>NW_023270305.1:66124110-66705789 GCF_011800145.1 Mirounga leonina
TAATATAATATAATATAATATAATATAATATAATATAATATAATATATAGAGAAGCACACAAGTCATAAATATGCAGCTTAAGAATTATACATATCTACATTCACATATCTACACCCCAAAAGAAGAAATAGAATCATATTACAACATTGCCTGGCATTTGGTACATATTCAGTAAATGTTAGCTTGATGTTATGTGCTATTAAAAACCATTTATCTTTTAGGTGTCATGGCATATAATCTGGTTAATATGATTTTGTTAATAATAAGTAGCAAAGTAGTGTCCTTATAACTTTGGAAGTAACAAAATTTCAGAGTGCTTTGGGAGAATCTGATTTAGTGAATATGAATGATTCATCCTGCATTTTAAAAGACAAAGCAGTTCCCTTTTCTGGTATAAATTACTTAAGCATATCATCTTTGTGTTGTGTTTTGTAATTTCTTACAAAATTGGCTTATTCTTTTCATTTTCTCTAAGGTCAGATACTTCATACTGACGTGGTTTACTTGCATTGTGGACAAGGCTTCCGAGAGGCAGAGAAAATAAAGAGGCTTTTGCTGAATTTCAAGTATGAACATAAGTAACCTTTTGAGTACTTCACTGGCTCAGCCAATCAGAGATACCTTTGTAGCTCCTAATTTGGAGGGAGGGATTAAGGGAAGTGCCCTGGTGAGAGAGAAGGAATCATGTAAAACAATGCTGGGGCAAATTGCTGGAGAACTCTACATTTGGAGACTCCAGAGGGATGCTTCTCCCTTCCTCTGCCACCTTCACTAAACAAAGGTGGTAATATGAGCAAAAGTGAGCATTGAATTCTTTTATTTGGGCTTTCTCTCTCTCTCTTTCTTTCTCTCTCTCTGCCTCCCTCCTTCCCTTCCTCCCTTTTTCCCTCCCTTCCTTCCTTCCATTTTTTTTTATGGATCTGAGGAGTGGATGTGATGGTAGTTTGAAGCTTCAGAGATTATTTGGCAACATATCACATAATTCAGTCATGATGTCTTTATTATGGCCTAGAATGTTCCAGAGTTTCTTATCTATGTGTAAATTTGGTTCCTTCTAGATGGGAAGAAAGCTGACTGTTCTTGATTGTATGACAGTAAAATATTTCTCCATTGCTTCCCATACCAAATGCAGGGGCATTGTCCTTTATTCTATAAAAGTCTGTGCCTCCATTGTGAAATAGTGGAGATGTTGCTTGGCTATATGAGAGAATAAGATCATCGTATGATAGTATTTGTGCATTCTGTGCATTTTCTCCTGATTGATTTAGAAGCATGCCTTGAGCTCATTCCATTTCTCATCTTGTTTATCCCTTGCAGCTGCAGCACGGTGGTGATTGGAAATGGAACTGCCTGCCGGGAAACAGAAGCTTACTTTGCTGACCTGATAATGAAAAATTACTTTTCACCACTGGATGTTGTTTACTGGTAAGGATATTAGGAATGTTTGTTTTCTTTGAGAAGCAAAGGAACTTCTACAGTTCCTTCTGTGATGAATTCTCTCTTCTTTATAATATCCATCTTCTTTGCCTGCAAAACACCTTTTGCTGTTCACAAGCGCTTTGTAGGACAATGTAAAGTGTCTGTCTCCTAGAGAAATTTGAGTTTCAGTATCCTAAAGATTCCCACAGAAATAGCAAGATAGGACTTACTTGCGTTCATGGGGTTTTCTAGGTTGTACCTTGTGTGAGGGTTCTAATTAACTACAAACTAGTACATAGGACTGTGGATAACTTAGCTTTTTTCTCCCAAAGTTCTGATGCGTATAAATTGGTTTTCAGAACTGACAGCCAAGGGTATTACCAATTAAAAGCACTTCTGATATTCCTTTCTTGTTTGTGTCTTCATTGCAAGCTTTCATTTTATATAGGCATCCACTTAACTTCTGAATAGCTTTGGCTTAGCATGACCCATTTCTCTAGTCCTTCCCCAGATCTGTAGTAGTTCTGCTTTCATTCACCTTCGTTTCCTTACTTTCCCTTTAGACCTCAGGTAGCCAGGCTTACCTTTTTCTTTTCTTTTCCTTTTTAAGATTTTACTTATTTATTTGACAGAGAGCACAAGTAGGGGGAGCAGGAGAGGGAGAAGCTGGCTCCTTGCTGAGCAGGGAGCCCAACGTGGGGCTTGATCTCAGGACACTGGGATCGTGACCTGAGCTAAAGGCAGACAGTTAAACCACTGAGCCACCCGGGTGCCCTCAGGCTTACCTTTTTCAAACTACAGTAGAATATTAAGTTCTTAAGGGTTTAATTCTACGACAGAAGATAATTACAATAGCTGATATCTAGGGAAGAGTGCACAAGCACCATCTTCCACTGCTATAAGTCAACTGATGAGTATGTGACTGACAAGATCAACAAACAAAACCCAACACAAGAAGAAGAATCCTAAGATCCATGGAGGTAGGCCAAAAGAGGAGGGCTTGTATTTAGTGTAGTGTTCCATAGGCCAAGAGTGTAATCAAGATGTCAGGAAAACAAATGCAGGGTAACCAAAGGGGATTAGGAGGTCAGGGAAAAAGAAAAAAGCTGTAGGTACCACAGGCCATGGTTCAGGAAAGGACCAGATTGAAAAGTCCACCTCAGCTTCCCCTGTCCCCCTTCTTGTTCAGGATGGTCTGGGGAATACTCTGGATCTTACCTATACTGGGAACTGTGCACATGCATCCAATCCTTTTGAGAACCTGGTACAAGGACCCGATATAGCTGATTCCGTTTATTTCAGGCAACTTGTCTGATTTTTTTTTTTTAACTTGTTCATGTTAATTTAATATAAATATCTTGGGTACATTTGTAGTGCTTATAAAAAGAACTTTCAGATCATTAAAATATTAAATGTGCTAGTATGATTTGCTGTTTCAATCCTCTGGCACATAGTAGGCACTCATTTTATTTTTTGAATATCTGAATGTTTGTTTCCATTCATGTTAAATTATTATACTTGATTATTTTCTGCTTTTGTCCTGGTTTTTCCTTTTGTAAAAAAATAGTGTTTTTTGTGTAGCAGTGGTAACATTTATTGAAATGTAGAAACGGCTAGCTCCTTATGAGACATTTATGCTTATGAGCAATGTATCTAGTTTCTCCTCCTACATTGAAACCTTCTTAAATCAGGGGATCATGTTTTATTTATCTCTGCCTCCTTCCCATTAAACATAACATCTGTGCACAAACATCTGTATATAGGTCCATCTCAACAAATTAAGGTTTAAATTATTTTTAATCAGATAAATATTTTCAAGCTATTGACTAGAATTACAATATGGAACAACTGTAGAAAACTTCCCCTCAGCTTAACACTCTGGTAAATCTATGACTTACTGTTTTTTCTCTTTTTTCATTGATAGAGAAATTTGCATTTGGTAGATTAGAGATTATATTTTGCCCAAGATAAATGATAATTTTGAAATAAAAAATATTGCATGGTTAGAGTTATATATTTATTTAATGAACTGTGAAAGAATTAAAAGGACTCTTTAATGTTTGCCTTCTTATATTTCAAACTATGGTTGGCACACTTTACGCTGATCGTAGAATCATTGCTAGAAATCACAGCATTGTGTGCATTCTGTAGAATTACATGAGATCACATAAAAACCTGGGAGCAGCAAATGGAAAAGAAAATTTTGTGCTGTTAATTCAGACCCTGCACTTTATGTTTCTTCCCTGAAAGCTACAGTATACAAGTGAGTTTGAGCAGGCAAATATAGAAAATAAGAGAAAAGAAATTAATTTTGCTTCCCAATGCCCTAGATCATTAGGATAATGAAAGAATTAGAAAATAGAGTGACCTGAGGAGGTGCGGTGTGTGATGAGAGAATGAGAAAAGGGAACAGGCGCTGTTGGAGAGGCGTGGGGTTATGGGCTTGAGGTTAGATGTAGCAGGCTTGGCCCTTGAAGCACGAGCAGACGGCTAAATCATATTAGGAAAAGAGGGTCGGTGCTGGACATCTGTAAAGTACATATTGGACTTCTCTCTTCTTTCATTCCAGGAGGGTACCAACCATTTAATAGAAAGAAAATAGAAGTTAAGGAATCGTAATTTTGTTGCTTGAGATTAGTTGTTGTATTTTCCAGAGTTTAACTTAATTGCAGGGAGTAGCTTGAGCCTCAAAGGGTTAACTCCTTTGTGAAAAATGTTTAAGAGTGAAGCTAATGAAACTCTTGCCTTAAAATTAGAAAACAAACATTATTTCTTTAAAGGTATTAGTAATATTATTTCAAATTGGAAAACACAGATAAGTGATAGGCTTTTCTATTAGCTCAATTGTTATTTATAGTTTAGAGCATATTTCTAGATTGTGTGTGTTATAAAAAGAACCTCACACTGTACATGTTTTACAGCATTTCCCCAACTTAATACACTCCCATGCCAATAAATGGACTTTACAAAGTCATTTAAAATTACTATGGATAAACTTTTATATGATCTTATATTTTAGTCATTCCTCATTGTGTGACGCTGGCTTTTTCTAATCATCACTATTATCAGCAAAGCTATAATAAATGTTTCATGCTTAAATCTTTGCACATACCTTTATTGCTTTAGAATCCATTCCAAGAAGTAGACTACAGGTTTAAAGAGGTACCTTACCACTGCTCCTAAACTGCAGAGTGCTTAATTACCAAACCCAATCTATTACTGAGATTATTTCCATGCTATTTCTCCCTCTTCTCAGCATGTTGGCTAATTTGGGATGTCTTTACTTAAAAATATTTATATTATAAGTCCGTATAAAAGTCCAGATGAAGAGGGAAGAAAATAAAGCACTTCTTAGTGTGAAATATATCTAAAGAATATAGAACCTCTATATATAGTTTGAGGAAGAATAAAATGATTGTCCTTGTTCCCAGCTTTTAGGCTCCTTGTGTGTTTTTTCCTTGGAGTGCCTCTACCCCATGTAATCACTGTCTTGGGTTGTATGAATTATTGCTTGTTTGAGAAAATTAATTTTCAAACTGCGTATTTGTAGGGCTTTTGAAGTACATTGCCGTGCTGTCTTCCAGAATGACTATGCCAATTAATATTCTTACCTACAGTGTCTCTGCTCACCTTTCTCTGGGACCTTGAGTATTATTATGATGCATGTTTGTTCTATCATTTTTGTTTTAATTGCATATTGATATCCCAGCAGTACTGCTTCTTAACGAATTGTGTAACCTTGGACAAATTACTTAACCTCTCTGTATTTCAGGTTCATCATCTGTAAAAGGGGATGATAATAGTACCTATTTTACAAAATTATTGTGAAGGTTAAATGAGTTAGTATATATAAATTGTTTAGAACAGCACTTAGCATATACTTGCTATTATTATTAATGAAGTCAAATATATTTTTGTATGCTCACTGGCCATTTCTGAATTGTTTGTGTATGTGTGGATGGCTTATGTCCTTTGCTCATTTTTTTTCTGTTGGAGGTTTTTGTCTTGTTCATAATGTTTTGTAAATGTTTTTATATATTAATTATTGGTCCATTTGTTGTAATTTTTGCAGATTATGCAAGTAGTTTTCTCCATTTTGTGTTTAAATTCAAGCTTTATTTTGTATAGAATCCTAAATTTTATCTTTTTAAGATTTTTTTTAAATTTTTTTTAAAGATTTTATTTATTTATTTGAGACGGAGAGAATGAGAGAGAGAGAGCACATGAGAGGGGGGAGGGTCAGAGGCAGAAGCAGGCTCCCTGCCGAGCAGGGAGCCCGATGTGGGACTCGATCCAGGGACTCCAGGATCATGACCTGAGCCGAAGGCAGTCGCTTAACCAACTGAGCCACCCAGGCGCCCCTATCTTTTTAAGATTTATCTGTCTTTTTCTTTATGGCTTTTGAGTTTTTTATTAATCTTGAGTCTAGAATATTAGAAAGTTTATTAGTTTTTGTAGAAAATAAGAACCTCCTATATGTCCAAGAATATCAAGTTTTTTTTTTTTTTTTAATGCAGGCTTCCCTCAAGTTTTTATCTCTCTAACTTTTCTTTAAGTCTTCTGACTTTTCTTTGTAAAGCCATAAAACCTTATTATCTTCTCAGTTACTGATATGGTTGCTTTGAAGCTTTTTATTCTCCAAGAAACCAAAAATTAACCAGAGAACCTTAATCAGCTTAGGTAACAGAAACAGAATAGAAAGCTGTTAATTAGTTTTGAGAGTAGTTTTGAAAAAAGGATGGATGCTGATTTTTCCCTTTCTTTCTGAAGGCCTTTATTGCCAGCTGCAGTGTTTTTTAAACAGCAGAGCCACCTGATTTCTTCCCTTTCCTCCCTTCCTCTCCCTCCTCTTCCCTTTCTCCTTCCTCATTTTCCTTCTCCTTCCCTCCCTCCTTTTTCTTCTTTAATTCTCTTGTTTGGTTACACCATATTTTAGTCATCCGTTGACAACTGGTTATTTTCGATTTTTGATGTATCTTCAGTTTTAAACCTATGAGTATAGACTAATCAGCTGTATTTTCGGTATTTATTTGCAGGCACATTTAGTATGGGATTTGTCTATAACCCATTTAAAGTTAACTTTTATATATGGTATGAAGGTATTTTTTTGCATATGACTGTATTATTCCAGTACCATTTGTGAAAGATTTTCCTTTCCCCATTGAGCTGCTTTGGCATGTTCGTTCAAAATCGTTCAACTACCATATACATGTGAATCTATTTCTGGAGTCTGTTCTGTTTAATTGGTCTATATGTCTTAACACTAATAAGTCATTAAATTAGGTAGTGTAAGTCCTTCAATTTTATTCTTCTTTTTCAAAATTGTTTTGGCTATTGTAGGGCTCTTATGCTTCTACATAAACTGTTGAATCAGCCTTTCAATTTCTACAAATGGTCCTGCTGGGATTTTGATTGGGATTAAATTGGCTCTACAATTTAATTTGTGGAGAATTGACATCCATCCATGTAATTTTTTTTTTTTTAGTGTTGTTGACACATGATGTTACATTAGTTTCAGGCACACAATATAGTGATCCAACAAGTGTACATTATGCTATGCTCATCATGAGTGTAGCTACCATCTGATTCAATTTTTAACTTCAGTTATGATTTTCATTTCCAGAAGCTCTGTATTTTTTCAGATCCACTTGATCATTCTTACGGTCTTTTGTTTTTCCTGAATATATTTTCACACCTATCTTATATTTCCTTAACCATACCAACCATTGCTGTTTTATAGTTTGTGTGATAATTCTAGTATTGAAAATCCTTGGAAGTCTATTTCTGCTATCTGTTGTTACTGCTTGTTCTGCTGCTTTGTTTCCTCTTCAGTTAATTTTTATTGAAAACTCCTTATTTTCATGAACTTTATCTGTGGGAATTCATTGAGGCCTACACTGATTGTGAGACACTCCAAAAAGGATTTGCATTTGTTTCTGTCAGGCTCCTGTAGACACTACGAGCTTGGAATCATTTAAATTAAATTCTCGGCTTGAGTTTTTTTCTGGCCACCCAGGTAGTGTGAATTTAAGCTGCACACTAGAGAGATGGCTTATGGTTGTTCCATGTTCTCATCAGAGATTCCCCTTGTGACAAGGTTTGAGATAGTCCATTTTCATCACACTATCCTGGGGGTAGGGTGCAGTGAGCTTATTTCTCTTTGACCCTTATACTGGGGGTTTAATCTTATGTGGGTGTATGTGTGTGTGTGTATATATGCACATATATACATATACATATATACACATGGGGATTTAACCCCTTGGGATATATATACTTTGGGATATTAAATATACATGGGATATTTAACCCCTTGGGATATATATACTTTGGGATATTAATCCATATATATACTTGGGATATTAAACCATGGGGGTTTAACCCCTTGGGATATATATACTTTGGGATATTAAACTGTATTTTTTTTTTAAGATTTTATTTATTTGACAGAAAGAGAGAGAGCACAAGTAGGGGGAGTGGGAGAGAGAGAGAAGCAGGTTCCCTGCTGAGCAGGGAGCCCCATGCGGGGCTCGATCGCAGGACCCTGGGATCATGACCTGAGCCAAAGGCAGATGCTTAACTGAATGAGCCACCCAGGAGCCCCACTTTGGGGGTTTTATATATGTAAAAGTAGGCAGGGGAATCTTTTATAACCCATATCCATCATAGGTGGACCCTGGGTTTTGTCTTCTAGTCCTCTAGTTGTGTGAAGCTTTGTGAGACCATGAAGATGGAAAATAAAAATCACCTGGTTCAACAAATGCCCTCGGGTGAAAGTCAGCTTCAGAAATCAAGGTTCCCACATTCACTTAACCTTTTTTAGGTTGAGTATTTCTTTCTTGCCAACTCAATTTTTAAATAAGAAGATGTATTACATCTAGGACTTCTCGTTGTTTTCAATAAAATCGACATTTTAGGTCCAGGTAACTGATCTTCCATATTACTGGCAAACAAGTTCATAACTTTATTTTCTATTTTTGTTTCCCCCCTCCACTTGATTTTCTATTTTTTATCTACTACTTTAAACTTAAAATTTGGTGTTTTCAGATATTGAAGACAAATAAAACATAAGGTAAAATTAGATGATCATTTTTAATCATCTAAATTTATACTTTTGAATTAAGAATTACTTGTTTCTTTTATTTGTTTACTTTATGAATGCTCACTGAAATGTGTGTGACATTGTTCTCTGGCAATTTAGTGTTTTTTGTTTTTGTTTTTTAAGTTTAAAAGAGGTTTTGAAAAATCTAGGAAAATATGAAGAGGAAAATAAAAATAATTTGTGATTTTACCAGAGAATGGTATCAACATTTTTATATATTTTATTTATGTATTCATTCATTCCACAAGTATTTATCATGTGTAAATGTTTCATTGAATGAGATGGACTCACTCAGTAAGGTGCAAGAAGAAGACAACTGCTTACTTAACTATCCCACTCCTAGTCAGCTCATGCTTGGAGTAGTTCTTCCATCCCTGGCTGAGATAAGGGTCTCTGCTCTTTCATTCTCTTTTAGTCTGGAGAACAGTCTCTTATCAACAATTGAAATATCTTCAAGGCTCCACATTTGATGTGCATTAATTTCTATGTCAGGTCTGTTTCACTCTGGGGAAACACCACCTCACTCTAGGGGTTTGTAGGGGCATGGTTAGCTTCCTCACTCTTCCCTCCTTGTTATTGTTCCCTTTCTTCCCAACTCACCAGCTGAATTTTCAGATTCCTTTAAGTATAGTCTTCAGAGTTGTGAAGAGGTAAAAGGAGCCATAATATTACACAGTGGGGACAGTTGCAGTCTGAGAATAGGGCCCTCTGGGTGGCCTACATGTAATTGCTGATTCATTCTTCCACGGGGAATTTTTGAAGTACTTGGTTTTTATTTTTGTTTCCTGAGATCTTCCCCAACAGGATCCTTGAATTGTTTCTGTGACTTGGCAGATATGTTCTCAGGCTGACCATGACTCTCCTTCAGTCCTGGGTTTCAGACAGGCTGCTCTTGTCTGAATCACTTTCCTACTCAGTCATCTTGGACAGAATCTTTTTAGAGCTCCCTCTCACTGTCTCCTGCAGGCCTGTTTGGTTCATACATCCTTGTCTTCTCTCAAAGGGGGATCAGCAACTTATCCCTAGTATGGCTCTCTCCCTTTGTTATTCTCTCTCTCCCTTTCTCTCCCCCTCTCTCCCTTTCCTCCCCTCTCCCCTCATGCTTGTGTTTACATCTGTTCTCTTTCTTATGTCACACTCACATATTGGTCCCAGGCAGGCCCCTCTCTCCTGGCATGGTGTGAGTGGGACATGCCTCCACATGAGATGTTCAGCAGCAGGAAAAATGCCGCAGCATTCCAACAGTTTTCTTAAAGAAATGTTCTCTTTCAGCTCTAACACCCCTGTCCTTCTCCTCAAACATATATCCATTTTATAGGATGAAGTTGGGCGATTGCTCATGGTGGCACAATGGGGTTTTGGGACTTAAGCCAGAACAAAAACATCCCATTACACATGCTCTCATATGGTCAGCAAAGTACTCTTAGCACTCAAGACTATGTGGCAGGCGAAGTACTGTGCTGGGAGGTACTTGACTTGACTTCTTGATGCTTTTACCTAGTAGGGAAAGCAGATGAAAATCTAAGTGTATGTGTTTGTTTATATATATTATGCTAATTGGTGATGAATTCTCTATGGAGAATTAAAAGCAAGGTAAGAAGATAAAGTAACAAGTGCAGTTGTAGGTAGATCTAGATATAACATATATTCTTATCTCTTATGCTAGGAATTCTTTCCATGTGTTATGGTATCACCCAGGCTGAAGAAAAGCATGATGAGTTTATGCCCCTCATTTATCCGCATCCACATTCATGTCCTCATTATCCTCATCTTTCCATGTCATATGAGCTCTCTAGACCCATGGTTTTCACACTGTGGGTTGCAGTCCATTGGAGGAAGGTGACATCCATATAGTGGGTCCCAATCAGCATTAAAAAAAAAAAAAGGATAAAAACTAGAGTGCATCTCTTGTTATTAAGTCTAGGTATTGTTCCATGAATATAGGTTTTGGGTACATACATGTATTGTGCCCTGGATTGTGATGTAAAGCATATTTTATTGTCAATAATAATCAGAAAAATTTGAAGAAATATTGCTATATGAAGTCCGATATTTGAACCTTTAAAAATGCAAAGTTAAGGGGGCACTTGGGTGGCTCAGTCAGTTAAGTGTTGGACTCTGTATCTCAGCTCAGGACTTGATCTCAGGGTCATGAGTATAAGTTAAAGCCCTGTGTTGGGCTCCACAGCCTACTTAAAAAAAAAAAAGCGAAGTTAAGAGGTAAGATTATAGGAGTCCCTAATGAGAAGCTGGGAAACTCTTAGAAATATAATTCAGATTACCCTATAAAATTGCAAAAGATCCTCTTAGGGAAAGAAAATAGGGCAACAGTCCTCAACATATTGGGAAATGTAAGCTGGACTAATGTGCTCCACCACTAAAATTATGAACTACAATCCTTTCCAAATTCTCTGGAAAAAGTTAATGGATAGAATTTTCTCAATTAAAATTCCTCATGTCAAAGAAAACTTTCCAAACACTTCATTTACATATGTTAGTTTTTTGGTAATCTTCTTGCAAAGGAAAAGGCTTCTATTAGGCCAATTGAGAGATTCACTCTTGGTAACAAAATTCTAGAGGAAAATGAGAATGTAGGATAATTACACTAGAAAACAAAATAGTTTGGGTGACTGGTTTGCTAAGTCTTATACCCATTTAAGTATATGAAAATTGCTGACACATTCTGTGAAGAATGCTTCCCCCCCCCCCCCCCCTCCATAGAAGAAGGCTGTAAATTACATTATACAAGAATGGTTCTTTGTCAAACCAAGTTTGGAGCAATTTTTATTTTACAGTCATATATTTTTCTTAATTTGTTGATGTCTACTAGTATCTAGTATTTGATTTAGCCCTGTATATTCAATCATATGGTTTGAAATTCACATATTTCATCATGTTCTGAATGGAGCATTTTGACTTCCAGGGGCTCTACCACCAGAAAAAGATGGGGAAGTAAATCAGTTTGTGTGTGTTGGCTGTAAACTTTCAGTCAATTGTATATTTTACAAGGTCAAATACAAAGCTGATAAAAAGTAAGTAACCAAGTGTGTGTAAAAGAAGAGTCACTGATCTGCCAAAAATAGTACAGGAAGACTAAGGCTCCAGGCCTGAATCCCTCTATTTATTGCCTCTCCACAAATGTTAAATATAGCATAAAAGATTTATAATGATTATCTTAGGAAAAAGAGAGTGAGGAAAGAGATCCCACTGCTTGTACATAATGTCATCCTCCTTATCAGGGCCTATCAGAAAGTAAAAGTGCTCTTCTTTTGATTGGCGAGATAGAATGATTTGGGGCTAAGAAGATAGAATAAAGATCACCAAAGAAAACCCCAATGTAACTAAAATAGGGCATTAGTAAGAGTGTTTCCATTTCTCATTTCATCTTCTGGCGCAGATAAAATATTTTCTGGCATTCTGGGTGTACTTGGGAATAAAATTTTGGTGCTACTGTTGGTTAATTATTAAGAAATTATGGGAGCTTGGAGAGGGGTGGATGGTATTTTAATGTTCCAAAGGGGAATAAAGATGCAAATGACTGTTGAGTGTCGATCTTGATCAGGCTATTATGAAATCAGAAAAGGATGGTTAATGAGCACCTAGGAAGGGACAATAGAACATATCTACTGGAAATCAGTGCACACTTTCTATAAATAAAACATTTTGGCTTTATCCCATTTCATTTTCTGTTTGGAAAACTAAAACTGGTAGGCACATTTAGATCTCAGCACAACTTTGAATAGTCTCTTGATACTTTAATGGAGAAACTAGAGAAATAGAGATTTGGTTACGTGGCTCCCGGAAGGATGTTGATTAGCTACTGGTTTGATGTCTGGTGTGAGGTCTCTAGGGGCTTGCCACAGACACTGTATTAGTTAATGTTCTGCTCAGTGATTTAGTCAAGATTTTCAAGTTTGCAGACATGGAGGTGTATTAGAATCAGGATCACAGACCTGTACCTCAGAAACAAATAATACATTAAATGTTAAAAAAAAAAAAAAAGAAGAAGAAGAAGGTAGTAGGAAGGGAAAAATGAAGGGGGGCGGAATCGGAGGGGGAGGCGAACCATGAGAGACTATGGACTCTGAGAAACAGAGGGTTCTAGAGGGGAGGGGTGTGGGGGGATGGGTTAGCCTGGTGATGGGTATTAAGAGGGCACGTATTGAATGGAGCACTGGGTGTTACACGCAAACAATGAATCATGGAACACTATATCAAAAACTAATGATGTAATGTATGGTGATTAACATAATATAATAAAATAAAATTAAAAAAAAGAATCAGGATCAGGAAAATTTTGGAAACACATTGAACCCAATTTAACAAGATGAACTGGCACAGGGATAAATGACTTTTGTGATGTTAAAGGAATTTTCAGTAGAGATTTCGATGAGATGATTTCTAAGGTTTCCTTGAAATTTGACCATTGAGGATTCTATCAGAATAATGTGTAGCAGATCTCTTGAACCACCTGGATTTAATTTTATGGTTTTGTTTTAAAGGAATTTACTTCCCATCTAATCAATAAGCTTAGCTATGTGACGTAAGATATATCTAGCTATGTAAAGCTCATTATATTGTGAAGTTAAAGTTATTTTATATGGAGGAAAAGTTGTTGTGGTTGCTGTTATCTATTTATTTAATTATTTATTTTAAAGATTTATTTATTTATTTTAGAGAGCATGTGCATGCATGCAAGCAGGGGGAGGGGCAGAGGGAGAAAGAGAGAAAATCCCAAGCAGACTCCAGGCTGAGTGTGGAGCCCAACACAGGGTCCAGTCCCAGAACTCCAAGATCATGACCTGAACCAAAATCAATAGTTGGCGGCCCAACTGATTGAGCCACCCAGGCCGCCCCCCTGTTATTTATTTTTGACTAGTACAATAATTTCTGCTTTTCATGTAAGGTCAGTTTCTTTGTATTTAAAAAGATTTTCTCCTCCATCTCCATTTTATAGCAGTGATGGAGGCCATGAATTAGACTTGAAACATGGGACAGCCTAAAAGTGTTTTTTGGATATTAGTTTGAATACTATGCTTAATGACAGGTTAAGGTGATAGAATATTTGTCTCACTTCTTTCTACACTGATGGCTACAGAAAATGTATTGTGATGTTTTAGGATTTTGTTGTCCTTCACCTATTGACTGATAATCCTCTTTCCATTTCTTTGACTATTGTAAACACTGGACTTGTTTTAAAGTTTCCTTTCTGGTATGTTTGTGACATACAATTTAAAATTAAATAAATTTTAAAGTAAAATTATTTTACAACCCATATACTTTATGTTCATTTTGTGGAAATGGCAGAATACTTTTAAAAATATATATTTTTAATATATACTTTTAAAAATATATATTTAAGTAGACCGTTTCAATGAGATATGTTGGAAAGGAGGCATAAGGAATGAATAATTATGGGTGTGTGTGTGTGTGTGTGTGTGTGTGTGTGTGGTTTTAAAATACTATTTGGATTCAGATTCAATTTGACAGTTTTTGATCAAAATAAAATATTTTTTACCAGTTTTGTAACCCATGTGTTTCTGTATCTCTAAGTCCAGTTTAAATATCTGCAGGAGTTATCCCAACCCCCCTTAACTGTAGCCCTTCTTGCAGATCTTTGTTTATTGACTTAGATTAGAACTGGCCTAGAGCCCAGTGATGGTCATTTCTAGTCTTAAGGTTTTTGGTTACAAATCTGCTTTTGTTGCCAGATCCAATAAAGAGTCTTGATTGTTTTTGTTAGTTTTATTACAAGTTCTTGCCAAAGATACAATGTATTATAACCAAAACAGATGTTCTGTTTAGACAAGTGTATTTGCTATAACAGAACCTAAAATTTAAATTAAAACAATAGTATGTTCTGCATTAATGTAACAAGTGATGAAGTTTGGGATTTTATGAGTATTTTTGATAACTTTTAGAAATGGAAGGAACAACGCCTTATTTTATGCAATTGTTTTACATTTTTTCTTTATCCCAGTTTGTGTATATGTACAGTCTTACACTCCTAGATCCTCCTCCAAGCTAACATTTTACTGTGATCTTGAAAGTGGAGTGGAGTTCACCATTTTCATCTGTACACAAGTTCTGTTATTAAAGTACATTTATCAGATAAATACTGTTTTCTGCCATAGAGACATCAGTTGCATAGAATAGTTTTTAAATTCTAATGTTTATAGGGGTGCCTGAGTCGGTTAGGCATCTGACTTCAGCTTGGGTCGTGATCTTGGGAACCTGGGATGAGCCCTGCATTGGGCTCCATGTTTAGCGGGGAGTCTGCTTCTCCCTCTCCCTCTGTCCTTGCCCCTGCTTGTGCTCTCTCTCTCAAATAAATAAAATCTTTAAAAAAATATTCTAATGTTTATAAATAAGTAGATGAAATAAGTTTTCACAGATCTTTCCATAAATGCTGTACTTGGTAAAGATAGGAACCATTTTATAAGCTTGTATTGTAGATCTTTTGGTACACTAAGTAACTGTCTCTGTGATTCGGGCCCAGAACAATCTTGATTTATGCTGAATTCTGTGTTGTAGTGAACACAGACATGTAGTGAGTACAAGATGAATGTATTTATATTACGTAATTTTAATTCTTTTTAAAGTCCTAGTCCCTCAATAAATTAGATATGTAAGGAATAAGACTACATTATCAACAAATTACTGATGGGATGAGTTTTACCTTGAGATTGTTAACTCCTTGGCCCATTCTAATTTGTTTTTTCCTCTTTTCTTTGGCATTAAAGAGCTTGCTATTTTCCCTCACCTTTGGTCGACATTTAAAAAAAAACATGTTCCATTGATTATTTGGGAGCATTTAAGGTTTTTGTTTTTGTTTTTTTTAAATTAGAGAAGTTTGGGTTGTACAGAATCACTATGATTCTGTCTCTCATTTCAATTGCATTAGGAGAATGCAAAATTGCTAGAATTCTTTGTTGTTGAGATCCTTTTCATTTGATTATATGGGACTTGGAGATTCTGGGACCAGAAACTTATACTTGCAAATAGTTTGAATCCAACTTATTTGTGTTTTATATGGTTTGGGTTTTTTTGTTTTGTTTTTGTTTTTGAGGGAGGAACCTTTTGAGTCTAATGTATTTTATGTGGCTAAATCTTTGTATTATGCTCTTCTGACTTATTGAAATACAACTTTCAAGTTCCCCCACATCCGTACATTTCTAAGGTTACACCCAGCTTAATTCCCATTACTTTTCTGCTTCACAGCACTTGCATTTTGAAGGGACCCTAACATTTGGGTTCACATTATGATAATTAGGTTTCAGGGGCATGGAGGATTAAAGATGTCTCAGGTCTAGTTGCAGAATAAAGTTCAGAAGCACTTGTAAAACTTGCCTGATTGGTGGGTAGAGGTGCTTTTATTTATTCACTACTCATGCAGCATTAATCCGTATTTCATCAGGTACCTACAGTGCTGTAATTCTAGATGTGACCTTGGGACTTGATTTACTTCAGCTCCATTTTCTTTATTAATGTACCATGAAAGAGGTACATGAAAGATAGCCAACATCAAAGTACCTTTTAAAGTAAAATGGTTGATAGGAATTCCCTGGTATTTAACACTGTCTGTCAAATGTTTCAGCTGGTTTGCATCCTTTTACAAGCTATTGCTTGCTGCACTAAAAGAAATTTAAAGCAGTTGTTTCAAGTCTTTTGTGGGGGGGCTGGTTATGGTGGTGGTAGCTGGCGTGGTGGTGGCTGGGTGGCAATAGTTAGCTAGAGAAGGGAGTAACGAGAAGTTAAGAACATACTTTTTTTCAGCTGTGCTCCTCCCGAGGTGGTTTGTTTTTGTGTTTTTCTTTGGGTTGGGGAATCTTTAGTCCAAAGTGGCACTTATGATTAGAGTTGAGGAGGCACTCATCTTGGTTATAAGGAAATTGAAGAGGGTGGCCAGAGAAAATTCATCAAACCTCCATGAAAGACAGAATAAAAGGCAAAGTCAGTATCTTATTCAGAGATTGTTTAACCAGTTTAACTTCACAGCCTGTTTATTCTTTACTGAGCCATCTGAGAAAAAGCTTTTAAACATAGTAATGCGGGAAACTGAGTCTTAAGAAGAACAAAGGAAACAGGACTCAGACAAGGTTTGCCATATGTATTGTGGAATATTTATTTTCCTGTAAATGCATGTTTTAGAGTCTATGGTCTCTGTTCTAGGTTAAATATATGGGGGTAGAATTCTTGTAGCTCAGTTTTGAAACTGATTCCTTCTTTGTTTCACAAACATTTGTTGGATGTTTCTCTCTACTTAAGAAAAAATGTTTAAAACATTTTGCTTTTCAGTTATTATCACAAGGATTATCTGTGGATCTATTTCTAACATCTTTACCGCAGACCTATCTTAATCTAATAGTGAAAAATAGAAATCACAGAATATTTTAAAAAATGAAATTTGCTTTCAAATTTATACTTTGTTTTCAAATTACTTAATCTTGACCTATAGAAGTCTTTTAAAATCTATTGTAATAAAAACTTTTTGTAATTGGTATTTGTTAAAATGTATTTGTGTAATATTAAAACGCTTTAAAAATAGCGTATTCTCTTGATATTCTGTAATTTTGTTTGCACTTAGCTGCTTAACATTTTATTCATATATGGCAGGAAAATAAATTTCAACCCAGACCTGATCTTGCGATTTATTGAACTAAAGTCTTTGGCCTGTAAAGTGTAAGAAACCAACAGTGTAACTAACACAGAGGAGTTTGGTAACAGCCTTTCTCACTGTCAACATAGTGCTACAGAGCTGTAGAGGTCTCCTGAAGACAGATAGCTTAGTTTATGTGGGGGAGTGAGCAGCATATGCAACTTACTTGGCATTTGAGTCTATGATTGAGGAAGGGGGTAGAAGAGGTACCTCTTGCCTGTTTCCTGATATAGGAAATGCAGAACTTCTTGCTGCCATTGCTGTGCACCATGTATGGCTCACCCCTGGCATTAGGAAAGGTGACTGAGGGTTGAGAGGGGTAGATACTAGGAAATCGGTAGTAGAATGAAGGCTGGAAGATGTGTACCTTTCCATTCATGCCACGTTTTTCTCTCCCCCTTCACAGTTAGCAACATCTTTTTTTGCATAGAAGATATGTTCCTTTAAGAATTTGATATGACTCATCATAGTCCTAGGGAATTGAGAGACAGAGAAGCGTGATACTGCCTAAAAAGTCATCACAATCTATCTTGCAAGCATTTCAGCTTTTGTGAGGCCCAGTATTGTGGAGTCCTTTGGTTGGCATACTGATGCATGCATCTTTTTTTTTTTCCCTTAATTCTGAGGTTTTATATATCCTATCTAATTTAAGGTCAGTGTAGTTAAAGCACATGAATTAGCCCTAATATTGTATATTTAATCATTCAAACATAATAACTATAAGTTAATCTAAAGCTTGATTGAAAGGATCAACAGAGTCAAGGATTATAAATTTATCAATTAGTGATAAGCAAGTTGGGCTTGCAAATAAGTCACCAGCTTACAGTTGACTGGTATGTTTTCGACTGATTTTTTTATGTTCCCTTAGTTACCCTGCTTACCTAAAATTCCCCTTATTCTTCAGAGCATTTTATTTTTCCTCTCAACAGAATGATTTTCGTGAATCTAGGAATATAAGGGACCACAAGAAGTGTGATAGACTACCCTCCCAGCTCCCAACAGGTTTGATTTCCAACAGTTCCATGGTTCCATCCTGATGCTGTCACCATTGCCATTGTCACGTTCTACTTGCTATTTTAAGTTACACTCAGTAATATATTGCGGATGTCTCTTGGCTCAGAATTCAGATGTTGGTGTGGCCAAAATGCTAAAACTTTGAGGTGGAATACAGGCATGAAGAAGCTTCTGTAGTGTCTTCAGTGTATAAGAAATACTTTGAAGATGTGCATTTCTATTCAGATCATATGCTCTGATTTCTAAGGGTCAGTGATTTCCTTCTCTTCCAGGTCGTAGGCTTATTTTGAATTAAAATTCACTGGTTGGGGCGCATGGGTGACTCAGTCGGTTAAACATCTGCCTTTGGCTCAGGTCATTATCTCAGGGTCCTGCGATTGAGCCCCACATGGGGCTCCCTGCTCAGCGGGGAGCCTACTTCTCCCTCTCCCTCTGCCCCTCCCCCAGCTTGTGCTCTCTCTCTCTCTCACTCATTCTCTCAAATAAATAAAATCTTTTAAAAAAGTTTTTAAAAAAATTTATTGGTTATGTAAGAACAACTCCGATATCTTTTTTCTTTCTTATCTCCACTTCTTTACGAGAGGGCCTTTACCTGTCAAACTCTTTTTGAGATTCTGTATCTCGTTCTAAATACAAAATGCTACTTTTAGGTGGTTTTGACTTTGGTGGGAAAAGTAATAAGTAAAATTTTTACCAAGAGATCAGTCTTTTTTTCTGTTTCAATAAATTTTGTCAGGTGTAGAAAGACTGGAAGGATGTTAAAGACCCCTGCTTAAATTTTCAGATTTGAGACTTGATATTTTTCTCATTCATGGTTTTTGGCAGGGGAGTATGAGAAGTGGATAAAAGAAGCTGACCGGAGAATCTTCCAGTAACATGTTGGGCTTCTGAAGTATCTTAGATCTTTCAGGTTTGATTTGCTTCTACTCTTCATTTTCTTACTGACTTTTTTTTTTTTTTTTTGTCATCTTCTCCTTCTGGCTACTTTTCCTTAGTGAGAAGTGACAGGTTTGTGTTAAGTGGGAAAATGTAAAATGTATCTGTATTGTTGAATTTAGTAACTTGGAGGAATGTTTGTCTCCAAAATCCAGTGTAAGCACAGCATCCATTTTTTGTTTTTATATAGAAGCAATAGTTTTCATTTACTATTTGGTCCAGCTCATCTTGACTCCTTTTCAGTTTCATATACTGCTGTTTCTCCCACCTCTTTTGAATAATCTAATTTCCACTTCTCATAACTCTTTTTTCTCTGCACCCTTGCACCTCTTCTTTGCTCTTCAACTTAGTGCTCCAAATATTTTCTTCATTTCCTTTTTCTTCTCTGTAGATCTTCTTTTCCTTGGTAATTTCTCCATCCACTTGTGGGGCTTCTTCATCTTTTGCATCTGTGGGTTCAAATGTACATCCTTAGTTTGAAGTTCTCTCCAGAGATCTGGACTCAGGTTTCAATGGCTTGCTGCCTGACATTTGGGTACCTCTCTGGTGCTTCAGATTCAACCAAATTTAACTCCATGCTTTGGCTCCCACAACTATTTTTCTTCATGTGTTTCTGTTCTTTTATAAGCCTCTACTTTGCTAGCAATTCTGTCGTTGGGCACAAAATGGATAATCTTTGATTTCTTATTCGGCTATATACTCCATTCAAATTGCTGTCAAATCCTGTTGATTCTCCCTCTGGAATGTTTCTACTCTTTCTTTCCTACAGTGTCTCCTGTTGCCATTCTTCTTTCTTTGAGAGTGTGAGCCTTTGATGAGCTGGCCTTAAGCTACATTTCCAAGATAATCTCTTGATACTCCCTTCTCAACCCAAGGCATGATGTTCATCATTCAGGCTCATAATCTGAGTCTGCATAGCTCTTTACATTATGCCACCGATACCATTCATTAAGGAATCATATAAGTTAACATTCCTTATAGGAATTAGCACCAAGTTATAATTTATAAACCTATATTTCATTAAATAATAGCTAAAATAAGTCCATTTTCAATATTTTGTTTTATTTTTCAAGGTAATCTCATTTAAATCTTCCTCTGATCTGCTCCTATTATTTGTAGTGAAATTTTGGTTCCTATTTTCAGTGGATTCCACTTAAATGCCCTTCTCTCTCAGAACAGGTGTTCTCAGATATCAGAAATTCTTATATTCCAGGTAAATTGGAATATTTGTTCTTTGAACTTGTGTGGGTTCTTTTTCTACTTTTGTAGTTAAGAGAACAGTCTGTCGAGCCAGGTTCAAATTAGAGCTTCACCCCTTACTGCTACAGTGAGTATATCAAATCATTTAATCTTTTGGTCTCTCATCTCTAAAAGTGGGAATGATAATATTATCAACCAGAGGATGTGGTGAAGATGAAGTGGAATGATACATTTAAAAATACTTAGAATGGTGCTTGGCACATAATATGTAATCAGTAAATGTTGGTATAAGGGTCCTTGGCTGTACAATGTGGCTACCCCTTTGCTCATACCACCACCTTACCTCACACCCCACCCCTTTCAAACTAAACTTTTGCTTTGTTAGCTCAGGGAAGAGAAGGCCTTTACCAAAGGAAAAGAGGAACAAAAAGTTCATCTGGCCCGTTGTGCTTCCAGATGGCCATTTAAGAATTTTACAAGGTTATCTTTGATTAAGCACATTTTCATTGTGCTCCATCTCCCCCATTGCATACTCTTTTATTTCCTTAAATATATTCGGCATACACACACTATATTCTTCATGTGATAATTCCAACAACTGTGTGTTTGCTGGTTCAGAAGCAAATTTTGTTACTTCTGCTGACTTAGGCACATGCATTATGTGATTTTTTTAAATTGTGTATTCATTTTCCCTGGAATTTTAACTCTAAAATCTTTGATGCCTGGATTTAATGTGTTTTTCTTCAGGGAGGATGGAATTTGCCTCTCTTACATAGCAGTGGTGCAATCTTTTAAATACTTTCATACATTAACTCACTTAATCCTTGTAGCAGCCTTATAAAGTTGCTCTTCATGTTTAAAAAAATACATCTAAAACATGAGACACAGAAATGACAAGAGTAAAAGAATGGAAAATTATATCCCAGGCAATTACTAGTCAAAAGAAAGCGTTTCCAGATGTCAAAGAGGGCCCATTAAGCAGTCAGCAGTGAGTAGTGCAGAGGCAGCAGCAGGCCCTGGGCCTCAGTGGTACTTTTGTGCTGTTGTTGGTTCAAATCAGGCATATGCCTGCAGGAGTATATCTGCTCAAGCTCTGAATCTGGTTTCACTGAAGAGCATCTGGAAGAGATACCCCTTCAGTCCAGGATGCCTTGTGAGAAAGTGGATTCACACCTGTTCACACAAACTGCCAAAGAGCAGTTTGTTTTTGGCATCTTTGATGACAACTAGAAGATCTCCACATTTACCACCAGGATGCAGCCAAAAACCTATAGAGATCTGGAGAAGCAGCAGAAGAGAGTGCCAGTTCCAGAATTTTATGTAAAGAACTCCCACAACTCTGTACCAGAAAGCCAGACAACCCAATTAAAAAATGAATAAAGGACTTGAATAGATATTTCTCCAAAGAAGAGATACAAATAGTCAATAAGTACATGAAGAAGCCAGACACAAGACAAATATGGCATGATTCCACTTATATAAGGTACTGGTAACTGTTAAACATTTAACAGTGTATTTAATGCAACTGAATTGTACACTTTTGAATGGTTAAAATGATTAAAATATGTTATGAATACTTTACCACAATAAAGACAAAATTTAAAGCAGTGATGATAAATAAATACAAGAGGATACAAACAATACAAAGTATGTTCTATAAGCACAATGGAATAAAAATAGAAATTAGAAATTTGGGAAATTCACAAATATATGGAAATTGAACAATACTAACTTATTAATCCTAAATAATCAAAGAAGAAATAAAAAAAGTTAGAAAACACATTGAATGAAAATAGATACATAACATACCAACCTTTATGGGATACAGCTAAAGGAGTGTTGGGAGGAAGGCTTATAGCTGTAAATGCCTTTGTTGAAAAAGAAGTCTCAAATTAAAAAACTTAACCTTCCACATGACACTGAATAAAGAAAAGCAAACTAAACTTAAAGCAGGAGAGAGAAAAGAAGAAGAAAGGAAATAAAGAATAGAACATAAATTAATGAAATATAGACTTTTCATTAACAAATGCAATGAAATGGCAATGAAATCAAAAGTTGGTTCTTAGAAAGTATCAACAGCATGGACAAGCCATTAACTAGACTCACCAAGAAAAAAAGAGAAGACTAAAATCCTTAAAATCAGAAATGGAAAAGAGGACATTACTACTAACTTTCCAAAAATAAAAATGATTACAAAGGAATAATAAGAAAAATTGTATACCAACAAATTAGATAACTTAGATGAAATGGACAAATTCTGAAAAGACACAAACTACTAAAAATGACTCAAGAAAAAATAGATTATCTGAATAGACCTATATTAAATAAAAATAGTGAATTAGTAAAAAACAAACAAACAAACACAAAGAAAAACCAGGTCCAGATGGCTTTATCACTGAACTCTACCACATACTAAAACGAACAGACAACCATACTAATTCCTCACACACTCCTCTAAAATGCAGGAGGAACACTTCTGAGACCTTATTCTATGAGGCGAGTATTACCCTGATACCAAAACCAGACCAAGAAAACTACAGACCAGTATCAGTTATGAATATGAATGTAAAAATTCTGAACAACATATTGGCAAACCAAATCTAGCAACCCATAAAACAACACACCATGACCAAGAGAGACTTATCCCAAAAATGTAAAGTTGGTTAAAAACATCCAAAAATCAGTTAATATATCAACAGAACAAAAAACAAAATTCATATGATCACCTCAGTAGACACAGAAAAACCATTTGACAAAATCTAACATCTTCTCATGATAACACCAAGAAAACAAAGATTAGAAGAACTCAACCAGATAAATGGCATGTGAAGAAACTCACAGCTAACATCACAGTTAATGGTGAAAGATTAGATACTTTTCCCTGAGAACAGGAACCAGATAAGGATTCTATTCTGACCACTTCTATTCAACATTACATTGGGTTCTAGCAAGGGCAGTTAGGCAAAAAATAAATAAAATAAACAATATCCAGATGGAAAAGAAGAAATAAAACTATCTCTGTTTGGAGATGACATGATCTTATATGTAGAAAATACTAAAAAATATACTAAAAAAAACCAACAAAAAACCTGTTCAACTAATTAAAATATTCAGCAGGGTTGCAAGATACTAGACCAAGTGGTCTTACCACTTGGCAACTGCCACTTGCCAATTATATTTCTATATACTTGAACAATCCAAAAATGAAGTAAGAAAATTCCATTTTTAATAGCATCCAGAAGATTAAAATACCTAGCAGCGAATTTAACAAAAGAAGTATAAACTTACTCTGAAAACTACAAAACATTATTGAAAGAAATTTGAGAAGGTCTAAATTAATGGAAAGACCTCACAAGTTCATGGATTGGAAGACATATTGTTAAAATGGCAATATTCCCCAGACTGATCTCCTTATGCAGTGCAATCCCTATCAGAATCTCAGCTGAATTCTTTGTCAAATTGACAAATGATTCTAAAATTCATATGGAATTGCAAAGGATCCTGAATAGCCAAAACAACCTCAGAAAAGAACAAAGTGGAAGAAAGACTCACATTTTCTGATTTCAAAACTTACTGTAAAACAATGATCATCAAGACAGTGTGGTAAGTGGCACAAGGACAGACATATAAATCAATGGAGTAGAGCCGAGAGTCCATAGATGAACCTTCATTTCTTTGACCAACTGATTTCAGCAAGAGTGCCAAGATCATTCAATGGGGAAAGAATAGTCTTTTCAACAAATGTTGGTGGCACAATTGGATAGCCACATACAAAAGAATGAAATTCAACTCTTTCCTTATGGCATATACCCAAATTAACTTAAAAGGGATCAAAGACCTGAATATAAAAGCTAGAACTATAAAACTCTTAGAAGAAAACATAGGAGTAAATCTTGATCTCAAATTTGGCAGAGGACTCTTACATATGGCCCCCAAAAGCATGAGCAACAGAAGAAAAAAATAGATAAATTGGACTTTATCAAAATAAGTCTCCTAGCAAGTGCTCAAGGAAGTTGGGAGGTGTTGTGGATAATTAAATATTCAGTAGATTCCTTGAAGAATCTGTATTGCATGGAAGAGCCAGAGGAGGAGAAATAAATATCACAATGATTGGTGAGAGGTTGTGGTGGTGGAGGAGTCTCTGCCTCTTTAGTAGGTGAGATGTCTAATGCTAAGTCTAGGAGCATAGACTTTAGAGTCCTATAGTCTCAGGTTTGAACCTCAGCTCTGTTCCTTGCTAGCTGTCTGACTTTGGGAAAGTTTCTTTATTCTGAGCTTCAGTTTTCTAATTAGTAAAATTAGAATAATATCTGCCTCTCAGGAATATGAAGATTAATGAGATATCTGCATTGTGCTGAATATTGGACATAGCTCAAAATAATGGTTAAGAATATGGGCTCTTAGGTCACATTATGTGTTCTTATTGTAACCCTGCCACTGACTAGTTGTATGAACATCAGCAAATTGCCCAACCTCTCTGTACCTCAGTTTCCTCAGCTGTTGTATGGGATAACAACAGGGTTGTTGTGACAGTTACAGAAAACTAATACATATTGTAGCACAACAGTGTTGGACCCTGTTAAGTGCTGCTACTCAGTAACTCATAAGAAGTCCCATTTCATTCTGAAGTGCCTCCACACTTCATGTCCGTAGGATATCATCTCATCTACTCTTTCTTATTCCCAGATTCTCATGGAATTTGCCGTTCTTGAGTTTAAAGCACTGTTAGTTTCCAAGTGTCTTGGTCATATTGCTCAGTAGTAGGTTTTCTCACGAGATACAGAAATTCCTTTTAAAATGAAAGTGACATCCAATGATAAAAGGACCAAATAAAGATATTTGATAAAGAATATGGTCTGTCATAGCTGTTCATAATCTAAGACAGACTTGGAGTTTTGGGTTGAAAATGCTTTGAAAATTGTAAGTGCTATAACATTTGAAGGTATAAGGAAGTTGTTAGTGATTTTAAAAAAGGTTTAAATGAGAATTGGAACACTTTGAGAGAGACTGTGATGAAAGTAGATATTTCCTCTGGAAACCCTGAGTCAGAATAGTCATTGATTTCCATAATGATGGAGCCAGAAGGTCTCAGACAGTTCCAACATCCCCCATTCCATTTTATTCTTGCTGAAAAGGGTACAGAAGTGTGATGTGTATTTGTTTTCATTCCAGTCATGGATTATGTAGGCATGTAAGAAAATTGTTTTTCTGCCTAATTTTAGCTCAGAAGCTAACTAAACTAAGTCATAGTTAAATTATTTGTGTTGGGATGTGTTTCTGAATGGTGTTTTTGCATTTTAGGAAATACTGTATGGCAGTAAAATAACCCTTTCTTTTTCCTTTTCTTTCATAAGTGGGTTGCCACATAAATTTTATCTCTCACATGGTTTTTGAGATTAATACACGCTTACTTGTGAAGTTATATTATTTAGTACTGCTGATTAGCCACGATGCTACCTCACCACAACAAATTATTCCTGCTTATTTGCTTTGTCAGTAGGTCATTGCTTTGTAGAATGTGATTTCATGAACTGGGAATTACTCTCAGTAAGAATTTCAAATTGTTTGTAGATGAAAGGTTACTTCAATCAAAAATCAGGAAATTTGCCTTCAAATATTGACTTTAGGAGTTTTACTTGGAAAATATTTTACTTTATAGCAAATTATTTTGTGTTCTGATGTGTATTTCTTTCCTAAATCATGATGTCCTTTTTTTACAGGTGAAAAAAAAGTAGATTTTAGTAAATTCTTTAATTCAGACTTTTTTTGTAATACTATCCCATGGGTTTACTACAGCTTTTTCAAGTACCTTTATACCTATTCTTATTTATTTCTAACAGGAAGTCCCTAGTTGTTAAGTATTATTTGCATTTTACAGGTGAGGAAACTAGACTGCAGGAGAGTATGGATCAAAGACTTAGTGGAATGGGGACTTAGGTCCAGGTTATCTGATCTTAAATCTCATGCTGTTTCCAGCACACATGCTTTTTTACCTCTTCGTTGTTTAAATAATGGTAGGTGTTGGAGCGCCTGGGTGGCTCGGTCGGTTAAGTGACTGCCATTGGCTCAGGTCATGGGATCGAGTCCTGCATCGGGCTCCCTGCTCAGTGGGGAGTCTGCTTCTCCCTCTGACCCTCCCCCCTCTCATGCTCTTTCTCTCTCTCTCACTCACTCTCTCTCAAATAAATAAATAAAATCTTTAAATATGGTAGGTGTTTATAGAAAGTTTGATTTAAGGGAATAAACTTGCCTATTTTCAACACTCTTAATTTAATCTTTTATCTTTGTTCATTTGGAAAAGTTGGAGACAATAGCAAAAAACTTCTGAACAAGACTGAGTTTATGTTTAGATTAATCCATTTTCATATGTTTTGTAGCATTAAAGAATTTCCCCAAATCATGCATCATACAGTATTGGAGTCAGAATACCCTCAAAGACCTCATCCAAGTCCTCACGTTCCAAAAGGGGCATGAGACTCAGTGATCAAGCCAGCCAGATTTTGTTCTTTGTCGACCCTCAAATAGTTTTTTATTAAGGTAGTGGAAAAGATCACCTCTTGAATTTCCCATCCTCTTCCACTTTTAAATGTTTTAGAATTCAGCATGACCTAAAGTTGTCTCAATGCTAAGGTGAAACTATTTCAACTGGTCATTTTTTTTAAGAAAGCATTCTGGAGAAGTGGACTTTTAGGGGTAAACTAGCCCATGTTATATAAGTAGGCAGTTTTGAGGCTAGAAAGTCCCTGGCTGGGTCTGAAAATTAAACTGATAAAAACAGGTTAACAGAAAAAAAGCATGCACATTTATTTCATATAAGTTCTATGTGGAACATGAGCGTTCATGAGGGAATGAAGACCCAAAGAAATGGTTAAGACTGAGTGTTTTTATACTAGATTTGAAGAGTGGAAAGTGGAAATACATGTTAGCACAAAAAGGGTATGAGCTTAGGGTAGTGAACTGGTGGAAACTTAGCAAGACCTGTGTATTGGGTTTCCCGGCATCCCTCCATCTTCAGAGATACGGATGCTCCTTTCCTCAGATAAAGGGAAGACAGCTCTGACATGAGAGTCTTATGACCTGCTTCAGGGGGAAGGAGGGTTAGAGAGTCCTTCCTGTGCCTGCTGTTTCTCAGATTCCTTCAGCTTAAAATAATTATTCTGTCAAAGTGGCAAATTTGGGGGTGACATATCCCGATTCCCTTCACTTTCAGATTTTGCTTCCTCTTAGCTGAGGGGGTGTGCTCTAAGGGTAATTTGTGAGCGATTACTGTATTCTTGCTCGGTCCTTCTCAATAAGAGGTTTTACCTCTTCCCATTTCCCTTGGGAAGAACATAAACTAGCTGTTGGTTAAGGAGGACAGACTTTGTTTCTTCTAATAGGAAAGCACAGAGGTTCATGTTTCCATGACTCGTATAGGTACGGTACAGGCTTAAGAAAAGTATAATTCAATTATGCAAATTCTAAACAGAATCACAAGTTAAAAGCTCATAATGGAAGGGATGATCAGTTGTTTTACCAATTAATTTTTTGCACTATTAAAATTTCACTTTCTGCTCCTTTAGCAAGTGAGCTGCCTTGTTGCATTTAAAATGGAATTTGACTTATGAAAATTCAGGTTAAAAGCAGACTTTCATGAGTCCACCTACACATAAAGCAAAATCATCCTCTTTTTGTTCAAAGCCCAGGTTGATTGTCACTTGGAAATAGTAGAGACTTCGATATATGCTCTTGGCATAAATGCCTGAATTTGATGTGCCAGAAAATTGTTGTTATTTTTTGAAATTTAAAAAATCTCTTCAGCAGATAAGTATAGTTCAGTATGTTGATAGGATTATTTTTTATGGATTCAGGTTTTCTTTCCATCTGGGTTAAGTGATGGGTATTCTCCTTGAATAGACCAGACTGAGAGTTTCTAAGTCCAGAATTGTGGTTAGCAATAGGGCTCTGGAAATTAAGTATACTAAGGTCATGCAAATATATGTAAACTAAGGAAATGTAGTCTATAGGTAGAAAACGTGGGGAAAGAAGAGTCAATAACATGAAGATTTTCTTTTCCTTTCTTTAAATGGCCTTCAGACTTAGAAGCATACTTAGAAAAACAGTGTTTTAACCATGAAAACACTTTTGTCTTGACAAAAGCATGTGGGTCTGCATGCTACTTTGCCTAAGAGATGGATGGTAGTGATGGGGGTGGAGAGAAAAGATTCAAGTGTATTTCAGCTGCTTTGCAGGATAAGGCAAAGTGAAGAAAATAGCCATGCTGTGTGTCTCAAAGGGCCCTTATGTGGGTATTTCTACTTGAAAGGGGATTAGCATTGGAAGTCTGTGATCATGTCAAACGTTTGTAATTGAAGGTGGCTGTTGAAATAATTCTTAACATAACTGGATTCTAGCAGTCTTGATGATGAGGTAAGTAGAGTGAATAGGAAATGATCTGTTTGTCATTGCTTGAGCCACAAAGCCAAGAAACTTAGTCTCTGGGAATGGAGACTTTAAAAAGCAACAACATTGGGAAATGTTTGATATTTCAAATCAAAGAGGCTTTCGGTGAAAAGTGCAGAAGGAGTATATACATGGGAATATATACCATTGACTTTTTGCTTCTAACATTGTCCCTTGCCACAGTTAAAATAAAATCTTTTGATTACTTTAGTAGTCACAGGTCATGCGATGACTTTTGCCAAATTGTAAGCCTAGATAACTTGGGTGCATGCCTCATGTAAACAGTTTTTTTCTGTGAGCTTGTTTGTCCTATTGCTTGTATTTCTGTCCTTTGAAATCAAATTTTAGAACTTTTGGGGGGAAGTTTATGGACAATCAATAGCTCTTTCTAGTAGATGAACATGACTTCTACCTCTGTGGGTAAATTACAGATAATTGTACTGTATAAATTCATCTGGACTTTCAGGTAAAAAAGATACACTGTGATTGGCTGCCAAAGAACATCTATTGCATCTGCACACTTATGCTGCTAATGAATGAACACTTCCACAAGGCAGTCTGAGTGATATGCAGCTTTTGGAAAACAACGGAGTGAACCGGAAATGTTTTCCTTAGAGGATTTTATTTGTTCATCCAAGGCAGTAGAGAAACATTAAATGATTTGTGGTGGATTTTATTTTCCTGAAGCACCTTCTATAACTTGAAATTCAATCAGTTCTTGTGCTAAGGGATGAGTGCACTGACCTTGTCAAAAGAGTGAGCAAGGATTTCATTTGACTTTGGTTTGTTAGTTCACAATACTCATGTATATCTGGGTCTCTAACCTTGGCTTTTTATAACTCAGTAATCCTAGGCAGTCATTCACTATGAAAACACTTGTGTTTCTCTTTTTTCTTTGTATTTGTTCATTTGAAAAGCAATTCAATTGCTTTTTTTCAATTGAAAAGGAATTGCAGCCTCCCCAGTGTGATTATAGCTATCAGTAGCACTTAAACTAACTGCTGAGATGAAACTTTTCTTTTTGGACCCTGCTAATTTCAGTTATCAATAGAAAAAGAAAATTTTTCCCATTAAAAGGCCCGACTTTACTAATTGGTAGCTGCTCTTTGGGTTGAGCTTACATTCCTTAGGGACAGCATTTGATAGAATAATTTTTGACATTTTAATTTGACAAGAAACAATTCAGAAAAATGACTTAGACATGTGCCTGAAGTGAAGTCTTCTCTCGCTAAGGTTGTGATACCGGTGCAGGGAATGCCTTTGAACGTCTGTAGCATTTTGTAAACCCTGTGATCCATTTAGTATGATAGCTCAAGCTTGGCAGGTTTTTCATAGGAGCTTCACCTAAATTCTTCTTACACAGGTGAAAGACTTTTGTCCCCCTATACATACTAAGATGTGGGGGCTGATGCATAAATTCTTACCTTTGTGATGAAAACACAGCTTTCCATAAGAACAATAAATTTAGGTATAAAATGTGTGAATTTTATGCCTCTTTATTCTTTAATTATATTATAGTCTATCTCTTTCTAACTCAGAAGTATTATTTGCTTTAAAATTTTGTTCCTGGCATTTGAAAGTGGTGGAATAGACTAGTTGCAGATACAAGTGATCTGTTTATATCTGTATAATGGAAGATTTACATTTTTAAATGGTGAAGTCAAATCTTGAAGCAAATATAAAGTGTACACACACACACAAGCATGCATGCTCATTATTTCTTAAAAATATCTGAGAAACCTGCATTTCTCCAAGTATATTGGGGAATATTTTAAGGGCCAAATTGGAACTGAAATGGGTGTTTGAAAAATATCTGTTGACAGAAGCCTGGTTTCTAAGCCTGGGAAATAGATTGAAAGAAAAGGTAAAAGTGATTTTTAGTTTCTTCTTTGTGTGTGCATGTGTTTCTAATACGTGAGGTTTTGTTTTTTAACCACCAGATAAGGTTAGAAATGGATACTCTCAAACTTGCTCATGATGATAGTGATTTATTCCAGGTGAGGAAAATGCATTCATTTTACTACCAGTCTATCCCCCTGAGAGTGCGGTGGGTTGATGGCTTGGCAAAGTAGACTGCTTTGGGTCGATTGGTTACATTCTGTTACTTCTTTACAAGCCATTATTAGTTTGTATCCTACATATTTTAGTGGGGGAAAAAACCTATTTTAATGGATTTGCCAGTCATGTACGCATGTGTGTACTCGCTCTCTTTCTCTCTCTCGAAAACATTTATCTGTCTACTTCCCTTGCCTCCCCTCCCTCCGTTTCTCTCCTCTTTCTTTTTCTTTTCCCTACCATTTAAATATGGTGAAAAAGTTCACATCTTCCATATCACTGTATAAGAATGCCTCTGTCTATAATTTATTTTGTTTCATAAAGACATGATTTAAATCATTTTTATATCTATTTTTAGTAAAGTCATTTATTACATTTAGCAATCCAGTGTTTATAACTGCACATAAAGAAGAAACAACACTATCCAATTTTCCTCTAAGAATTAAAAAATCATAGGGGTGCCTGGGTGGCTCATTTGGTTGGGCGGCTGCCTTTGGCTCAGGTCATGATCCCAGGGTCCTGGGATCGAGCCCCACATCGGTCTCCCTGCTCAGCGGAGAGCCTGCTTCTCCCTCTCCCTCTGTCTACCACTCTGCCTACTTGTGCTCTTTCTGTGTCAAATAAATAAATAAAATCTTAAAAAAAAAAAAGAATTAAAAAGTCATAGTTACATTAACATACACTTGGGTTTGTATTCTAATGTTTTTGGTTTTGTTTTTATAACTTTCAAATGAAAATGATGTTGGAATATGACTCCCCAGTATGTGATGTGCTACATTAACATTACTTTAGCGATTGTAATTTGACTTAACAGTCATTCAAGTTTGAGTTAGAAAACTTGAAATTAACAGAAAAAAATTCCTTGGAGCCCTTTGATATAAAATATATTTTTAGAACAACATCAAGTCATTTAAAATTTATTTTGGAATAGAGATTCATACTTAAACAAACTTAGGTGAAATAAAATAATTTTAAAAGCTTTTTCAGCCATTGTGCACAGTTACTGTTGGAGGTGATTGCCAGCACTGGAGAATCAGGAAGTCTGTAGTTTAAATTCTTCAGGATCAGATTATATCGCAGATTTTCTTTACACATGGTGTTAAGTACATATTAAGTGACAGCTATAACTTTCTTTTCCTTTCTTACCTTTGGGAATCTCAAGAACACAGCTTTAGCTTTCTTCTTTTTTTGTGTTATTTTTAGATTTGTTTTTAATTTTAAAGAGTATATATATATATGTATACATATATATATATATATACAGGTATACATATGTATATATATATATATGTATACCTGTAGGTTACAGTGTGACTAAACATCTGAACAATCCAACTTTAGTATATTGTGTTTTTAAAATTATGTAAATATCTATGGCCAGGTTTTAAAAATTGGGGGCAGGAAATTTTATGAAGGAATCGGGGAGATGTCATTACTTTTAGGTAAGATTAGACCAGGAGGTTATGTTTATTCATTTGTTGGTTTTAGAGTCCTTTTCTTCCTGCTTATGATTTTCTTAATGTTGAGGATTGTTGAGATAAAATACATTTGCCAAAAATAAGGCCCAATATTTAAAATGGCCAGGGAGACCTTCAGAGGTATTAGAAAATTTTAGAGATCCAAAGAGAGAATTGACTGTATATGGATTTATTTTTAAGTTTCAGAGAACATTCAGTGATTTTCATAAGACTTTTCTTTTGTTCTTCTGCTTAATTGAAGAGATTGCATCATTAGCCAACTAGCATTGAAATGCCTGAGTTTGTGCTCACTCTTTTTTGGGGAGTGAAACTGATGACTGTTTTCATGATACGGAAAATTATGAGATACCTGTATATGGCTTGTCCTAGTTCTGCTTGTGTTTAGTTGAAATTTGTGCCAGATCTGATTCTAGTGCAGAGTATGTCCATTTCATGTGTCTATTTACCATTTGCATGATTTTGAGCAATCGTTCCTTGACAACAGCTTCACACTTTGTTTTCACCAACCCTCATCTTTGCTATACCCCAAACGTGAACACAAATTGGTTTTTATTAATATAAATGAAGAAACAAATCCCTCTATTTCAATGGGTAAAGCAGAAAAACACTGGAATCAATTAAGTTAGCAAAGTGTATAGGAAAAAAGATAGCAGACATGGAAAATAATCATATCAAAATAACTTGTTTTACAGAAATGAAAACCTTCAGATTAAATGATGAGCAAGAAGTTAATTTAGAAAATTTTACTTTAATTTATTTTTAAGTTGTATTTAATACCTTTGATTTCAAGTAGTAGAATATATATGTGAGAGTACTCTGAGTCCTTAAGTGAATGTGGGTGTGTGTTGATATTTACTTTTATCCTTTACATAAAAATAAGATCTGAATATAGATCAGAATAAGATCTAAAAATACGAAATTGAAAAAATTATGTGAGCAACTGCAAACAGTTGAAGAATAGTACTTGCTGGTTGCTTAGAAGGCAAGACGAGATAATGTAGATTCCAGTGAATTGTTTTAGCATGGAAACAGGCACAAGTATATGACAAATAAATGAATTTCAGTGGTGTAGCCATAGTAAGTAAAAATGTAGGAAAAAAACAATTTATAACTTGAATCCAAGTGAAGTCCTGGTTCATGTTTATGCTTTGTCCTTTGAGGTATAGGAGTAAATCAGGTGTTTTGACGTTAACAGTCTTTGGCACAGTGATCCCTTTGTATATTCAAATAGAGCATAAAATCCTAATGATAATGGATTTTCTTTTCTGTGGATTATATCATTATATTGTGTACTGCTCCTCTGAGTGAGAATCCTAGTTTGCTTAGTTTCTGATGTTTCTAACCAGATGACCTGATAGTGAATGTTCCACCCTAAACAATTGACATATTTTGTGTTTCTTCAGCATCTCCTGAGAATATTCCTCAGAAATCATTACTGTTTCTTAAGAGTGAGATCTGAGAAGAAACAGAGACCATCATGCCAATTACATTAATCTCTGGGAACGAAATGATTATTGATTGACCTTCACAAACAACTTTCAGAAAGTTCCAAAACTTTCTTATTATTGTGAAAACCTGTGAAAAGATGATTGAGAGGGAGGAACAGACAGAGAGTAGATATCTAAACAGAAAGAAGTCTGGCCGAACAGTTCTTGAGATGATTTTTTCTTTTTAAGTCTTGGTTTCAGATGATCTTGGCCTAACTTGAGTTCTTTGGTTCTCTCTTACTCCATAGGTAAAATGAAGAGGTACTTGTGATCCTGACTTCCTTATAGGAAGTTAGAGTTAGTAGATCTTAAAGCACTTTCAAAAAGCTAGAATTATGCAAATGCAGCAGATTTGTATTATTGCTTTAGAATAACTGAAAAGGACCTTGCAAAAATAATACCCATCTGTAGACTAAGTAAAGGATTCTGTGGCCATTGTCTTCTCTGCATGGAAGGGTCTAGTTTGACCAAATTATCAGATGGACAGGATATGGGCAGGTGCCATTGCACTCAGCTATTTTCCCTTTTGTGAGAGTCTTGAGTTGAATGTTTCTTTGGGCAGCTAATCTTTGGCAGGGAGGCTGTGCTCCAGTAGTGGCATCTGGCACTAGATTGATTTAGCCACGTCTGAGGTTTGCTCTTTTCAGAATGTGCTCTCTAGGCAGCGTCTGTGTGGCTCTGACAGGACCGCACGCTGCTGCTTTCCTGCCTTCTAGCACCACATGTGAGGCTAAGGCCTTCTGACACCTGCCATTTGGAACTTTTACTTGCCGAAAAATGTCAAGATTCGCAGGCAAGGTGAAGACAGATATAACTGATCATTCTTCCCTTTCCCAGGAATCAGCTGAGGGCATTTGTTCATACATGGATAAATCGCCGAAATGGTACAATTCTCCCAGCTTTGGAGAGCACACGGGGTTTGTGTAGAAGTTCGTATGTGTTTGTGTGTTCTTACTCTCCTTTATACCTATTTGGTGGGATACTGATTTGCTATTTGTATAAACAAATGTTTTAGTGATTATTTTATGGATTTCACTGGATAAATGGTGAGGGTCAGGGCAGAGTGCTCCTCTGTATTCCTCATTTTTATTAAGAACCTCACTAGGAAATTGCAGATTTTCAAGGATGAGCTGCTTTTATGATCATATTGCCGTCTTTATGCACACACTAATGATTGTCAAATCTTAAATGGCCAGGAGTAAGACATCCTGTTTGAGGTCCCTGTTGTTTCTGTTTTTTTTCTACCTTGAGCCACCCAGAGGAAAGATTGGTGAATAAAAGACAAAAGTGCCAACCTGATTAGTTTGTTCCTTGTGGTAACTGGTATCTAAATGACTGAGGAGAGAAATTGAACTCTGGTACAAAATGAAGGCTTAAAACACTATTATATTTTGCTTATCCTTACCTTTCAGGTTTATGGATAAATCATAATTGGCTATGTGCTACTGAGTAAACTCTTTCTTCTGTTTCTCTTATCTTGATCTTTATGTTGGATCTCAAGCCCAGTAACATCACAGAGATGGTAATACCCTAACTGGGTATAATTTGGGAAAGAAGTTCCACTGACTAGGTATTTTCAATTGCAAAAAAATACAAAAGAGTTGGGTGAGAAGATGCCTAAAAGTTAAGTTATTGGGAGCCAGACTGTGTTCAGAGGCTGTGGATCACCTGTGAAACTGTATCTTCTGCATTTCTTTGGACAGCTTCCTTTGAAGTGGCTTGAAGTGGCTCAGTGGAAAAGGGAGGATGAATATTGGCTGATAGTCTTGTTCCTTGTAGTGTAATATACAAAAGTTAGTAGAAATATAAAATACATCTCCAGCAATTGGAAGGCAGTGAGGACTAATGGCTTTTATGTTATCAACAGTATCCATGTATTGGAACATAAATATTCGAAAACATTTTAGTAGAAGCCTGGTAGTTCTACAGTGAACAAAGCTTCTTGCTTCACATCCTATGTTAACTTGAATTATATAAAGAAGGACTCTTGTTGCAAACCTAAATGGATTTTCTTCATCTTTTAACTGGATCCTTCCTATTGTTAAGGTTTTTCCATAAAATCACAGAATATATATGTGGCTCAGGTCATGATTATAGAAATAATGTTGAGTAAGCTTCTTAATCTTATGATTTCCTTTTTGGATGTGGATAATCATCAAGGAATAAACATAGAGTATTTTGGGTTTCACCTTAGAAACTACTAATCTTACCATTGCTTCTACCTGAATTAAACCTATCTGGTATTTTTTTGAGGTGTGTTTCATACATTTGCAAGTTATGGTCCTAGACAGGATTAGTACTTTGGTTGCCATCTTTGGCTCCTTTTAATTTAAAGTTAATTTAAAGTTCCATAGCTTTTCAACAAAGAAAGGGCTGTAGTGATATATTAATTATCTTTAAATCTTCAGTGAAGAAGGCTAATAAAATCAGACAAAAACATCAAGATAAATCAAATGTATCTTTCAGGGAATGCTCTTTTCTCTATACCCTCTACCATGGTACACCATTTATCTTTGTTCCCATTATTGTGTAGACATATTTCTTACAAGCTTTAAGCACAGCATTAAAAGCCATAGGACTGATCAATGATTCTGAAAACACTGGCTCAGAAGTTCATATTCTTTAGTGCTGGCATTCCATCCACTATTCCAAATAGCTCGGAATATTTGCAGCTCAATTTTTCATTCCATAATATATTAAAGCCAGTTAGTTGCAAATTTTCTTTTCCTCCTGAAAATGGTGAATATATTTAGGATGATCGTTGTAATAGGCTTTGCTAAAAGGAAACAAAACAGAAAAGCGAGTATGAGTGACATTTACATTTGCTTATGCAGATGGGAAACCACTAAGCTTTCACATTTTTCAAGGGTTTGGTATTTCTTTTGTATTTTTGAAGTTTTAGAACAGTGGTTCTTAAAGTATCATTTCAGACTTCATCAAAATTAAAAACTGTTGTGTTTCAAAAGACCATTAAAATGACAGGGCAAGCCAAAATTTGGGAGAAAATGTATGCAAATCACGTGTCTGTTAAAGACTTGTATTTACAATACATAAAGAACACTTATGACTGGATAACAAGCAGACAAGCCCATTAAAAATGAGCAACAGACTTTAGAAGATTAGAAAAGGTCAACATATACTTGAATAAATGTTCAGCATCATTAATTAAAGAAATGTAAATGAAACTACAAGTAAGAAGATACTACTTAATAACTACTAGAATAGCTATTCAAAAAGACAGACAATAACAAGTATCGTCATGGAAATGAATAAACTGCAGCACTCATTCATTGCACCAAGGCAGTTTCTTTTAAAATTAAGCATAAATTTATACTTTAGCATTTCTACTCCTGGAAATCTTTCTAAGAGAAATGAAATGTGTGTCCAACACAAAGATTTGTACATGGATATTTGTAGCAGCATTATTCTTTTTTTTTTTTTTTTTTTAAGATTTTATTTATTTATTTGACAGAGAGAGAGAGCAGGAACACAAGCAGGGGGAGTGGGAAAGGGAGAAGCAGGCTTCCTGAGGAGCAGGGAGCCCGACGCGGGGCCCGATCCCACGACACTGGGATCATGACCTGAGCCGAAGGCAGGCGCTTAAGGACTGAGCCACCCAGGCACCCCAGCATTATTCTTAATAACAGAAAACTGGAATGAACCTCAGAGTCCATCGACTGATGAGTAGATAAATAAAATGTGGTATATATAGAACAGTGGAATACTGTTCAGCAATAAAAAGGAAACACTGATGCAACAACATGGAAGAATCTCAAAAATATCATAAGTGAAGAAGCCAGACATAGATGACCGGATATTTTATGATTACATTTATAGGAAATGTCCAGATGAGGTGGATATATAGAGACAGAAAATAGAAAGTGGATACCTGGGGCTGGAGGTAGGAATGAGAACTGTAAATGGGCACACACTATCTTGGGGATGGAAATGTTCTGAGATTGGATTTTGGTGATGGTTGTATAACATTTACTAAAAGTCATTGAATTATATACACTTAAGATGGGTGAATTTTATGAAATGTAAATCATACCTCAATAAAACCATAAAACAGAAAGTGTGGTCCCAGGACTAGCAGCATCAGTATCACCAGAGAATTTGTTAGTAATGCAAATTATTGGCCCCAGTGAAGCAGAAACTCTGGGGTGGGGCCCAGCTAGCTTCGTTTTAACAGCCTGCAGCTGATTGTGATGCAGGATCAAGTTTGAGAACCATTGTTCTAGAATCACGGAAGGGCACATGGAGATGAGGGTAGTTTGGGGTATAGTTTATGTACATTCAGTCTACTCTGTTCCTGTAACTGCAGGAAAGGTTTGAATTAAGGACTGTTGTAGTAGAGCTAAAGAAAATTACAGGGCAATGGGAATAAAAATAAACTGGCCTTTCATGTTCTTGCTATGTCCCCACGAGAAGCTTTATGATTGTGATGTTTGTGTACCACATATGTTAGTAAATTCCTGTGTTCTTTTAGGCTTACTGTTACTTAACAAACATAGCATAAACAGGTTCATTTGCCATAACGACAGTGGAAGTTTAGATCCTTGAAAGGAATTATTTCTCCTAAATATTTACACAGTGTAATATAGCAGAGCCAGAAATGTGCAGTGATCCCAAAAAAGTAAAGATCTGACTATAGATAAAGAAGTAAATGGAGCAGTTAGCTGAACTGAAATTCATTCTCTCCCTCCATCTGTTCAGTGTACCTTTAAAAACTACGATTAGAAAATTGGTTGACCTAGAGTAGTGGTCTTATGCCTGGCATGTGAGTTCAGGTTTCTTTTTTCTCCCCCCTCCCCCCAGCATTATCTGGGTGGCCAAAGGAAATTTTGAAGGTTGAGGCTACTCCAGGCTGCTAGCTGGTGCATGTGTAAGATGAAGTTTGTAGATAGGGTCTCCCTTAACGGGGCAAAGGAGCCGGGAACGGCAATGACTTCTGCCAAGGTATAAATTCACTTCAGAGGAAAGTAGGGGTTTGGACGGTTAGGAATAAAACAAATATGAGAAGGGAGAAAAGGAGGAATGGGTAGCAAGGTATGCAAGCCAATCAATGTGCAGCGCTTATTAGTGGAGTTCACTGAGATTGTCAATGGTAATATTTAGAAGAGTATTAGGGAATGTAGCATAAACCATTGCTGTTTCCAAAACTTTATTCCACTGTGGGTAATAAGAACAGGGCTACTACTCACTGGCAAAGTAGGTCTCAGCCTCTGTCTTTCTTTTTAATTATTGTTGTTTTTATTTTTTCATTGTCTCGTTTCCTTTGCTTCTCTCCTTTTTGTTACTGTTCTTAAAACTTTTAATAATTAGTATGACATTATTGAACACTTACTATTAGCAAAATATTAGAATATTATATCTCTAAATTGGTAATTCCGATTCTGACTTTTATTACTGGATGGATAATAAAGGAATAAAACATTTTGAGATACGTTTCATTCTAAAAAGTCTATGCCATAACAATCTGCACTCTTCATATTTACTAGTGGATAAACTTGGGTAGATGTATATAAGCTAGAAAAGGTGAAAAGATGAGTTAATGAGGCAAATTTTTCCCTTTGTAAGAAAATTCAACACAATTCTCTATGCAACTCTCAAATTTATATCTGAATAGAATTGCATTTGAAGAATAAACAAATACAGATAATTGGTTATTATATGAGTAATGGGCAGTTTTGGCGTAAAATGTAAGAATCAGGAGAAGCATACTTTTTGGTGTGGGGTAGGGTATTGGCAAGTAGGTTGATCTTTTTTTTTTTTTTTTAAAGATTTTATTTATTTGACAGAGAGAGACACAGTGAGAGAAGGAACACAAGCAGGGGGAGTGGGAGAGGGAGAAGCAGGCTTCCCGCTGAGCAGGGAGCCCGATGCGGGGCTCGATCCCAGGACTCCGGGATCATGACCTGAGCCGAAGGCAGACGCTTAACGACTGAGCCACCCAGGCGTCCCAAGTAGGTTGATCTTTAGAGCAATAGATTTCAAAATGTTGATCAAAGGACATTTTCACTATAAAACCAGGTCAGTCTTTATTCCCCGCCCTCTTAGTTTTTGTGTCTTGTCAGTCATGAACATTGAATGTTTACAGTTACAGTGTTTACTGCTGCAGACAACACTTTCTTCTGTAGTTAGTGCTCCTCTCTTTGCCCTATTTTCTTGTGTTGGAGGCAGGGGGGCCTGTCCTTCTGCTTAGTCTGACACTACGCAGGCTCCAGGCCTTATGGCAGCCTTTTCTTGAGCTCCCTTAGTGGTATCATGCAGTACTTGTAACAACTTCTGGTTGGTCTCAAATGTAGATGGGGAAAACAAAAGAAATAGAGGAGGGATTTTTAAAAAGGAAAGCAGAAGAAGGTGAAGGGAAGGGAAAGAGAATAAAAGGGATGCTTACTGTGGAGAGTAGCAGAGATGATCATTTGTGCTGGTGCCATTCTTGGTTGGAAGTAGCTTCTACCTCAGTGGAGGGACCCAGCTTCCAGATGGGAGACAAGCTCTCCATCCTCTTTGTCTTTCAGTTTGTTGATTTGCTTTCCCCTATAACAGCATTTGAAGATACCAGTGATCATCTCTGTCATTGAATGGCCCACTGCCAGCAGTAACAGTGATTTCAGTGTAATGTTTTGCCACACTGGTCCACTGTAGAGGCTCGGCATCACTGTGCACATAAACCTCTGATGCTAAAGAGCAGAATCAGATTCTCGTGCTCAATACTGTTCGTGTATTTATAGCACGGAAGGTTAGGTAGCTCTGAGGAAATTTTAACTCTAAATTAAAAGTTCTGATGCATAGTTGCTGATTTGGGTCTTCCTTTTTGGGGTTTCCTTTGTGGCTGGAAAGTGTTCTTTTCATCTGATGTGGTATGGGGCACTGAAGGAAAGGTAGCCGAGGGAATTCTGTACTGTTGAAATCTTCCTCTGTGGGTAAGATATGGTAGGATGTCCGTCGGGGAGTACATACACGTTTGGTAGACATTTTAAGTCCTCCCAGGCTTATTATGAGTCCTCTGTGTGATTACTGTACCATTGCTAGGCTTACTCTCTTTGAAAAATGCTCATCTTTTGAAAGAATGCTTAGAATTCTTGTTTATTTGTTTTTTTTTAAACTGGCAATTGAATTCTTTCTAACTGGTCTTCCACCAGATGGTGCCAGTGTTACATATCTAAAGGGTAAACTTCTTGGTGCCAGTGAACTCTTGAGCTTGTATGTCTTTTCTTCTTTTTCTCCTTCACGATATTTTGCTTTTGGTGTTTTTTCCACACACACTACTTTCCTGGCACACTACTCTGTCGCTTCACATCTTGTACGTTGTGGGTAGTGAATTGATTGTGCCTTGGCGATCATAAAGGATAACTTGAGTGGTGGGTTCAGAGGCCAAGGACTGAGTAAAACTTAAGGATATATAATATGTAATTTCTTATAAAATTTTTCATCATGTTTACCCAGATTAAGTTCAAAATAACTTTAATAACTATACAAGAAAGTTCGGTAGAATAAAAGAAAATGTTGCGCATTATGTGATACCCCATTTCCTGGCCAATTAACAATTGTTATTTTAAACTTAAATTTTAAACTTTTTCTTTTTACAAATATTACATGGCTATTGCAGAAAAACTTAAACGAGAATGCAATCAAAGGAATAACTCAATTAAATACTATTAACATTATATTACATAAATTTTCTTTTTTCTTCTTTTTATATAGGTCTATATTTTAAAATATCAGAGTTGGTCTCATAGTCATATAACCATTTTTTTTCACTTAATATTTTATAACTAATTTTTAGTGACAGTATAGTTTTTCATTTAATGAACCCTGTAATGATAGGTGTTTTGATTTTCAGTTTCTTTCAGTAAAAGCTTGAATAGCAGTTTTTCATTTTTTTTGTGTATTTTAAAATTTCTTTTGTATGAATTCTTAAAAATGTAATAGCTGATTCAGAAAGATTGCATATTTTTATAACTTGATCTATATTTTCAAGCTACCATCTGAAAGAGTTCTACAGTTTAAACGTCTTTAACAGCGTATGATTTTGCTTGTTTCTTTGCTTCCTTATCACCAGGTTACCCTGGTTTTTAAAGCGGCTGTATATTGCTCATTTGAGACTCCCTGAAATGACAATTCATCATTAAATACAGGAACTTAAAATTGCTTTGATATTTTCTTAGAAATAAGCTTTATCCTTTAAACATTAAATCCTAGACCCCCTTTTATTCACGGTGGTTTGGTTTTGGCTTTGTCTCCTATCCCCAAAGTACAACAGCCATCCTTTCATACTTCAGAATGGGTTATCTCATGTGCAGAGCACAGAATCAAGGTCTCTGTTGGCTAGCTGTTTTAGCACTTTCTATTACTTGTTGGGAAACTTAGGTCAAGCCATTTACTCTCTCCGTATGAATGTTCCTCAGTCTGAAAATTTGGAAGAACGGTTTTTAGATAAATTGTTTTTAAAAACTTTAGTGAAATAAGCTGTGCATTTAATGTAGAAGCTATTTAGTGCATATTTTTTGGTGGGCAGAAGAAAGCTGTTAGGTAACAGTAAAGTTTGAGGAATTCTAATGTACTTTTGAAAAGAATTAAGAACATATCAGTTTTTATTGATTCAAGCAATATATCCTGGCTGATTTTAATATCTTAATAAATAACTGCATTTTCATTTAAATAGATTATCTTTGAATTAAATCTCTCCTGTTAACATAAGGAAGCATGTGATTTATTTTAAAATAAGAGAAAATAACAAAACTATTTTCGTATTTGGGAAATGGGGAGAAGAGAGGAGACAGACATCATGTAACCTTGTAAATGAATGTGAAAACTATTAGCCTAGTAACTTAAAAAACACGAACAGCTAGTTTTCCTGTCTCATGAAAAGAATCCCTACCCCATCTCAATTTGGTAAAAGAAATTGCCATTCTCTTTTTTGTCAGAACAAATAGTCACTATAAGAAAACTGCTTGTAAACACAGGTTTTAAAAGATTCATCAACATACAGTCTGTTTTAGCAGAAGATACTTAAATTGCATAATTTAAACATATCTTTAAAAAAATAAATTATATTGATAAATGGTCAATTTATGTAATGTCATTGAATTTTACTTGAGATATAACATTTTAGCATTTTTAACTTGAGTTTTTATTAAAATTTTTAAGAATGGATTTAAAATATGCATCCATATTGTGGGCATTTCACTTGCTTTTTAGTTTTGAGTGTATGGTTTGTATTTTTTTTTTTAAGTAAAAAAGACCCTAAAATCATGCTGAATTTGATTGTTTTTAAAAATACCTATTTAATTATAGAGCATTAGCACATTAACGTATGTATCTGGTAAAATGTAAGTCCAATGGTAGCTTCTGAAACGTACTTACATATTTTTAACACTTGAGATAGTATATGTATGCATTTAACTATTTGTATGCATTAGCAGTTTGAAGGGGCTTCAGAGCACTGTAATAATATTGACCCTTCAGTTCATTTACAACTGTGTCAGTTAAATTCCCTCCAAATAATAAATCCTACTCAGAGTCTTGTCTGCTTTATGGCGAAATAAAGTAATCAAGTTGCTAACATTATGAGCCTGGTTTCTTTATACCTGAGAGAAATTTGTTTTGTGGAATATAATATTTATTAAATCATGAGCTGTCTGAATTTTATGTAAAATTCATTTTTGCTTTTCTCAAAATATATTAGAGATAATTGGAATACTTTTCTATAGTTTATTGGAAAACTTGGCAATAAAGAGAAAGTGGCTTATAAAATCTAGCATACTTTTTTAGTCTCTATCCTTGACATCCAGATGGGAATGAACAAGATGGGAGTGGGATCATTATAAACTTTTATTCTTCACAACTTCTCCTGGAAAAAATCACCAATCTCAGCTTGATTTGTTTCATTTAATTCCTGCCACATAAACTTCTTAGGTCCTTATATGTTGTATAAGAAATCAGTGTTGAGGTTTTTCTGTTCATTTAGATTATTGGAGCATTCTGTTCTGTGCTTAGTAGTGACCTGTTTATTGGACCCATGCTGTCTAATAACTAAAGCATATGAAATTTACTACATTTTGTATTGATTTAATATTAATGTTAATCTAAAATCTTTCAGTGCAGTATGTCACATCTGTTTTGTATTCCTCTGTTTAAAAGAAGTGGCAGTGTGGTATTTGGAGGAATATTTATTATCTGAGTGTTTTTCTTTGCAACAGTTCCCCTCAGTCTATTGAGAATTATAACTTCCAAGAGACAGTGAATCACCCAGCAAATTCTCAGGTACCAAACTGCTAAAAGCCACAGTTAATTAGAATTTTTTATTTACCACTTCATTTCCTTTTACAGTGGCAATTTTGGAGTCTTCTTGAAATGATAGAAAATAAATTTGTGGTGAATTTTTAAAAAATATTCTTTTCCCTTAATAATAGGTCCAGCCTGCACTTCATGGATACTCGAGTTTTTTTAGAAAAAACTTTGTTAGACTGAGTGATTTGTATTTGAAACCATATTTTCCATGACCAGTGACTGAATATTCTTATCCTGTGATGGTGCTTCCTAACTTTTTCAGGGGTTATGGGTTTCTTTAAGTAATCACTGAACTATAATCCCTTTTCCTAGGAAAAAAAAATGCATAAACAAGGGTATTTTGTATGCAGTTTTAATTAATCCTGTTTCTCCCTGCCCAGAGGACCAAGGGCCCCTGGTTAGAAAGTGCCACTATAATGGAACTGAAAAAATCCCTTCTAGAGTGTTGGTTTTAACATCCTGTTATGCCACACTAAGAATTTTCTTCACTTCAAGCTTTATTTGACATTACATTTTCTCCTTGATCATTACATAGTAGAAGATGAGCAGAATCTAAATCTTATTTTGGAGAAAAAGCACAATTACTTTTTAATTTTAAAGTCCATCTCTGAAATTATAGAATATATTTGACCTTCTACGTGCTTTAGATTCTACCTTAGACACATAAGAAAGGAAGAAAATGGTTCTTCCTTAAAAAGATGTTACTACACTTATTTAGCACAAAAGTATGGGTTTTCATTTTTTTTTTTTTAAGATTTCATTCACTTATTTGACAGAGACATAGAGAGAGAGCACAAGTAGGCAGAAAGGCAGGCAGAGGGAGAGGGAGAAGCAGGCTCTCCGCTGAGCAGGGAGCCTGATGCGGGGCTTGATCCCAGGACCCTGGGATCATGATCTGAGCTGAAGGCAGCCACTTAACGAACTGAGCCACCCAGGTACCCCTGGGTTTTCATTTTAATGAGAGGTTTCTGAAGCTATTCAGAAATTACTTATGTGTGCTGGTTAAGAGTTCAGACTTAGGTTTAAAGCAGATGAGAGTTCAAATTCAGCTCAGTAGCTTACCAGCCAAATGACTTTGGGCATATTACTTATCTGTTTAAAAAAATCACCATAAAAGAATTAAATGAGATAATGTCTACAAAGTGGTTGGTTTTGTACTTTGTGTGTAATATGCACTCAATTACCGCTTTCTGTACCATGATGATAGTATTGATGAGGATAAACAATTACAGAGTGTTCATTTTTTCTATTATGAAATTTAGGACAGTAGACTTGGTTGCAAAAAATATAAATCTTCATGTTCCCCAAAATAATCTTCTCAAGTCTTGGTGGCTATGATTGTTGTCTAAGTTCAGTCAAGAGTTCTTCAAAGACAGGGGTAGCAAACTAACTTTTTCACACTTTTCTTGTCAGTGTTGAGCTGTTACAATGGGGCAATATGTTAAAAGTTATCCACTAAACTTGTCTCACAATTAAAGTAAATATTGAGGAACAGAGAAAGGAAGAAGTTTCTGAGAGTGGATTAAAAAGCACAAACATGTTTCTGCTTTTGAGTCTTGACACCTAGATGGTCTTGTGGTAGAGCCACAGGTATCATGAATACTTCGGGTAGATGATGTTTCTTTGCATATTATGTCATAGAGAATACCTTTAACTTAGGGGCACCTGGATGGCTCAGGCTATTAAGTGTCTGACTTTGGCTCAGGTCATGATCTCAGGGTCCTGGGATCGAGCCCTGTATCTGGCTCCCCACCCAGTGGGGAGTCTGCTTCTCCCTCTTCCTCTGCTCTACCCAAACCCGCCCCCGCTTGTGCACGTGCACACGCGCGCTCTCTCTCTCTCTCTCTCAGAAATAAATAAAATCTGAAAAAAGGAAACCTCTAACTTAAAAATGTTGAATAAACTGTAGTGATGTCAACTACTATATACTTGTCCACTGTAAAAGAGTGTTCCCATCGTGGTTTGTAAAGTATTTGGAGCCAAAGAAGAGGATAATGTGTGTGATGCTTTGATTAAATAAATGGTTTAACACCTGCCTAAAGTGAAAGGCTTCAAGTTTACTAAAAGGATGATTTCAGACCTCCTCAAAAGAAGTGGAATAATATCCTATCTGATCCCTTTCCTATTCACATTGTGGTTGTTCATTATAATTGAGTAGTGATCATGGCAGTGTTTATGGCAGTGGTTTTTGTATATATCCACATGTGCACATATCCACACACATGTATGTGCTCTCATGATGTTTTAGAATGATTAATTCAGTTGGGAGTCATAAGTGTTAGTCAATAATAGATTATAAACATAAAGAATCTCAGTATATTCTGGAAATTCAAAGTTGGCATTAGGGGAAAGGATCTTTTGTATTCACCTATAAACTGTGTCATTACTACTGACAGAAAACAACTGAATGAATTCGTTATGGATTTAAACCTGTGTATTTCCTCTGTGGCAAACACAAACCTTACTTGATCACTTGATGTTTATGAAAAATTAAATGCTATAGGTACCATTGAAATATAAAGAGAGCAGTTAGCCCTGCAGTTTTTTTCCTTATGATGCCCAGTCTTATTCATTAATTTTCTTTGACCAGGCAGAAAGTTTGGAAAATGATATTCCCCCTTTTCTTTCTTCTCAGTATCGTCAGTGAAGCAGGGGCATCAATCTACAGTGTCAGCCCTGAAGCTAACAAAGAGATGCCAGGGCTGGACCCTAATTTGAGAAGTGCAGGTAAGAAACTATGGGCCATCACAAAAGCATGTGGTTTTGATATTTTGAAGGACTTCTATTTTTAGCAAGCAAGAAAATTTAGGAGATATATGCGTAAAAATTAGCATGTTAGAAAGAAAATGGCTGATTGGGATAATAGTTGGAATTATGGAAAAGAAGAGGAAGAATAGTGTTTTTAAAGAATATAGTAAAAAATTAGCCCAAAACATCTTTAGTAAAATTAGGTGCTTGAGAGTTGATAATAAAATTAATAAAATACTCCAGATCTCCTATTACTACTACAAAATATTATTTATTACAGCTTTTTATTGACAAAAATAATATATTAACATAAATATTGTGCAAATATATAAATATACACAGTTTCTTGCTAAGTATTTGTCACATGACCAGTTTCTCTTGTCTTGCTAATAGGGGCAGTCATTAATGTTTAAAACAGCCTGCTTTGATTTTAGTTGTATTAAGTTGCTTTGGTTTCTGTTTTGTGGAATAGTTAAAATCTTGTGTGTGAAGAAATTGAGATACTTTGATACATCTAGTGAAAGTAATTTGTATTATAAGGAAATTATTAAATCTGGTCAGATCATTTCTCTGTGTAATAGCAGGATATTTAGACTGCTTTGTTAGAAAGGGACTTTTTATTTAAAATTTTTCCTTAAGGGGCACCTGGGTGGCTCAGTCGATTAAGCATCTGCCTTTGGCTCAGGTCATGATCCCGGAGTTCGGGAATCAAGCCCCACATTGGTCTTCCTGCTCAGCAGGGAGTCTGCTTCTCCCTCTGCCCCTCACCCCGCTCTTCTGTGCTCGTGCACTCTCTGTCTTTCTCTCTCAAATAAATAAAATCTTTTAAAAAAATAAAATATTCCTTAAATATTCTCATCAAGTTCATTGGCTGTTCTTAAAATCTATACTTGGAGATACACATTTGAAAATTTTTGCATTAGTCTGAGGCTAAAAATCTATTTCTTACATCCAAAAGAGCTTGTAGTTTTTTCCATGATATCATCCTCTGTCTAAAATGATCATCTTCTCAAACTCAGATCCCAGCTCAAAATCTTGGTCCTTCTGTGAAGCTTTTCCCTATCACAGCACTCAGTGTGGTCTCTGCCTCCTTCCCATGTTCTCTTTTGGTACTTACCTTGTAATAACAATAGCATTAATAATTGTAGGAGGAGGAGATATAGTAATCATAGTGGGAGCTGCTAATACTAATTTTTTTAAGCACTCAATATACGTGAAACATTGTGGTAAATGCATTACCAGGATTGTTTTGTTTTATTCTCATAAACCAAGGCTTAAAGAGTCCACCTAATCAATAAGTGCATATATAATACTTGTGTACTTGTATAATAAAAGGATACTTTTCTTTCTTAAAAAATAAAATTCAGGGGTGCCTACGTGGCTCAGTCAAGTGTCCGACTCTTGATTTTGGCTCAGGTGATATCAGGGTTCTGAGATTGAGCCCCACGTTGGGGTCCGGGTTGAGGGTGGAGCCTGCTTAAAATTCTCTCTCTTCCTCTCCCTCTGCCCCTCCCCTGTGCACGCGTGCTCTCTCTCTCTCTCTCTCTCTCTCAAAAAAAAAAAAAATAAAATTCAGAACCTTTCAAGTTGACACTGAAAGATAATCTTCCAAAAGAACATTTGAAAGAAATATTGTCTAGGAAGTGGCAGTCTCTTAGACCTCCCACTGCTAAGGGGTTGACTGTTTCCTTTTCACCACTGGCCTGTGTGGATGCGTAACTGTCAACAGTGTTATAGGTGAGACAAGATTACAGCATTCCAACAAGACTCTCTGAAAATATGAGATAATAAAAAGAAGAATCATTATATGGTCCGAATTACTCAGATTCCAAAGTCTGGTTGTGTCTTCAATTTGGGATTCTCTGCACATGTCAATGACTAGGTTGATCCATATCAACTCGAAACATCCACCTAGATATTTTGAGCCTTCAAGGACTGATCCTGGTGGCAAATATTGAAAGAAACTGAGTCTCCACTCTTGATTTTCTAGGGTTCACTTCCTTCTCAATTCCTCATTTCTGACTGGAACTCCTTTCCTAGTAATTGATGCCAGGGATGACTTCATACTTCATTTGAGACCTGTCCTACCGATGGTTGTGGGTTTTCCCTTTCAGCCCTCAGTAAGTTTACTATATCAGAATATAACAGAACCTTAACATTCATACAGTCTTTAACATGTGTAAGAAGATGACCTTCATATTACTGTATCTTCTTGACCAGTTTGTCAGCTTACTGAGAGCAGAGATTATCCTTATATATTCTTACGGTCCCCCATAATAAGTTCATTATACTTGAGAGGCATTTGAATTGGATAGACAGAATAGTAGATAGGTGATATTGAAATGTTTATTATGGATTTCTGATTTGAAATAGAAGATTGAGTATACCTGTTATTCCTTTACTCCCTTCTGAACTCCCATTAAAATGACAGTAACATGATAGAAAGAAGACACAAACTTACTAGGGCAAGGATGGGAGAGGAAAGAACAGCAATAATCTTTTTTTTTTATTATTCTTATGTTAATCCCCATACATTACATCATTAGTTTTAGATGAAGTGTTCCATGATTCATTGTTTGTGCACAACACCCAGTGCTCCATGCAGAATGTGCCCTCCTCAATACCCACCACCAGGCTAACCCATCCTCCCACCCCCCTCCCCTCTAGAACCCTGTTTGTTTTTCAGAGTCCATCGTCTCTCATGGTTCGTCTACCCCTCCGATTTCCCCCACTTCATTCTTCCCCTCCCGCTACCTTCTTCTTCTTCTTTTTTTTTTTCTTAACATATATTGCATTATTTGTTTCAGAGGTACAGATCTGAGATTCAACAGTCTTGCACAATTCACAGCGCTTACCAGAGCACATACCCTCCCCAGTGTCTATCACCCAGTCACCCCATCCCTCCCACCCTGCAATAATCATTTTGAAGCAAGAAAGCAGATGGCTGAATAATAAGTGATCTAGCCAACTGGAGAAAGTTGAATACTAAGACAGCATTGTAGAAAACCGAGAACTAATCTGAAATGATCATGGAACCCTTATAGGTTCAGGAAATGCATGCACCAAGTTAACTTTAGAAATATCTTGGGAGGGCTGCGGGTAGGTCTAAAGTAAAAGGATTGATTCAAAGTTCTGTGTAGAAAGCAGTTAGACCCAGTTAAACACAGAATACCATTTAACCCAGCAATTCCACTCCGAGGGATATACTCAAAAGAGTTGAAAACAAGGACTCAAATACTTGTATACAGTGCTCATAGCAGCACTATTCACATAGCCAAAAGCTAGAAACAACCCAAATGTCCATCAGTGGATGAATGGATAAACAAAATGTGGTATATCCATACAATGAGATATTATTATTTTTAGTCATGACAAAGCATGAGTACTGACATGTGCCATAACATGGGTGAACTTTGAAAACATGCTAAGTGAAAGAAGCCAGACACAAAGGTACATATTGTATGGTTACATTTATATGAAATGTCTAGAATAGGCAACCTATAGATGCAGAAAGCTGATTGGTCATTGCCAGGGGCTGGGAAGAGGGGAAAATGAAGAGGGACTGCTTAATGGGTACAGGGTTTTCTTTTGGGGCACTGAAACTGTTTTGGAACTTGGTAGAAATGGTGGTTTGTACAACAGTGTAAGTATACTAAATGCCACTGAATTGTACACTTTGAAATAGTAATGTTATGTGAATTTCACATCAATTTTAAAAAAAAACAAAATAGTTAGATCTCCTGTTCCACACAGTTGGGTGACTGTCCTTCTTTCACCTTTGCAGAAGACTGGAGATTTTTTTCTCTGGAGAGGGTTAAACAGAAAGTCTCTCTGCTGGAGGACACAGGTTATACATGATAGTGGGGATAGCTGCTGAAAAAAGAGGGATTAGATAATTATTTACATGCTGATATAGAGATCTTAAGACTAAATCTTCCAAATGTAGATCAGAGGTCCACAAGAAATGGGCCAAATCACCATATAATGAAGCCCACAGTTGATAAACTTCACATTTAAGCAAGGCACTTACAGTCAGCTTTTTGGTACTCTGCCCCAGGTGGACTGTCAGGGGTCACCTATCATGTGAGGAAACTTACACTATTAAAGACAGATGTGGGGGTAGTGCAGAAATCACTTAGAGGAAATAAAGACTATATAGAAAGAAGAAAAACTTTTACATCCTTAGAGAAATGAAAGGTATTTTGTTCATTTAAATGAACTTGACATTAAGTAAAATTCACCCTTTTTAGGTGCATTTTTTAATTCATCTGTGAATTTTGAAAAGCTTAAACTAGTCAGGTAACCACAACCACTAACACTACAATCAAGATAAAGAATATTTTTATCTGGTCAACAGATTTGTCAACTTCTTGTTCAAAAATGTAATTATTAGGGGATCAAGATCATTTATTAAAACTACATTTTAATAAGTATTATAATGAAAAAAATTCTTATTCGGAATTGCTGAATGAAAAAAGACAGCATGAGAAGTCTTACTTATCTTCCTCTATTGCTATCTGATGACAAGGGGAAGGGGAAATTGAGGGGAGTATTGGACTTTATAAATAAAAATTTCCACTTTGATATTCTTAGATAACAAAATAAGGTAAATTTTTAGGAGAACGCAGTTTAGTACAGTCTTTTAAGCAATAAGTTTATTTGCTTTAGAATGGCTTTAGATTCTAGATATTTCATAGAACTGAAGACCAAAATCCATAGAACCCTTATTGTCCTTCAGATATAAGACACATTTTGAATGTTGTGGGGGGAATGGTGCTTTCAGGGTCTCTCCATGTGGTTGTGCAGATTTGTGCCCTGGACATCCTGCCTAACCGTATGAGGTAGCTCTGCTTGCTGACCTTTTAGCTCACTGTCTGCTCCCCTCCCCTCCTTTTGGTATAACCTGTTTTTTTCCTCTAATGCTTAACTTTTTGTTCAAGAGTGGTTTGGTTGTCTCCCTTTACACAATGAGTTATGTTATTACCATTTAACAAATTACCATATATTAAAGATGAAATTCCTGTGTGTATTTTTAGTCCTCTTTTCCTTGGTCTGACTAATTTGCCACAGCGCAAGACTCTCAGTTATGGTGGCTTATGATGTGACTTGCTTTGATCTTTTTTTAATTGCACTTTTCCTATTTCTTTTTTTCCATATACATTTTAGAGCCATTTAATTGAAATTCTGTTAAATTGGCACCTTTATCCTAGTTCTGTACACTTCATTACTCACAGGCAGCACACACACATGCACACACAAAGTAGATGGATTGTCCTCCATGTATTTTCTTATTGGTTGTTGATGGCATATGGTTCTGTATCAGTTATTGTCTGGGTGTCTTAAAACCAGCCAATTGAAATCTTATTAGTTCTAATATTTTTTCATTGACTTGTTTGGGTTTTCTAAAGTAGTCAATCATCATCTGCAAATAATAATCTAGTTTCTATCTTTTCGGTAATTATACCTTCTTTTTTTCCTTGTCCACTTGCATTGACTAGAATTTCCTGGACAATGGTGAATAGTAACAGTGATACAGAGATATACTGACATCATGTGGGCAAAATAGTATTGGCATACATTTGGATATATTACATTTAAAAAATATATAACAGCCTCATTGAGATACAATTTAGTAGCATAAAGTTTGCCCCTTTAAAGAGTGTAAGTCAGTGTTTTTTAGTCCAGTCAGAATTGTGCAACCATTGCCACTATCCAATTTTAGAATATTTTCATCACTCCAAATAGAAACCCAACACCTATTAGCAATCGGTCCCCTTGGCCCTCTTCCCCCAAGCCCTGATAAATACTGATCTACTTTCTGTCTCTATGGATTTGCCTATTGCAGACATTTCGTATAAATGGAATCATTACAACATGTGGTCTTTTGTAACTGGCTTCTTTCACTTATCATAATGTTTTCAAAGTTCATTCACACTGTAGCATGTATCAGCACTTCATTCCTTCCCACTGACAAATAATTTTCCATTGTATGGGTATACCATATTTTGTTCATCCATTCATCTGCTGATGGATATTTGGGTTGTTTTCACCTTTTTGGCTGTTATAAATAATGCTGCTATGAACATTCATATACAAAATTTTACGTGGACATATGTTTTCATTTTTCTTGAACATATGCCACATAGTAGTAAAAATTTGCGGACATATGGTAACTATGCAAACATTTTCTAGAATTTTTTTTACTTCTGTTGCTATACTTTCCTCACTATTTAGTTTCTGCCTCTTTCACTGTGTCCATCTTTTCTTCTCTATGTCACAATGTGAATATGCCCCCAAGTTTTGGGCCATGACTCTTCCTTTCTCTTCGTTCTCTTTATCAGCACTCTATAAGACTCCTTTTACCTGAGCTACCTATCTATCTCTTACTTTCAGGACTCTGTTGTCAGCCTGATCATTCTCAACCTACAGGTGTGTGTTACTACTGTTAATTAATTCCTGCCAGCATCATCTTCTCTTGAAAGCCTGGACATACAGCTTTCCAATTCTACTTTAAACAATGTTTAAATTCCCTCCTTCATGAACAGTGAACATCCTTCAGATGAGCAATATTAATATTCCTCTTTCTCCTATCTCCCATCTCTTCCATGTTTGCTTGAGTTTTTATGCTCTGTAGAGTGAGTAACATCTGAAAGCAAAATACCAATTCTAGAAACATTAGGGTCTATGTAGAGGTTGTTTATTGGGGACACTGTAACTCCAGAGGCTCTTGGGACTTAACTGGAGAATTAAACTGTCATTTCTAGTTCACTGTTGCTGCATTTAGCAATATCAGGATGAACAAAGGAGATGCTAGCAATGAACCAGTTAGGAGGGAACCAGGTAGAAAATAGGGGAAAGTCCTTTTCTGTACCTAAAAAAAAATTTTAAATATAGAAACCTACTCACACTTAACAAATTATACAACTGCTCTATAACCAGTTTCTAAGTTTAGATTTTCATAGTGTGGGTTTTCCTGAAGGGGTAGATTAGAGAGATTTACTTATTATTAATATCCTTTTTTAAAATTTCTGATACCTTCCTGCAGTGAATGTTCTGATGCCTGTATCTTTCACTTGGTTTACTGTTGTGGGTTGTGTTTTTTTTGTTTTTTTTTTTCTAAATCAGAAAGTATTTTGGCAATGTATGCATATGTTCGAAAATCAGTCTTACTGGATTATATTTTTAAAGACTAGAATAAAAAATTATCTTTGCTTTCAGAGTATCAGATGTTTCTCTGGTGGCATCTATTCTCGCTGTGTAATTATACATGTGATTACTGGGGGGAAGCAGCTCCCCTGTAACCTGCAGCGTTTGCCCTCATTAGCCTTTTGTAAGGTTTGATAAGAAAATGTATGTGAAGGCCTTGGAGGCTGGAGTCCGCATTTCTTCAGTGGGGAAATAGGCAGATTGTATGACACCAGCTTATTGCTCTCTAAGTTTGCTTGCAAGCTGCCATTGTCACTGTATATTAGAAGTAATAATAAAATATCTGAGAAAGACTTGAATGAACATGCAGTGAACTGAATGCTCAGAGTAGATCTTATCTCTGATGAAGAGGTGGTACAAATCAGTGACAGGAGAATCCGGTAGTCACTTCCAAGTGGTGGCTTCTGTTGCCAGACCTTGAACAGTTTAATAACACAAGAACAGGCATGGGATCCTTTGATGGCTTTAGTGTTTTCACTAAATGAGTTTATATTTCATCCAACTTTCTGTTTGAATAGATGACACTGACTAGCTTTCTCGCATTTAGAAAATGAAAGCTGTTTGTATGTAAGGACCTGGACTTGGGAAAGGAAAAAAAGAGCTGCCCTTGGAAGCATCCTTAATATTCATACTAAATTTCTTTTCTCCAGCTAAATCTTTTTTTTTTTTTTTAAAGATTTTATTTATTTATTTGACAGAGACACAGCGAGAGAGGGAACACAAGCAGAGGGAGTGGGAGAGGGAGAAGCAGGCTTCCCGCTGAGCAGGGAGCCCAATGCGAGCAGGGATCCCAATGCGGGGCTTGATCCCAGGATCCTGGGATCGTGACCTGAGCCGAAGGCAGACACTTAACGACTGAGCCACCCAGGCGCCCCTCCAGCTAAATCTATCTTATAAGCTAAATTAGATATAAAATTTTGTTAACATTTTATAAAAAAAAAAAAAAGATAAGAAGTGATGACGAAGTAAAAACATGACAACAGATAAAGGAATGTTTGAAGCGAACTCAAATCTCTTGAACATGGATTGTGATGGTCAAGAAAGGGATGTGATTTAGAACTGTGAGTGTGTTCAGAGATGAGCAGTTGAAATTCAGATCACTTCACAGTTAATCTTGCAATCACATTTAAGGCAATATAAGTGTGTTCACTAGCCAACTGACTTGGTCTCTGGGTGCAGTAAGTTACTGATTCCATCAGTAACTTATCACTATCAGGATTGAGTCCAGTAACATATTTGATTTACAAATGTATGTCATAATAATGCAGCATTATTTAAAAGTAAAAGCAAATATCGACTTGTTCATTAAAGTATGAGGTGCCCTGCTATGCTATGTTAAACAAGTGATTTTGTATGTATAGCACGTAAGTGTTTTATCTGTTTTTCCAAATGTATAAACCTTTCAATCTGTTTGTGCTCAGGAATCCCTACAGATTCTGGTAACAAAATTAATCCTGAAATTTTGCATTCACTTTTTTTGTGTGAAAAAAAAGGAAACTTTGAAACTTAGTTAAATTGTTGGTCTCTTTATGTGGGGGAAGAGGGAAGGAATTAAATACTTGAATTATGAGGGACTAACGTAATTATTTGGATACTGCTTTTCACATTAAGCCATACTTATTTTCTGTTTTTTTCAGTTTCCATAGCAAGGCGTGTACAAGACCCATTAGCTGAGCTGGTGAAAATTGAGCCGAAGCATATTGGAGTTGGAATGTACCAGGTAAATCAGTGTGGGTCATTTACTTTGTGAAACCCGTCAGTAGTATGCAGACTTGGCGTAGTAATTAAGTGTCGGTGGGAATAGCTTCCCATTCTCAGAGGTTACACAGTTGATGGGAAGGTTAGTTAGGAGTTAGGTTATTAGAGAAGAAGGGAGTTTTTCTTTTTTCTTTCTTTCTTTTCTTTTTTTGGTGTTTATGGTTTGGATCAAGATTTAGAATTGACTGTAGTCAGATTTAAAGACTATTAAAACAAATTAGATCAGACTAGTAACTTACTCCAGAGAGCCTCTCCCTTTACCATTATTATAAAAAAGGAGAAGAAATGGAGCAAGAGGGATATGTTGGCTCTTTGTGTAAGCCAGTATGAAATATTGATCTTTATTGATCTTTCAGGAAGAAGCCTTTGCTACCTATTGGGCCTTATTTCTTTTTTCTGGTTCCTATTTCTACTTGATTATTATAATGCGTTTTTGGTCATTACCCAGGATGAGCTAGAGCCTTTCAGTTGTTACTGTATAGCAGTAATAGTAGTGGCGCTTGTTACTGTTACTGTATTTTCAGTTCTTGAGGTTGTGTGTGTTCATTGAGCAATTGAGGACACACTAAATCTTGGCAAAGTGAATCCATGGTATCTTGTCTTCAGAAACCTCGAGTTGAGTTATTTTTCTCTTCAATGAAAGTCTTTTTTTAAATCTGAAATAGAATATTCTGTATAACTTTCATGGGACTTGAGTGATAGGTTTTATACTTCTCTCTAAGAAATATATTAGGGCATGGAATCTGTGACCACTAGAAAAGGAAGAGATCTTAGAAATCATAGGACCCTCATTTGACAGAAAAGGAAGCTGTGTCCCAGAGTAGTTAGGATTTTTACCCAGATTCACACAGTGAAAGCCTAGACTAACCTGTCATATACTGAACTTAACTGGTAGTATTCCCATTTTATAGCAAGTTAGACTAAGAGGCATCTAGACCTTTGACTTGACTTGTTCATTTGGGAAGGACAGTTGCTGAAGGGACAGATCTAGCTATATAGCTAGATAGAAATGCCGAATATCTAAAGAGTACAACTATAAGTTTTATGATATAGGCACTGTAGTTAAGAGGAATTATAACTATATTAATTCAAGGTGAAGTTATGGAATGCCTCAGCAAGGTAGTAGAACAAAGAAAAGGAAAGGAGAAGTCAAACTCATAGAACCCAGGCAGGCTAATAAGCTATTGGCATCAAAGAAATCTTTAATAAATAGCAGAGACCTAGCCTCCAGATTCTTCAGAGATACAGCATTTAACGTGAAAGAGTTTGGAATTCATTTCCCATAGCAGTGAGAAGAAATGGAAGAGCTTTAAGCAAGGGAATGATATGATCTGATTTGTATTTTTAAACATTGGCTCTGGCTAATCTGGGGAGAATGACTTGGAAGAGGAGAAGCAGTAAGACCAATTCAGAGGCTGTTATACTAGCTCCGATGAGTGATGATGGTGGCTCAGACAAAGTTAATAGTGGTAGAAATGGGGGCGCCTGGGTGGCTCAGTTGGTTAAGCATCTGCCTTCGGCTCAGGTCATGATCCCAGGGTCCTGGGATCGAGCCCCGCATCAGGCTCCCTGCCTGCTCAGTGGGGAGCCTGCTTCTCCCTCTCCCATTCCCCCTGCTTGTGTTTCCTCTCTCACTGTCTCTCTCTGTCAAATAAATAAATAAAATTAAAAAAAAAAAAGTGGTAGAAATGGAAAGAAGTTAAATCTATTTTGTAGGGACTACTTGGTAATAAGTGGAGGAAGGGGAGTTTGCTCCAGGGGTTCTAGTATGTGGATGATGCCTGACTAGAGCGGATTTGGTGGGCATAAGATCAATAATTCAGTTTTGGACGTGTTAAGTTGAGATGCCTGTGAGAAATTCAAGAAGTGTCAAATAGAAGTTGCATATACAAGTCTGAGATTTAGAGGAATGGCCATATTAACATTGGAGTACAGACTTTTCAGCAAATAACGATACTGAGAAAGTGATCAAGAGGGTAAGCCGAGCTTATGATATCATTTAACTCTGCTACCAGCACTACTGGCATATCCACGATTCCACCTTCTTTAAGATGACAGAGAAGGTGCACATGTATATTTGTGTCCATATAAACACATACGTGAATAAAGTGGTAACCTGGGAAAACAAGAAAGGGTTGGTGGGTGGAAATTTCAGGAATTCCTGAAAGATGATAAGAATGAGGAATCACATCCATGGAAAATAAAACCTGGTGGAGCTGCATCTCAAAATATGCAGATGAATAGTGTTCTCAAACCAGAGTCATATTCAAGTATTGGGGAGGGGGCCTGTAGTGTTAGAGAAGGAGGTGCATATGGAGTGACTAGGCCCGTAGTGACACCCCTCCCTCCATATCCTGTGAATCCAAGCTCAAGCACTGGGTGTAACCCAGGGACCAGAGAGAGGCTGGAGACCCCTCAAGTAGCCTTTGCTTGTCAGGAAGTTCAAGGAGTCCCATGCTGGGAAGACAGACTTCTGGCACATACCTGACACCTGGCATCATATCCTGCATTATCACTGGATTTTGATGGTGGTAAACAAAAACATCATATACAGACAAATGGGGAATCTGAAATGATCTTCTGCTAAGAATCACTGAACATTTATAGCAAAATGAGGCACCAAATGTAATAAGCAAAAAATAACAATGACAGCAGACTTTGAAATAAGTAAAATTAATATTCATAGAGAGATAAGAGAGATTATTGCATGTATAAAACAAACCTAAGATAGAATGAATTAAGCCAGTCTTAGAATTAAAAAATACGCTTGTCAAGATGGAAAAAAACAAACGGTCTAAATAGAGTGGACACAGCTAAAAACAAATTAATGAATTGAATGATTGAGCTAAGGGATTCTTTAGAATACAGTCTTAAATTGAGAAAGTTGCACAGTATGAACAAAAAGTCATATTTATGTAGAGGCCATTTTAAAGCTTCAACATTCATCTCATAGAAAATTCAAATACAGAGAATGGAGGAGAGTTATAATCACAGAAATCATAGGAAGAAATTTCTTCAGACTGAAGACGGACGAGTCTTGAAAAGGCCCAGTAAGTATTGAATAAAAGAATAACTAAAGACCTACACTTAAACACCTTCATATGAAACATCAGAGTGCTAGTGATAAAAAAGGAACTGACTAAAAGCTTCCAGAGAGCAAAACAGTTCACCTACAAAGGAAAGAAGTGGTCCTGTTATTGGTAAAAACAAGTAATAGAAGATAGAATGCAGTAATTTTGAAGTTATGGGAAAAATATTATTTGAACCCATACTTCTGTATTCAGACAACTCAGCAATTTGATGTGAGAAGAAAATAAAAACATTTTTGGACCTGCAACGATTTACCTTTTTGGAATGTTACAGATCTTCTTTGAAAGAATTATTTATGAAAGCACTCCTGACCCCCAAAAAGGGGGAAGCAGGGACCAAAGAAGGGGAAGGCATGTCATGAAGACACAGTATTAAGGTGAAGAAACAGTGGAGAGCTTTACAGTACACACATGTGCAGTAAAATGTTAGTTGAGCCTCTATTATGTTAATCTTTAAATATATCAGTCTGGGCCAGATCAGCTTAAACATGGGAGAGTAGAAGAAAAAGAAGTGATAAAAGATTCTTTTTCAGGAAAACGAGATGTAGATTAACTTTATACTTTGTTAGAAAAACATAATCTGAGATATATGAAGAATAACCACAAATAGGATATTTAATATAAATCATGAGAGTAAAAATTTAAAAGTTCATCATTCCAACCAAAGGCAGAGAAAACAAGGAAGTATATAGTAAATAAATAAAATACACAATGATGGAATAAGTATGGATAATAGTAATGGTGAATGGGTTAAATTCCTGTTAGTAGAATCTCATACTTTTTAAAAAAAAATACAGCTCTAAGTTGTATATGTATGCAAGATGTTTCTAAAAGAAAAAAGCAACCTTGAAATTAGAAATTTGGAGAAAAATATTCCACACAAACGCAAAAGAAAGTCGTAATACTGCTAATATCAGACAAAATAGAATTTAAGGCAAAATGCATTGAACAGGTCAAGGAGGGATATTTCATATTAATAACACACAGTTTCCCAAGAAGATGTAATTGCCCTGAACATTCTATGTTATCTAAAAACATAGCTTCAAAAATTATGTTGTATTAAAACTTCTAAAATTAGAGTAAGAGACAAATTCACCTTTTTTGTAAGTTTTAACAGACTGTTTTAAAAACAGCTTTATTGAGATATCACATACAATACATACATATATATGTAAATTCACGTATTTGAAGTGTACAAGTCAGTGAATTTTCATATATTCAGTGGGTTGTGAAACTATTATTACTATCTAATTTTTGAACATTTTCATCACCCCAAAACGAAACCCGGTGTCCATGAGCGGTCACTCTCTACCACCCCCTCTTCCCCAGCCCTAAATTACTCATCTACTTTGTTTCTATAGGTATGTCTATTCTGGATATTTCATATAAATAGAATCACACAATATGTGGCGTTTTGTAACTGGCTTCTTTCATTTAGCATAATATTTTCAAGGTTTATCCATGCTGAAGTACGAGTCATTACTTCATTCCTTTTTATGGGCATATTGTATTTCATTGTATGTGTATAATACCACATTTTGTCTATCCATTCATCAGTTGGAGATTTGGGTTATTTCCACTTTTGGGCTATTATGAATAATGCTTTTATGAACATTCTGTATGAATTTTTATGATGTATGTTTTCATTCTCTTGGATATATACCTAGGAGTGTGTTTGTTAGGTCATTTAACATAAAAATTTAAAGCCAGATGATGAACTAGGGAAATTATTTGCCACAAATGTGTATGTACATAACTATCTTTTATTATTAAGGTTTTGGTGTTTTCTTGTTGATTTGTACACAATTGTGTGTTGGTTTAAATAAAAAATTTGCAAAAGATACATAAAGAGCATGTAGACACCATTTATCATAGATGAAATAAAAATTTTTCTTTATTAAAGAAACCCAAATTAAACAAAGGGATATTATTTCAATCTAACAATTGAGTAAAGTTGTAATAAATGATAAACATCTGTGCAAGTGAGGATACAGGGAAATGATTATTCACATACACAGCTGGTGGAAGTATAAATTGTTATTTCTAGCAAATAGCCAATACCTATCAAGATGCACTTTTAAGGAATGCATGCCATTGACCTGGTAGTGCTCCCTTTAGGCATCTCTTCTTCTTTTTTTTTTTTTTTTTTTAAGATTTTATTTATTTGCTTGACAGAGAAAGAGCACAAGCAAGGGGGGCGGCAGGCAGAGGGAGAAGCAGGCTCCCCGCCGAGCAGGGAGCCCGATGTGGGACTCGATCCCGGGACTCCAGGATCATGATCTGAGCTGAAGGCAGTCGCTTAACCGACTGAGCCACCCAGGTGCCCCTAGGCATCTCTTCTAAGGCAGTATTAAGAACTATTGATAAGATTTATATACAAGTTTGCTGTTATAGAAAAATCATTGGAAGTAACTACAATAGAATAGTATATCCATCAGTTGAAATATTATACAACCATTAAAAATACAGGCTTTCAAGGACGATTTAATGACATTAGAAATTGCTTTATTTTTAAATTGCAGTGAAGTTTTTGATACAGAATAAAACCAGTTTCTGTTTTAAAAATATAGATATACGTTTACACTGAAGAAAAAAAAAACCTGGCTAGTGACTGATATTTATATTTTTGTTGGTGTGATTAGGGGTTTTTACTTTCTTTTTTACTTTTTTTCAAACTTTCTGTAGTGAATATGTATTAGGAAGAAATTGTAAAATATATATATCCATGTCTATATCCCAATCAATGGGCCACTTAATTTTAAGCCTTGATACAATAGACTTCCAATATAACCAGAGTGGGACTGAATTTCTTTTTAGTTGGGACCTCTAAATGCTTTCAGTATAAATTTAATACTTGTATTTATTCTGATTTAAAATATAAGTAGCTGCACAAACATTGTTGATTTTGAAAATGAAAGCTATTCAAAGAAAGAATGTTAAATACTTAGATGAAATAATAGAAACTATAATATTATTTCAATAGAAACTAAAATACTTTTGGTTTAGTAACCGCTAGAATGCTAAAGGCAGCCCTCCAGTTCTTGTCTTAGAAAATGGGGAGACCTGATTTTAAAAACACATGCCTGTCATAATTTCTGGAGAGAGAGGCAGCCAGTGTGGTCGAATGACAACATATCCCTAACTGACCCCTACAGACTGCTGGAAAGTGGCTTGGTGTTACTCCCAAGAAAACACTCCAGGGTGAGAGCAGGATGATGCAGGGTTGGCTCTGTCGAGTTCTGTGGGACATGGGGAGTGTGGTTTAGCTTGGCCTTGTCATATCCTCAGAGCACAACTTAAGTAAGTTGGATTTACTTGCTATTTATTTCTTCTTTGGACTGTGTTTGAGATACTTTTGTGCTCATTAACACCTCCATTTGTTAATGAGCATGCACAGTAAAGTGGGAAAAAGACAAAACAGTCCTCTTCCTCCTTTCGTGCCTGTTAGATCATTTGATGATGTTAGAGAATGAAATGGTGTTCCAAAATGAGTTTTTGGAACCCTTAGTGAATTTTCTGTATCCCGGCTCTTTATTCCTCATTGTTATGGATAATGGAGAAGTCACTGTAAAGGGGAAATCATCTTCCCAGCTGAATTTTTCATGGTAAAACCTCAAAGGTGGGAATTTGTATTTTATTTCCTTACCCGCTCTGTGGGGTCAGATATGAGTAAAAACAAAAAAATAATTCTTCAGTGGTGATATTATTATAGTTTTAAAAACTGTTTATAGGTAACATGGAGGGATTATGAAATGTTTTAGTTTAGGTCTGTAAATGTTAGTAAGAATCCTCTGTTTTATATTGTTTGCCTAAATCCTTTTAAACTTTTTAATCCCTTAATTATTTGTTATTATAGAGTGGGATATAGGAAAGAGTCTTTCCCATGGACATTCACTTAGATGACTTTTACCTGGATTTTTGCCCCCTTTATACTAAAGCAGTATTTTGAAATAGATAAAACACAGAAGTAAAACATAGAAGAAATTTGTTCTAAAAATCAGGCATCACTTATGTAGATGAGTTCCTTGCCAAAATGTTTTTACAATCTTGTCCCTTAACTATAAGTCCCAGCATATGGCCTGTATTTGAATCTGTGCTGTGGGAGTATGAATAAACTCATCTATTAGAATTTGCTAATTATTCCTTAAACTTAGTTTTAAAATCTCTATTCTGGGTATTTTGTTTTCACTTCAGGATGAATTATGCTTCTTTCTTTGAAGTATTGGCTTCAGTTTTCTCAGGTTCTTAGAAATCACCAACAATGTAATAAGCCATGTATACGTACACACATCCTAGTATAACACCTTACTTATCTTGAAAAGATATGGGAAGATGATTTAAAGAAATTTTTACCAATAATGCCTTAAATTATTAACAGTGAAATATCTAATTTCCTTTATCTTTTGTTTGCTTACTCTTTTTATGTCATTGACCTTGGAAAATGAAACTAGATCAGTTTCAATTTTTACTCAAGTTCACCTTTTAGTTTTCATACATCAGCACAAAGTGCTAGGATTTCTAAAACATTAAGCTATTTTCAGTGTTTAAAACTAGTAATTATCATGGATGATTAAAAAAATTACACATGGCATTTAAAGTACTACCATAAAGGAAAAGATTAGTAAATGTTAACTGCATTAGAATCTAAAATATCTCTGAGTCATAAAAAAATATGTAGAAAATCCACAGACTGGGAGAAGGTATTTGCAAAACATATAAGCTATAAAGGACCCAAAATATATAAAGATCTACAAATCAAGATGAAAAAAGATGGAAAAATAGGCAAGGGATATCAACGGGCAGTTGACAGAAGCAGAGACGAAAAAGACAAAATTTTTTTTTTTTTAAAGATTTTATTCATTTATTTGACAGAGAGAGACACAGCGAGAGAGGGAACACAAGCAGGGAGAGTGGGAGAGGGAGAAGCAGGCTTCCCACGGAGCAGGGAGCCCAATGCGGGGCTCGATCCCAGGATCCCGGGATCATGACCTGAGCCGAAGGCAGACGCTTAACGACTGAGCCACCCAGGCGCCCCCAAAAATATTTTTTAAATGATCACTTTCACTAGTAACTGGGGAAATGCAAACTAAAGCCAGTATAGGAAATCTTTCAGGTTGTCAAAACTTAGTCTGACAATTTGGATGTTAGCAACCATGTGGAGCATTGGGAAACTTGTACTTAACTTATAGGAGTATAAACCGGTGCAACCTCTTTGGAGAGCAATTGAACATTAATAAAGTTGGAGATGGGATTCTCTTCAAGTCAACAATTCTGTTGCTATATATACATAGCCTTGAAAATTTTCTCAAATGTGCACAGGAAGAAATGTATTAGAAATTCGTTGAAGCACTATTTATAGCAGTGAAAATTTGGAAACAAGTGTTCATCATCCAGAAAACAGAAAAATAAATTGTAATATACTCAGACAGTAGAGTATTGTTTAGAAGTGAAGATAACCCAGTTAGAGCTATCTGTATTAATATGGATAAATTTTGTAAGATATAATATTAAAAGAGAAAGCAAGTTGCAGAATATGTATAGTATTATATGATTAGTATAAAACTTTAAGATATGAAAAATAATACTGTATACTATTTGTGAATACCAATGTATATAGTAAGAATATAGAAATAAGCACTGGAATTTATGATTGTGGTTACCCTGGGTGGGGCATGAAATGGGAGAGTAGGAACTGGGAGGGGTATACCAGGAGTTTCAACTATATTTATAGTATTTTGTTTCAACTATATATGTAGTATTTTATTTCTTAAGTTGTTTGGTGGGTACATGGTGTTCCTTATACACTATAACTTTTTGTTAAATAAATCATAATTTTATAAAAAGATGCAGCAGGGACACCTGGCTGGTTCAGCTGGTTAAGCGTCTGCCTTTGGCTCAGGTCATGATCCCAGGGTCCTGGGATTGAGTTCCCCCATCAGGCTCCTTGCTCAGCAGGGAGCCTACTTCTTCCTCTGCCTGCCACTCCCCCTGCTTGTGCGCTCTCTCTCTCTGACAAACAAATAAATAAAATCTTTTTTTTTTTATAGATTTTATTTATGTATTTATTTGACAGAGAGCGAGAGAGGGAACACAAGCAGGGGGAGTGGGAGAGGGAAAAGCAAGCTTCCCATTGAGCAGGGAGCCCAGTGCGGGGCTCGATCCCAGAACCCTGGGATCATGACCTGAGCTGAAGGCAGACGCTTAACAACTGAGCCACCCAGGCGCCCCTAAATAAAATCTTTAAAAAAAAAAAAAGATGCAGGAAACCTTGGTCAAATGCTAAAGGTGTTTTATTTCAGGAACTTTGACTTCCAGTTCGTTTTAATTTCTTCCGTGTGTGTGTGTGTGTGTGTGTGTGTGTGTGTGTGACAATGAGAATTTATATAGTCAGAAAAACTATTTTGTTTTCAGTGAAAATGAAAAAAAAATTTAATATTAAGTACACTTCTCTTTGTAATATTCCTTGAGATTTTCATCTTTAAAACCGTAAGTTTGCACCAAATCAGATACTTTTTTTTTAAAGATTTATTTATTTATTTTAGAAAGAAAGGGTGAGGGAGGGGAAGAGGGAAAGAGAGTCTTAAGCAGACTCCACACTGAGCGTGGAGCCCAACCCGGGGTTCAGTCTCATGACCCTGAGATTACCACCTGAGCCAAAACCAAGAGTCAGACGCTTAACTGACTGTGCCCTCCAGGCACCCCTCAAATACTTTTTAACGCAAAATTCTAACACTATCTTTAAGGTTTTTTTTTTTTTCATTTTACAAATATGGATTTTTCTTCTGTGAATTTTAAAAATGAAATATTATTTTTTTGGCCCCATTATTTGAAATGGTCATTTCAGAGATATGGCCTAGGACAAAACTGTGAGTGAGTGTCTTTCTAGTGATTATTTGCAGGGCAGAGTTAGGTAGAATTGATGTTTAAGGAATTGTAGTATGTTATAATAATGGTACCATAATATAACTAGTATTCATCCTATACTGTTTTCCTTTCACCACTAATTACTGCCCCAACACACTCCTAAATTATCTAAATTAGGAACCTTAAGATCAAGCAGGGGAGCTTTTAAAAATAACTAGCCTAGGCCACATCCTCAGAGATTTTCATTTAATTGGCCTGGAGGGTGGACCTAGACATCAATCAGCATTTTAAAGTTCTGCAGGTGATTCTAATGTACAGGCCATGTTGAGAACCATTGGTTCTTAAAGTATGGTTCCTGGGCCAGCAGCATCAGTATCACCTGAGAACTTGTTAGAAATGCATATTCTTGCACCCACTTCAGAGGCTTATAGAATCAAAAATTCTGGGGGGTGGTATCAAGCTGTTAAGCTTGAATGTGCCTATAAAACCCTTGGGAATCTTGTTAAAATGCAGATTCTGGTTCAGTTGGTCTAGGGTAGGGCGTGAGATTCTGTTTCTTATAAACTCCCAGGTTATACCATTGCTGTTGGTCTGACGATTGATTACACTTTGAGTAGCAAGAGACCCTACTGAAAGCCTGTTGGGCTCCAGCCCAGGCCTATTGAATCAGAATCCGATTTTAACAAGATTTCCAGGTATTTTGAATGCACATTATAGTATATGCAATGTAAGAGGAAAATCAGGATATGCCAGTATCTAAGGGATATGAGAATTTGAAGGAGCAAAAATCAATATTCTAAAACACTGCAAAGATAAAGGTAGGATAAAAACTGAAAATGCTTTCATGTTTAATTAAAAAAAAAAATGGTGGTGGTAGCCATAATGAGAATAGTTTCATTGGAGTTGTGGAGGCAGAAGTCAGATAAAAGCATATTGAAGGCTGAATGAAAGATGAGCACTTAGAGACAAGTGTATACACATTTCTAAAGAAGAGAGGTTTTTACGGAGGTTGGGATTTGAATGTGCTTAATGTTGATAGGAAGGAGGTAGAAGTAGTTAGGGAGAAGTTGAACATGCTGGAGAGGCAGAGGCTGGATGCCTGAGGAGATGATGCCCATAGCCTGCCTAAGGAAGGAAATGGACAAGAGTTCAGAAACTAGAAGCTCCCAGAGTGGCAGGTGGCTGGAAAGCGGTGGACGAGAGCAGGACTGGGAGGGGTTGCTCCCCCTACGTGGATAGTTTTCTTTTTCTGTGAAGTGGGAGCCTCCTGTTCTATACCCCTTGTCCCAGAAGAACAGAGAATTTTTTATTTTCTGAAATCATTGTATTATTTTGTTTACTGTCTGTCTCTTCTAATGGAATGTAAAGCCTTATATGAGGGCAGGGTGTTTCTACCTCTGTATCCACAGCTCCCATGACCAGGCACATGATAGATAGTATTTGCTGAGTGAGTGTATGGTAGAGTGTCAGTATAGTTGCTCTTTTATTGTATTTTTTAACTCTGTTGTGAACACACCATAAAATTTTGTAGCCTCTCACTTAAAATTTTTGTGGGGTAAACCTAAAATACGAGTTACTAGTATTTTTTTTTTTTTAATGAATTTCTTTTCAGGCAAAGTGAGAATTTCAGAGCAGAGAGCATTAGCGTAGCCAAGTGGTTGCAGTGAGATGAATGGAAAGTGAAGAACAGTTGCTATGGCCAAAGGAACTAGAATTCTTCATTTTAACACCTACTGCTCCGTTCCTTTCTTGCTCCACGATGCATATTCTATTCTCAGCGGAGACAATTCTCAGAGACAGATCATGGAGAGCACTTATGGAGGAATGTTCTTTGTGATGAAATCAGTCAATCAGTCTTTTTAAGGACCTTTAATACAGTGTCCTATCTTTATCAAAGAAAAACTTTTGTTATGATGGGATTCATTGATGTAGAATCTTTAAAGTGAAATTACCTACTAAAATGTAAGTTTATGAAAGTTCTTAATAATTTTATCTTTGTTGCCACAAAGCCCTAAGGAGGTTTTTGGTATACTGGTTAGGTCTCGTATTGTGTGCGGATAGATAGTCTACAGGCTAAAAATAGTGGAATAAGATTATTCTAAAAATGTTTAATTCTGACATTCAAAGAGATATTACTTTCTGTTGTGCTATTTGTATATAATTAGTTTGGGTAATAAAAGAATCTGGGATGTAATTCTTAGTGCAAAAAACTTATCTTTGTAATGTAATGTTCATCTTAGAATTCTTGAAAACCCAAATTTAAGGTCGATTAATTATTAATTAATGCTAGATAATTATAGCAATCAGGAAGAGATATAAAATGTAAATATTAGGAAGACCACTTCTGAGAACTTAAAAACTATATTCTGAATATCTGTTATCTGATATTATTAAGGAATACTGATGAACTCATTCTTTATATATGTTGTGTTAGGGTAGGTATTGATCTTGGTATTTAAGAATAGTACAGGTAAAGGGCGCCTGGGTGGCTCAGATGGTTAAGTGTCTGCTTTCAGCTCAGGTCATGATCCCAGGGTCCTGGGATCGAGCCCCACATTGGCCTCCTTGCTCAGCGGGGGAGCCTACTTCTCCCTCTGCCCCCTCCCTGCTTGTGTATGCTCTCTCTCTCAATCTCTCTGACAAACAAATAAAATAAAAAAAAAAAAGAAACATTATAAAAGAGAATAGTACAGGTAAATTACTTGTAAGATTAGATTCTATTTTAAATTCAAGAGGAAGGCATCATCATTATCATATAACAGGATGCCTTAAATGCATAATACTGTAGAAAGGACTGGGGAGTTTATAGAATTTAGATAAGAAGTGAACCCTGCCTGCGAAGTGATTATAATGTGATGCTGAGACAGGAAAGCTGGCCTTTTCATTAAATTTTGGCATGAGTTTACTGATGGCACATTTCTGGTCCCAGATCTCTCTTATGCTGTGGATGGTTGTATCACAGTGTCTTTCTTTTTGGTGATCATGGAAAGGAATTCTAAGGGAGAAAGTCTGTATTGAGGAAAAATTCTCTTGATGAGAGGTTTTTGGGGGGAGGGTTTACTCTCAATAACTTTAAATATCATTACAGGTAAGAAAAGTTAATTTGCCTGGATTTATATAGAATGAAGATTGTTTCTTAGTTCCACAGAAGGAAATGCATGTGTCGCTTGTCTTGTTGAATAACTAACTTTAGAAAGTATCTTCGGTTTTGAGTGAGATAGTAGGCTAGTTGGCTGCCTTCTTTGTGCACTGTTAACTCTGCTGATAGATTTTCTTTAATAATCCAGATCAGGCTCCCAAGCTATTTATTGTATAATATTATTAAAAAGATGTATTTCCCTTTCAAATGTATAATTGAAAGGGAGAATTTTCTCTTGCCATATACAAGGCTTTTGTTTCATTATTTATTTGGAATAAATGGGGCCAGACGGTATGAGTGCAGTTAGGTTTTGTTGGAGGGGAGCTTGCAAAGACTTTTTGAGGCATGATGTGCAAGTGAGTGTTTTCAAATCTCAGAGGTGTGATTATGTCATAACAGCCATAACCTCTGGGCTTGCTTTATTACGTTTATTAAAACAAATCTGTGTGGGGGTGCTATGTATATTTTGGTGATGAAGGAAATGAGGTGGTTAATTTATTATGTGAACAGCACTTTCAGCTAACCACAGCGTGATTCACTGAGAGAATGGTGGAAAAGCTTCACTCTGCAGAAATGACTGCTTTTTGATTTGTGGACCATAACTTTCAACACCAGGGCATGAAGTTTATCTACAGAATGGTTCTCTCTCTCTCTCTCTCTTTCTGTAATGTTTTTGTCCAATTTTAAACTTGAAATTTTCCCCTTCATTTTATTTTGGGCATTTACTGAATATAAATGATCTAAACAGTCCTTGCCGGCAAATTAAGGGGGAAAAAATTAAAGGGCATTAGGGAAGTTGGTAGCATCTTTATGGTTTCCAAGCAGCCCACACATACCTCACAGAAGCACTTCACAAAATAAATCAGTATTCCAGACCTTCAACCAATGAGGATGACTACCTGGTGTCAAATTTGAGTTAAGGAAAAGTGAGGAACCTATTGTTCTTTCCTTTGGTAGGATGTGTTTATCAACATACTGTATTAGAATACTGGAGTGGAAAAGGAAATCAATCTCATGCAAAGTAGTCTCTGACAAACATCTCTTCGGAAGTGGGGGATGACTGTGGGAAGAGGTGAGGATGTAATGCCTCATAGAAGTACACACACTATGGAATGGAATCAAAACGAGACCTGTCCATCTAATGAGGAGACAGGGTATAAAGCACTTGTTGTATACTCATAAACAGCCATTGCAAGACCAAGAAAAGTTTGTTTTCTCTGGAGTTATGCCATAGCAAGCATCATGTGGTGATATGAACCTGCCTAGAGAGAGAGTGGAAAATAGTTCATCTTCCTGGCAATATTTCTAAAAGACCCCCTTCATTTTCCAGATGTGCTATGTACCAACCGTTCACAAACAGTCTTGGAAATCAGTAAGGCATTTAATTGGTAAGAGTTCATTAGAGCATTTTATATTTGGGACATTACAAGACTCCATGAAAAGGATGACAGTCAGTTTTAGATTTTATCTCTGCTGCTTTTGGAGTGGAATTCAGAGTCCTCAATTTGCTCTAAAAATTATGTCATTCCCTCATAGCACTTCCCCAGAGAGTTGGCAAAGACCAGGAGAAACATTATTTGTGTAGTTTAAAGACGGAGTGTAGAGGAGGGAGGTCCAGGCCTGTGGTTTATGTAAACAGGGGAGACTGGGAGGGGGCACTGGCACCCCTGGTTAGGTTATTACTCAGTCATCATGAGCAGTCAGTCAGGCCCGGCGAGAATGTGTCCACTTGGAGACTGCTCCAGCCACGGTGATTAGTAATGATCATCCACAGCCCCAGACTGAGAGAAATTTAATTTTAAAAGGAATTGGATTATAGGCAAAACTTCATTTTAGTGACATTAGTTAGGGCTCTCAAACTTTTGAGATCTCCTCACTAGGAGAATGAAACTATGTTTTGGACACTCCAAGAGACATTAGGTCTGATACCACCTAAGCTAGCATTTCCCTTGCTTGAAGCAGATTTATCTTCATAACGGTTTGGTTACTTTTTGAAAGATGGAAATTTAAATATTCTTGGCTTTAAAAAGTCTGTTACCAACCCCCCCCCCCCAAATGCCCATCACAACACTTTCAGAGCATAACAGTTATTTTAAAAGCATGGATAACGGAGAAACCTTCATTCCAAGTGCACCCTCCATTTTCTCTGCCTTCCTCAGCATTTTCTCCTGCTGAGTCCTTTGCTTCTGTGCCTCTTTCCTCATCTCCCTTCCAACCTCCTATGAGCTGCTTTTTGAAGAGGTAGTTTGTTCCCTAGTCCCTTACTCAGGGCCCCTCCCTTCATATGGTGTGAAATACAACGAGGCTTTTAAAAAAGTGATTCTACCCTTGTTTACAATTTGAAACCTACTCAGATATGCGTTGACAAATTTAAGCAACTTTGAGTTTTGCAAAATATAAATTTATGGGCATGTTACCCGAGTAGCATTAACTGAACACAGACCCAGTGATGGCAGCAGAATACAGAAGATAGCCAGCCCAAACTGCTAGACGGTAAGAGCATGATTTTAAATAAAATGGAGCACTGGTTGTGAGTGAGACAGGAGGAATCTTCTTATGGAGAAATCCCATGTTTATCATTAAGCTTGCAAAGGAAATTTGGATTCTAGATTAAAATACTTGGTTATGGGGTGCCTGGGTGGCTCAGTCGTTAAGCGTCTGCCTTCGGCTCAGGTCATGGTCCCAGGGTCCTGGGATCAAGCCCCGCATCGGCCTCCCTGCTCCTGGGGAAGCCTGCTTCCCCCCCTCCCACTCTCCCTGCTTGTGTTCCCTCTCTCACTGTCTCTCTCTTTGTGAAATAAATAAAATCTTAAAAAAAAAAAATAACTTGGTTAGTCATACCTGGGACATATAGCTATGCTCATTGACATACACTCCTTCTTGTATTTGGAGAGTTATAATTCAGGGTGTGTTTAATCAAAATTTCCCCGAGAGGTATAGACAGGGAACCTGCCTTAAACGGAAATTGCATGAACATTCTCGCTGGCCCTCCCTCCTCATTTCAGTGTGGTGCAGTGGAAAGAACACAGAGTCGCAGGGTAGCAAAAGGAGCTGTGGTCTTACCTTGGTTTAGCCACATTTACTGTATGACTTCGGGAAAGTAATTTTACTTCTTCATGCCTTGTGGGAAAGTAAAATAAGGTTATCTACATACTTTCTGAAAGAGTGTTAAAGGAAATAACATGTGTATTTAAAAAAAAAAGAAAAAGAAGATGTGAAAGTGCCTGAAGGTGCAAATGTGAAAGTGAGTTTATTTCAAATGATGGGACCATCAAATAAACAGGTTCTATTTACATTGGTGGGTTGTTGTTTTGTTTTGTTATGTTTTGTTAAAGCCTTTGATGTTAAGGTTCTTTTTATTCCTATTCCTATTATTGATTCATATGCTAAGCTTTCCTTATGCTAAGGTATTCCTAGAATCTGTTAATTTCAAGTTATAAGGGACCTTAGAGTTCACGCTGGCAAATAGAAGTATGTTCATTCCCTTCTGCTAAAAGGAAGGACGGAAGAAGCTCCAGGGAAAGCTTCCAGAACAAAGGATCAGAATGGCGGCATTGCTGTGGTCATAATCCAGGAATGAGGAAACAGGCCCATTGCCTGAGCTGCCTCTTATAAATAGTAATGACAGGACGTGTTGCGCAGGGAAAGATAGGCATTTGAAGTTGAATTGAAAAGTACACTTTAAACTTCTGTTAGTTATTACCTACAGAATTTTTTTGTAAGTCTATAGTGCTTTACTTGTTATCCTTGTGTATCCGATTCTTCTGTTGTGGTTTGCATCTAATGTTTAAATTGACTCAGTATTTTGGAGGTGGGAGGAGCAAAGGGTGGACTAGTTAAAAACAAACACAACAGAAACAACAGAAACAAACTCCTTAGTTTGTTGGGATGCACGATCTAGTTATGGGTTGTCAATAAGAAACAGCTGTTTGTTTGTTGACAGCCCGCCTTGCCTCTCCCATAATCAAGCTGTTTCTCATCATATAATTACCAACTCTTTAGTATTTGAGGCTTGTTGTGGATTTATAGTTGGTTGTATAACGTTTGCCAAAATGTCATAGTTTAGATAAAAAATTAGTGATTCCCTTGTAGTCATTCTACTGAAATATGAATGTGGGTTGTAATAAAAGAAAGATGCCTGAAGAGACTTCTGAAATTCATTTCAAACTGAAGGGAATGTAGAGGGTGTTGTGTGTGTGTGTTTTCTAAGGAAGGAGTATCACTGTAACTCCTGCCCGTCTTGTAGACTCTGTTGCCAATCGGAAAAGCATTTGGTGTTCTCACAAGTGAAGTTAAGCAGCATGGATGTGGGTGGCAGGATCGATTTCGTTCTGATCCAGAAGGACATGGTTTCATTCTTCTGTTCGTTTGTTCTTTCTTTTTTTTCTGTCTTCTAAAAATCCTGTTCTGATGTTGAAGCCAGGAATGAAAGGAAATAAAGTCAAGTTTAAGTTCTCTGAGAGTCCAAGGTGATGTTTCAGCCTCCTGGGTAGCTTTACTAGCTGAATCAAAGCTGAATGTGCCTCTGACCCTAAAGAGAACCTATCTAGGACATTTTGTAAACAGACCGCGTTTTCAGTCTGGATTATGCTGAGTGAGGTCCTTTTTGAAATAAGGGTAACCTGTGTTTTAGGAAAACAAGCCAGAAAGGTGAAGTTTCATTGCTCCATTTAGTTTTACTCTTCGAAATAGAGCAAAAACGTCTCCTAATCATGCCTAAGTCACAGCTTCTCTTGGAATGAAAGTATCTGTCCTTAATTATTCTTTTCATAGTGCAGTTACTTCAAAAAAAAAAATTCTGTAAAGACTATAGTGCCACGAATTTTTATTTTCATAGACTCCAAAGTAATGTCACAATTTCTCCTTCCTTTGATAGGTTTAAAATTATAATGGAATTTAGAATATTTTTAGTAATTTTCTCTCTTTGATCTCAAAGGCATTACATAAATTAACTTTTCTCTATATAAATATTTCTCTTGAAAGATAAAATAATATGGGAATAGTAAATGCTCTTTTTGATAGAAGTTGTGACTAGGAAAGGGGAATACTTTAAAATTTAAAAAAAGTAAAATTTTGAGGAGAAATGTATATTTTATATACAGATAGTCTTTATTTCTATTTTTTGCATGGGTTCATACTGTATCTTTCACCAGAAGCCCACATCTACTCTTTTCTAAAAGTGTAAGTCATAGAAGTATTTTACTTTGCTTCAAAATGCTTGCTCTCTCATAGCCAAAGGATCCTAAATGATCCGAATTTGACTGACAATGATTTTGCTAGGTGGCCAGTGACAGTCGGTACCTAGGATTATTACCAGAATATGAAATGTTCTGATTTTGTGTGTGTTTTTAATATATCATGAGAATGGCATTTCATAGAACTACTTGAAAGTAATTACAGTTACCATCAGGGCAAGGTTTAATTCTTGATTTTAACATATGGGCTGTGCCATGAAGTTGCAATCCAAAATTAAAAGATTATGTCTGGCTTAATCACAACAGGTAGGAAGTGATGGAGTAAAAAGATGAATACTTTCCTATGTGCAGCTGTGCATATATTCTTACAGCTCCATTAGCCAAAATCTGTTGTCTTAGTGCTACTCAGGTGCATAATTGAGTCAAATGAATCACAGATGATTCATTTTAGAAACACTTTACTATTTGAGTGTTAGGAAGATAATTTAGTTGTAATTTTAAGAACTTCATTCCTAAATCACTTAATGGTATATTGGATTTTAGCTGCCCCAAATCTATGTGGACAAAAATTATTGTTATAAAAAGAAGATGTGCAAATCCTTTATTCCAACTACCTTTTCAGGAGGGGGAGGAGGGAGATTTAGAGATGTTACAGGATATAATTACAGCTTTCTACTTTGTTTCTCTGTGTCAAACATTTCTATTTGGACAAGTTTTTTTAAAAACTATGCTAAAAATCCATTATTAAAGAACCATTAAAAATACTGTTTTATTATCCAGTGATTAATATCCATGACCTTTATTTTTGGATCAGGTTCATAAATATATACATTTTTCTATGTCAGTCATTGTCTAGAATTTCATTTTTGTTCTGCTTTCCATTACATACCATGAATTATATGAAATTAATTTAATCGCTACTACAAACAGAAATTAAATGTGCCCTAATCCAGAGTTACGTTGTTTGCTTTTACAACTGTAAGTCATAAGTAATTAATTTTCCTTGGAAAATTAATTCACTTACCATTCCCAGTAGCATCATATGTTGACACAGGGTTATACATAGTTTAATATTTTTCTTCTGCATGCTGGCCTCAACTTTAGAAGACCTTAAATGAAAACAAATTAAAATTGACTCAACTGTATATAATTTGGAGTTCTTTAAAATAAGTGTTGTTGTTAATTGCTATCATCCAGGTGATGACTCAAGAATTATATTCAAACTTTACAAAATCTCCATTAGTATATTAACAAGCGTGAAACAATATATTTTTAAAAGTTGTTCATATGACAGTAGCCATTAATATTTTCCATTCCTCAATTCCAAACAAAACAGTTTACACCACAGCCATCTGACAGCAATAGCATGGAGTTTTACCATCACTCAATTGATAGGATAGTGAAATAGGTAACTTACTTGCTGGACATTTTGACCACCTAGAATAGCAGCCATTGTATCTAATTCTTACAGAGCTTATTTTCAGTATCCAGTATCAGTCAGTAGAAAGATTTCCAGCAAGGTCATCTTAAAACATAGAATATGAAAGATATCTTATTTTAAACCCCTAAATATTTTTTATTATAATGACTGCCTTTCTCTAATTCTTTCCTGTTTAATACTTTTTTCCCCCTTGCTTTCCATAAAGAGTAATGTGGAAAATGAAATAAGCAAAAGTCTTTCAGTTAAGTAAGTTAGGTTTCCCCTAGCTCCTTCTTGTATTCTGGGAACTCAGAAAATATGAGCAAACCAAATTTAGCTTTTCTTTTGCATTTGCCAGGAGGTTATTTTGTAAGGTGATTTTTTTTTTCCTGGTTCATAGAACTCTATAAAACATATAGTGTTTATTACTTTATTTATATTTATTTAAGTCACTAAGGTGAAACTCTAGTGATGGTGGCAATGTTACAGTTTTAACAAGTGGGGGCTTATTTTATAAAGGTGCCTTTGTGGCCACAGCTTTCAAAAATGCAGGGGGTTAGCAGTGAAATGCTCTTTATGCCTTTTGGAAAGAAAAGTTGCTGTTTAATTCCAGTATAAAAGTACTACTATAATACAAAATCACCACTGTTATTTTTTTATAACTGTTCATTGTTATAGTTTTTTTTTGATCTGTACTCATAGGAGTGAGCTATGTACATTCCAAAGCTGCATCAGGAAAATAAGTGTTTTACTTGCTACTTCTTTATAAGGAGGATGACAGAGGAGTCCCCTTCCCTATGCTTCAAAGAGTTTCTCTGAGTGGCCTTCAGAATTATGATAATGACTTTCTTTTTTATCATCAGACAAAATGAAAAAAACTGCATGTGTCAAGTCATGTACGTTTATGCTTATGCTCTGACTCAAATACAGATTGTTAGACAGTCAGGTTTAAGGGAAAGCAGTCTTTCAAAAATAATTTATGTAGGCAGTTTAGGCAATGATTATTCTAAAAACTTTATGTCTAAGTCTCTCAACATATACCTAAAGTATGATTACCTATAAATATGTATGATAATTCTGCATGCATTCTTACACAGTTTAAAAAAAAAATGCCTCTGCCTTCTTCCAGAAATGAATACAACAGGATTAGTTTATCCTTGTCTTGAGGTGGAAAAGTAAATGTGTGCTTGTAGAAATTCGCTAGTATAAATATGCATTGGACTTCACAATATACTCTCTCAAAATACTACATTTAAATGGGAAGAGTTTGTCACATCTTTTATTAACTTTTATTTTGTATCAAAATAAATACCTTTTGGAGAAACATTTAAGTTTCAGTGAGCTAAGAAGTGTAAAGGGTTATATGTGTGGTGTGTGTACAAAAAAAGGTTGCAAGAGTGTGGGGAAAGAAGTGCTGAATTTCAGCAACATGGTCTTTTACTCAAAGCCAGCAAGTGCATATACTGTGTTAAAATATATAAGAATTATGGATTCAAGAAATAGTGTTAGGAGAAGCAAAATCTTACTTTCCATGGTCATTTTGTTGATTCAGTTAGAATAGAAATTATAAGACTTTGTGGTAGAGACATGAATGTTCTTTTTAAAAATTATATAATGTGGAGATGGTACAAAGTTTGTTATTTGCTGAGTAATAGTTGTGACAGATATTAAAAACTATTTGTGCTATTTGTGACAAGTAGACAAACAAGTGTGTGTGTCATGAAGATTCTGAGGAACTTTGAGCAGATGCTAGCTTGAATTTGGCAAATAAGATTTTATTTTTAATCTGTAAGCAGAGCATAAATAATCATAGTTATTCCTGAATAGCTCCCTAAAGTATGGTAAAAGTGCGGTTTGCAGATTGCTGATACCTGTTGGAGAATGATATTGATGTTTTGTAACATATTCCTATTCAGTAGAGTCCTTAGCAATGCCATAAGTAAATTTGTACCTAACAAGATATACAACTATTAATTTGCATTCTATTCCACACTGTTCTTTCAAAAGACTAAATTTAAATGAGTTTGTACAAAAGTAATAAATTAAAGGGATACATAGAAAAGTAAAACGGCAATTTACCACCACCCGAGACTGACAAAACTTTCCCAAGTCCTTTAAAGTGAATCATGCTCCCAATCATTATCCCATACGGCCTTAGTCTTACACGTTTGACAGTAGGATAGGTTGGGTTACATTTTTGCTTTTACTAGAAACTCAAATAAAATGATAGTCAAGGTAGAGAGTAGTACTACGTTAGAATATCCTGCTTTTATGCTTCTTTTAATTTTATATACAATATTACATTACGTCCTTTTGGCTATAAAACGGCTTACCTAGATATTGCCTTTTTCTTTCCTAAGCACCATTCATAGTTTTGGATTGTCTTCAGTCTGATATATAAGAACCCTGCTTCAAAAAACTGTGTGTATATATATATAAGAATGCAGGATAATTTAATGGTTCCCCTTTGATGGGTTTAAATGAACTAGAGAGTTGTTAATTGCAGTGGCTGGATTTCCTCATTTGTCCTACTAAACCTGCTAATCAGAAGATGAAAGTGGCAGGAGAACCTTTAAGTAATGTCTTGTCTCCAAATTGTTGTATCATGTTTGCATATTAACCCAGAACATTTTTTCTGTAGTATATGTCTATTAGAGGAATCATTTTTGGATTCTGATTTTTATTAAATTTGCAAAAACTCAGAGAACCTCTTTAGCCAATAAACATTGCTACTACGTGTATCATTTTAGAAGGAACACTAATTAGAAGCTATTTAATTTTTTTGAGTTTTAGTATTTACTCAGGTTTATAGGAATCCTCAAAATGTTTTTTTTTTTTTCCCTCCATATATGTAAACAGAATGAAAATAAAATTAACTGGTGATTTCCCCCCTGAAGTGAGTAAAAGAAAAGTAATAGATTTTGCTAATAACAAACTTGGACTTATATTTTGAAGTTATTGTACATTCTACATGATATAATGTGGAAAATAAATGCTCAAGGAGTATGGAAAGAAAGACTATTCCAGCTAATAAGAGAGTTTCATTCTAGAGGGGCCACCAAAGAGTCTCTCATGATTGACAAGTATTCTAGTGGAGTCTTTCTTCTCTTTTTCTCTTTTTTTTTCTAAAGCAGTGTTGAAGTCAGTCAAAGTATATATACAAAGCTGAGTGAATACCAGTTTCCCCAGTACAGGGGCTATTTTTTCAGGAAGTCTAACTCAAACCAGATGTTTTGCCTAGACTCAGAGTTTGTTGCTGCCAAGCATCTCATCAGAGGTCAGAGTTCTGGGCTCCGGGCCCTGCTAGAATTCTTTCACAAATTGCTATTCGGTGAGGTTTTAATCCTAATGGAAAGAATAATGTGCTTGTAAAATCTGCAGTTATTACAAACACAGTATACATATTGTGGACTTCAAATGACTACATATTTTATTCCCATAAACAGGGAACACAGATGAATGCCTTGTGTGATAGCTTTAGACATTCTCACTAAAATCTAGTATACAATTTATACTACATTAACCATTTGCATTTGTAATTCCCCCATAAAAGTAACTGTTATCTTTGGGTGACAACTGGTAACCAACTCATGCCCCCCTCCCAATTTTTTTAACAAGCTCTACAACCTCATACAGCTGTTTGAATGCAAGAATTAAAAGCATTTGGGACCAAATATCGGATATTCTCTTAGAAAGATCTATGAATGCTGTAGTACTAAGTAAAAAGTTCTTAAAGTAGAGCAAAGAGTAAGCAGAGTGCTCTCTGCTTACTCAATTTTTATACAGATATTATTAGGTGCTTATTTTGAGGTTTTGTTGTTGTTGATTATAAGCCCAAGAGGAACTTCCAGGTAGATGAAAGTGTGTGAAACCAGAGCATCACAATTTGGGCTAGAGTTGACAATGCTAATTAGACCATACCTACTAAAATTAAATCTGCATTTGGGATAGATGTATGTTAATTTTTATGTCAACAAAACAGAGAGTCTTAATTTCTGAAAATGAGGGAAATTGAACTTAAAAAAAAATAAGAGCAGATTCTAATGTCTCTGAATTATCTCATAACCATATGAAAACACTTTTTGGTTTGTAGCATTTATTTGGGAGTTAGAGTCTAATTTCTAAATACCACCTGTTTGTTTTCATATTTACGTGTCAACAATATGGGGTATAATAAATATATAAACAAGGCTCAGAAAGTTTCTCTAAGTCTTCCAAATACATAAAAATTGGTTAACCATGGGAGTCTAGAAAATTCTAATAGAACCTTATGATATAGGTAGTACCTTTTAAACTACAGTTTTGATTTTGCCCTTCATTTCTACAAAAGAAAATCAACATTAATATCATCTCTACTGCACACATAGACAATTGCATTGGTATTGAAAGGAGTCAAAGTTTCTATGAACATTTAAATTCTATTAGCTGGCAGCAAGTGAAAAAAATATTTGTTGAAGTATGTGACATAAAAAGAAAATGCAGAGCATTTGTGTTGCATCACTTCAAGTCGTGGAACAACTTTTAAAAGCTATTTTCTGATTAATTTTTATGCTGTTTTATGCCTCCAAAGACCTCACATGGTGGCAGATCTTCTGCAGAGTGTTATTTTCTGCTGTGCATTTCCCTTTCCACATAAATGCTTATAGTATGTCATATTTACTACTCTATTATTAAGTTTCACCTTATTATATCATTGCTTACAAGGGACCTTTTTCTTGGAAAAAAGGTGCAAAATTGCATAGTATTTTTATTATCTTTGACATTCCAAAAAGTGAAATAATTTTTTTTTAAAATTTGATCATAAACTATAATTGGTGGATCCCCCTCCTCCCCCATACAGACAGGTGATACCATCATCAATTTCTATAAAGAGGTTGAAAATAAATATCAAAACTTGAGGCTACATTTCATTCTGTATTGCACAGTCATTCAAGTGCAATTAAAAGAATAGTCTGAGACTATGATCAGTTAATGAGAAACAAACAATTTCATATTAATGAGTTCCCATTTGCCAATAATTCTGTCATTTGTAACTTGAATCAGTCATCACCCCTGCAAAAAGCCCTTTCAAGACATTATTTGCAATTTTGTCCTCTGTTTTCTGTCCTTGATGTTGTGAAAATGGCCGTCTACTGTTACAGGAATGAAAAGAGATCCCGTTCAAACATCTTTTGTGTTTCCACTTTCAGTGAAAAATGTTTTTCAAACCTGCAGCTGGTTATTTCTGCAGGAGTTCCCACTTATGCTCAGATTTGATTGACATTTTGAAATGGCAGCTTTTCATGAAAAGCTGTTAACTTGTAGAATTCAGTTATGGTACTAAGACAGACTGACTTTGTTCTGTGGCTGGGACCTGTCCAAACTAAATAGAACCCTGCATCTGAATTTAATAGTGCTACTCAGCCAAGATAGGGCAGTTTTGCCCTTTTTTTTCTCCAAAACTCTGATGCTTCTTATGTGTTCTAAAACTAACTTAATGGATATTCATCCCAACATCTTTCTGTTCTGTAATTGTTTTAATTGACATATATAGTCATTCTCTTATTTACCCCCTTAAACATCTAATGGGCTAAGACAGTGCTTTATTTTAAGATACAATGCTAAGAAGAACTTATTTCACAATTAATGTTATAGAGCACAAAATATTTAGGAATATTATAATTGTTTTCTTCCACTATCGAGGATCTAAAATGTTTGGAAACATGTTGCTACTAGGGCTTACAGATTCATTTGTTCTGTGAAAATATTTTGAAAACCATTTTGCATATGACTATACAAATACAGTTTATTAATATTATTTATTCATTTACCCAACAAATAATTATACCTTCAATTTCAAGGCAAATGTGCTAAAACCATGGGAATTGCAAAGAACGTGATCCCTGCCCTTAGGAACTTGGAATTCAGTATCTTCTTATTAAACTTAACCAATAATTAGTGCTTCGAAATGCACCAGTTTGTAACATCTAGTGATAATGATGTTTAATTTTTCAAATGCCTAGCTGTCCTTGTACTTGATTTCCATATAACAGTCTCATAAGGCAAGTAAGAAAATTTAGTATCCTATTCCTTGTGGGTTTTTTTGTTTTGTTGTTGTTGTTTTGTGTGTGTGTCTGTGGGGGGGGTTCCCATGCTATCTGTTAGGAAACATAAAACTCTGGTTTCACTTCCAGATTTTAGGGCACTATTTGTTGTGTTATGTGGGGCTCTTAAATCTGAACATGATACCTGGCTTCACCTGTCTTAAGACAGAGAACTGAGATAGTTAATCACTAAAGACCCTGATCACTTTTATGCAAGCCCTGATCTTTACCTTCTCAGCTCCTACTCCTGCAAGTTTAATTGAAATAGGTGACTCAGGATGATTATACAGTTTATATTAACTGTTGCTGGCATATTGCTGCTGCTTTACCCTTAGGTAGATGGTCTTTACATTCCAGATCACATCCTAGTGTGAGCTAGAGCTGTGCAGTAGGCCCTCTGAGAATGTTCCTGTAAGATACAGTGTTTTAATTTTCATTCTTATAGCTCTGAAGCAGAAGGAAAATCAGGTTGATACTGGTTGAAAATATTGGCTAGAATGATAATTTTAATATTATCCCTGGATTTTAATATCTTTTGATGATGTGGAAGTAGTTTTGGAATCTTAGTTTGCATATGTGGTAAACATACCCATAGACTTATAGTTGGCAGACAGGTAGCCAGAAGGCATTCCTCAGTCTTTCTGTGGGAATATCAACTGATATAACTATTTCATTGTACAGATTGACAGTAGTATCAAGGGACCTTAAAATATCCCTTTTTGTTTTAACCAATTCTTGGGAAGGGGGGATTATGTCCTAAGGAAGCAAGTTTAGTTTTAAATTTGATGCATAAACAAATTCTTACAGTGTTACCTTTAATTGAGTACTGAGAAAGCAAAAGAAAATGCTCAATTATTAGAAAGACTGAATTAACTAAAGTGTGTCCATATAATTGAATAATCTGCAACCATTTAATATTAAGTTTCCAAAGAATCTTAAATAAAATGTTCAAATATTCAGTCAGAAAGTTAGATTTATATTTGTATTACAAGAGAAAAAATATGCCTTGGAAAAGTTAGAGGAAAAATTCCCAGAAGTTAAGATCAGTTGCTCCTCAGTGATAAGATTGAATATATTATTTTCTTCTCCTTTATGCACCTGTACACTTTCATAATTTGCTATAATTAAAACATGTAACTTTAATTCTGTGGGAGAAAAAGGTTTATTAAATGAGAAACCAAAAAAAAAAAAATAGTAGTGACACACTGGAATCTTAGAATCCAGTTTGCTAATTTCTTTCAAAGGCTTGGCTTAAGAGCTTGAATAATGGTCCTAGTTCAGGAAGTGAAAGACAGTTACCTATAGGCCATATTCCACCAGCAGAGGATTTTGTTTGGCTAGCACTGGAATTTTAAAATAATTTTTAAGTTTGAATGCCCTTAGGAGAGGGCACACCCTCTCCAGTACACCAACAGCCCCCACCCATCTCTCATATTCCTGGCCTGATTCATACCTTCGTGTAATCTCCCAGGTCTCTGAGATGCAAATGTTGTATTTGAACAGCTCTGTGCCTAATGCTGAACACCTCTCTCAGTAGTAGAATGGTCCATGTAGTTTTTGGTTTTGTTTTGCTCGCCCAGCAGATGAGAATGGTGATGGTGGTGGTGATGGTGATCATAGCAGTTAGCATTTGTTGAGCCCTTATTATGTGCCAGGATTATAATACAACTTAGATTAACCATGTAATCTAATTTTCACCATTCTGTAAGGCTAGGTGCTATCATTTCCTCCATTTTATCAAGGAAACAAGCCAAACAACTTGGCCCTAATAGAGCAAAGATTTGAAGCTAACTCTACTTTGATTCAAAGTTTGTGCTCTTAATAGTTAAGTTGTATGCATAATTAATATACTTGAGCATCTCTGGGAGTCTCTGCTGCTTATGTTATGGAAGAGAGAACTTGGGAACAAGTGCCATTCATGTGTATGCGTGTCACAAATGAAAGGAGAAAGCGGTGTTGGTAGTTTATAATTGTACATTGTGTTAAGATGGGAAAGAGAGGAAATACTGGTATTTGCTGTGGAAACCTGGTATAAATGTTATTCTCTATACTAAAGAATAGTATACCTATTTCTTAACATAAAATTATATTGACTTCAGATATGTAATTTTGATATATTCAGTTCCTATTACATAACATATTCAGGAACATTACATAACCCCTACCATAATTATCTAAAAACAAAGCTCTCTGCTAAATACCTTGATAGACAACTTTCACAGTTCTATATACCTAATGCCTATTATCTCAAGTATATGGTTTTTTTTGTTTTTACCTTTTGGTTTTCTTTTGGCAAAAAAAAAGCAAACAACAATTTGAGGGATTCTGATTAGAGGGAGAAAATTGGTTTATATGGAACAAAATATGCTTTCCGAAGTTTCTAATCATCTCATGAGGGTTAAGTCACGTAACTCTTATATCTGAATCCTATTTAGAAACTGTGACGTGCCATTCTCAAATTATTTACAAGTGATGGGAAAAGAAAAAAAACCACAAAAGTGTTCTCTGCTTTAAACTCTTCAGGGAAAGGGTGTTCATTCATCAAACACAAAGCATTTATTACACTGGAGTACATGGGAAGTTTGAAAAGAGGAAAAAGCACTAAATAAAACCCTACCACTGATGGATAGCTGTTTGGAGGTGTGTAAGAGGTAAAAGTCAAAGATATTTGACTTTCACACTTGAATAATAGTTTTCCTGGGTGTAGAATTTTAGGTTGAAAATAACTTTTCCTCCAAGATTTTGTTGCATCCATTCTGTTGCCTCCTATCATCTAGTGAAATTGGTGCTGATGTGATTCCATTCTTTTGAGGATGACCTGTTTTTCATATCTCTGGAGATTTTTTTTCATCTTTTTTTATATGCCTTGGTGCTTGTCTTTTTTCATTCATTGGGCTGGATGCCTCCATAATCTGAAGATGTCTTTGGCTCTAGGAAAATACCTTGTGCCATGCATTTGATTTCTTGTCCTGTGTTTTCTCTGCTAGGGTAGATAAGGGACATCTTAGGTAGAATCTGTCTTTTTCCCCTGAAATTTTCAGCTTTTGATTTTTATCATTGTTGTTGCTCTGGGGGAGCCCTCAACTTTATCTTCTAATCATTTTATTTTGAATATTTCATTTTGGTAAGCTTATTTTTAATTTCTAAAAAAAAAGGTCTCTTGATCTCTATCTCATTTTTTCCTTATGGTGTTATGTTCTTGTTTATATTTTTAGCTACAACATTTTCTTTTATTTTCCTAAGAATGCAGACCAGAGGGATTTCCCCCTTTATCTCTGTTTCTCCTGCTTTTTGTTTGTTTATGTGTTTTGGTTTTTTGTTATCTTGATATCTCTTAGAATGGAGAGTTTTTTAGTTTCTAAGAGAGCCTTGGTGATTTCTTCCTATTTAAGAATATCTCCATATGAGGCCGAATAAGGCTTTGTTATATGCAGGTGGGGTTTGTTTCATTAGTAGGCTTTGCTTTCTTGTGATCTCTTGAGGGTGAGATGTCTCTTCTTAAACTGGGGAATGTCTACATGCTGCATTTCAGAAGACTTTTTTCCCCTGGGACCTTTTCAGTTTCCTTAGTGAAGAATCTGACATTTTTTTTTTTCCTTTGGTGAGGGAAGGTAGGATAAATATTTGGCTGTATAGGTGGAATAAATATGTTGGATGCTTCTTGTGGTGAGTTTGGAGGAGTACTGGGTTGAGTAATGTCTCCCCCAAAATTCATATCTACCTAAGTCCTGAGAATGTGGTCTTCTTTGGAAATAGGGTCTTTGTAGATCTAATTAAAATGGGGTCATACTGGGTTAGGGTGGGCCCTCATCCAATGATACATAGAGGAAAAAGAATGCTGTGTGAAGATGAGGCAGAAATTGGAGTGAATATAACTGGAAGCCAAGGAATACCAAGGATTGCTGGCAACACCAGAAGCCAGGAGAGTGACATGGAACAGATTCTTCCTCAGAGATTTTGGACTTCTAGGCTCCACAAGTGTGAGAGGATAAATTTCTGTTGTGTTAAGCTACCCGGTTTATGGTAATGTTACGATAGCCCTAGGAAACTGAAATAGGTATGCAGCAACCAAGTCAATGACCTGACCAGCACACTCACCAGGCCTTTTGAACAGCATCTCTTGCCTCCTGGCCTTTTGCATTTGGGCACTGTACACAAGAATTTCAAAGGGCCAGACCTCAGACTGGAGAACTCAGGCATGAGTAAAGGATTTCCAGTTCTTAGTCCATGAGATTTTAGCTTTACAGATTAAGGAGGGATTAGTCTCTCCCCTGGTGTAAGTAGGGGTTGGAAAGACTCAGTTGTGGTAGGGTGTGGCAGAGCCTTTTATCTGCACTCCTGTTCTGCTTGCTCAGCATTTGTGGTTGGGGGACCACCAGCCCATCCCCGGCATGATAAAAAAGGACTATGGTCTCAAGACTTGCAGTTCCAGTGTTAAGGACATTGTGAAGTAGTGATGTGATTCCCCACCCCAGATTTCTATCAGGATTGATTATCTTAAGCATTGAGCTACATTTTCCCATGGCATGCTATACTGAAGACCATCTCCTTTCTACGTGAAGTCAGCCTGCCAGGAGTCCTGGCATGTTAATTTTTACCTCTTATAAGAAGGCAAGTGTCTTATAGTCCAACTTAGAATTAATGCCCCAGGTCTTGTTCCAGTATGGTCTCTGACATACCCCAGGCCAGGATTCATGAGCTCCTTCCTCATCTGTGTCTGCTGCATGAATGCCCCAGCTTGCAACTTCTTCCTTCTGACTTTCCTTCCTCAAGACACCTAATACTAAGGCCTTGAGGAAAATATGTTCCTAGCCATTGAACTGTCTCTAGTAGCAGGTACATCACAGAGGTTTAGGCAAGGGAGAAAGCCCAGGCCTTTTTCTCTTTTTAAATTATCTTTCCATTTTCATTACACTTTCTAGGGAGAAGTTGTAGAACTCAAGCCTTTAAATTCAGTTCCTGTTAAGATGGATAGTTTCCTAGGTGAGTTATCAGTAATTAAAATGCATATCTGATTTTTAGGACTAGCTATTAGTGGCATAGATTCAAGTCACTGACAACATGTGGTTTTCTGCTGTCTATGCATTGGTTTCTATAATGAGTTTCTAACTTTGTTCTGTGGTTTGACTAGCTAGCGCTAATTCCTTTTCTACTTTCTCTTTACTTCTGGGAAGGTATTGCTTCTGTAAATTTCACATTATAGAATGAAATTCACCTCATTGTGACCCTTAACCTATGTAGTAAATCCTCTGAAATTAATTTTGGTTCTTTCTGATCTGTGCCCCCATATGACTCCCCCCAAGGTTTCATTATTAGATTTTGACAGCCTTTTAAATTTGTAAGTGCCACAAATTTGTCACTAGAGATGAATGGGTAAAAAGAAAATTCCTTGCAGTGGAGGATATGGGTAAAATATTTCAAGCGACAGATCTGCATCAATAATGTTAATGTTTATAGGGTGATGAAAACCATATAAGTCTTAAGCCAGAATCTTGTTTCAGCTGAGTCCCAGAAATTTTGACCACAGAAGCCAAGGCACATTCCATTTATTCCAACAAATGTTTTCTTCAAGTCCTTTCCAACTGTCTAAAAGACAGTTGTCACTCTTGAATGCCTGAACCTTAAATGCTTTTTCTACCATATTAGTTAAAAGCAATGGAAACATTGTCTACTATTCCCAAGATGACTTTTGTCTTGCCTGGAGTTCTAAAATGGAAAGCAAATTTGACAATGTTATTTTGCCCTCTATTTTTCATGTTCATTCTCTGGCAAGATTTTTAAGAAATTTTGCATCATTCTTTCTGACTGACTTCTGGCCTTATTTCATGCCAGAAGATTGCCTTTACTGCACACTGAGCAGTCACAGGGTCATGGATTTTCCTTGTCTCTTATTGATACCAAAGGAGTTCCCCCAGTGGCTTCTTTTTTTTTTTTTTTTTTAAGATTTTATTTATTTATTTGAGAGGGAGAATGAGAGAGAGAGAGAGAGCACATGAGAGGGGGGAGGGTCAGAGGGAGAAGCAGACCCCCTGCTGAGCAAGGAGCCCGATATGGGACTCGATCCCAGGACTCTGGCCAGGATCATGACCTGAGCCGAAGGCAGTTGCTTAACCAACTGAGCCACCCAGGCGCCCTCCCCCAGTGGCTTCTGATTCTGGTGTAAAAGAATTTTAACATTTGGGGGATTGAGAAGTACATTCAGAAGAAATCTAGAAAAAACATAATTGAAATTATCATGAATATGATGCCAGTGAGTTTGTATATACACACATACATATATATGTGTGTGTGTATTTTTTTTTTTAACTAAAAGAGAAGGATAAAAATATTAAACCATTGTAGTATGGTCTTTTGTTTATTTGCATAGTAATTGGTATTTTTTCTTGAAAAACATTAACAAAAAATGATTTATTAAAAACTAAGCTGTTATAAAGTTTCCCAGGGAAATTAAAAGTAGTTCTTAGGGAAAAGAAAGAAAAGTAAAGGAGAGAAAAATACCACGATTAAAAATTACCACCACCCCTACCTCCATTCAAAGCCTGAACAGGTTTCCCTGACTATAGATATTCTTTACCCAAGTCATCTGGAACTGATACCCTAACTATATAGTAAGCATGGTGATTTTACAATGGAAATTTCACATTACACAAAGCATTATTATATTAAAAGTTGCTATGAAGGTAGGTTTCCTGAAGTAGGCCATTATATTACATTGTCCTATGTCAATAATAATAAAACAGCTAATTAGTATTTATGAAATACTTAATAGGGATGAAATGAGATTGTTTTTCCTTTTGTAGTGGATAAGAGTAAGGCAGCAAGATGTTATTTGATTTGCTTAGTCTTTCTCACTACCTTTCATTTTCATTTATTTCCAAAGGTTAAGTAAGATATAGCATAGGGTGTATGGTCAAGTTGCCTAAGTTCAAATTTTGGCTCTACCATTTGTTAGCCTAGTGACCTTGGGCAGGTTATCAAATTTGTCATCATTGTTATCGTCATCATCATCCCTAGTGTAGAAGTGTAATACATTAGCACTGAAAGGTATTTGAGAGACTATTAAATCCATCCCCCTTATTTTCTAAAGAAACTGAAGGCAAGAAAATTGAGTAGCTTATCTACCGCTAACTAGAATGTGATCTTTTAACTTTTATGTCCTTTCTACTACAACAGTTTTCAGATTTGATTTCATGGACTAGTAAAATAATTTTTTAAAAAATTGTGGTCGTGCTAGCCAGTCTCCAAGATGGTCCTCAGTAATCCTTACCTCATGGTATTAACACTCTAATATAGTCCCTTCCCGTATTCTACTGGTCTCGGTGACTAGTAGAATATGGCAGAAGTAATGGCATATCCCTTCTGAGATTAAGTTATAAAAGACATTGTGGTTCTGTCTTGGATGCTTTCATTCTCTTGTATCACTGACTGTGGGGGAAGCCAACTTCTGTGTCATGAGCAGCCCTAGGAGAGACCCATATGGAGAGGAACCGTGGCCTGTGGCCAACAGCATTTGAGGAACTCAGGCCATCAGCCAACAGTGATGTGAGTGAGCCATCTTGGAAAAACATCTTTCAACCCTCTCAGGTCTTCAGATGATTTTAGCCCCAGCTGACATCTTGACTGCAGCCTCATGAGAGACCCTCATGAGAGCCAGAACCACCCAGCTAAGCTGCTTCTGGTTTCTTGACCTTTAGAAACTCTGTGAGATAATAAATGTTTGTTGTTTTAAGCTGCTGGGTTTTGGAGTAATTTGTTACACAGCAGTAGATAACTAATATAGTAGGATTAGGGAGACCAATTTATTTCCAGGATTTTTATTTATTTATTTTTTAGTCACAGGGAAAAGTAAAAAGACTATTTTAGCACCAAAATAATAGGAATGTCATAATTATATAGTAAAGGACAGTTGTTTTATCTTGTTGAAAAATTTTGACATTGTTCTTTTACTCATTTTGCTATTGACCACTGAAGTTTGTCATGAACTGACATTTGGGAACCAGTGTCCTTCATCATACTGTATTTCAGTTAGTAATTTTTAAGTTTGCCTCTTAGGTGTTTGCTGAATAAAGAAAAATTTGTTGTCTTTTGAAATGTGGCTGTAGAAAAACCAAATTGAGGAAACTCAAGTTGTATTTCTTACTCATGGTGGAAGGGACAGTAGCATATGAAGACTATATTAACCTTAGTCACTCTAGCCAGTTGCTCTGTGTTTAGATTTTCTCATCTGTGAATTGAAAGGTTATATTATATGATCGCCTGTAAGCCCTTCCAGTCCTAAATGTTGAGAATTTATTGGCATAGAAGGTCTTCTTGTAGTCTAATAATGGAATACAGTTTGCTGAGGAGAAACAGGGGACATTGGGCCTGAAGATCATTGGATATCATTCTTCTATACTACTTGTCCAAAAAAGGGAGGTAACCATAAAATCTTTGCGTTTTCCATTTTAAAAAATGCAGATGTTTAAAATCCAAATTAGAACTTCATCAGGGCGAGGCGCCTGGGTGGCTCAGTCGGGTAAGCATCTGCCTTTGGCTCAGGTCATGATCCCGGAGTCCTGGGATCGAGCCCCACGTTGGGCTCCCTGCTCAGCGGGGAGCCTGCTTCTCTCTCTCCCTCTGCCACTCCCCCTGCTTGTGCTCTCCCTGTCAAATAAATAAGCAAATAAAATCTTAAAAAAAAAAAACAAAAAAAAAAAACAACAACTTCATCAGGACTAATAGTTACCCAAAAGGAGAAGGAAAACTGCCAGTAGGAGGGATATACTCCTTTTCCTCTGACTCTGACATGTGCACACTTGTGTCCTAACCTCCACTCTTACTCTTCTGCTGCTGTGAAGGAACCAGCCAGGAATGGAAATGTCCCAAAGCAGTCAAGTTTCCTTTGAGAACAAAATCTGTCATTCATAGCTGAGTTGGTTAGGTGGCAAATCATAATTATTTTCAGTGTGTCAAATAAAATGCTGTAATTGATCTTTCTTATTGACAGAAGGATAGAAAAATTAGAGGGAAAGGGAACAGGAGAAAGTAAATTATAGTTTCAAAAGAGAAAAGACTAGTGCCCTGTCAAAGCAAGTAGTTTCTTCAGAAATCTTTTTTGTTGTTGTTTGGTCATTGCATAGACACTGTTACCATTTACTTAAGATTTATAGTAAGAGCAAGGTGATACAGAATTTTTAAAGCATACCTATTTTGTCAGAACATTTTTAGTTCTGGTAAGCCTTATGAATGAATAGAAAATATCTTGTAAACAAAAAAATATGTTCGTGGTTGTTACAAAACTTTCCCTTAAAAAATGGAATAGGTAAAGTCATTGGGCTTTCTTTGCAACCCAAGCAAGAGAGCTAAAATTAGCATTCCTAGATCAAATGATACTAATTTACTTATGAGAAACAGAGGGGCATCTATTGTGTTTAAAAGCTTGGGCTCCAGAGATAGACCCTTTGAGCTCAGTAGCACCCTAGCAGTATGACCTTGGGCAACTTACTTAATCACTGTGTGCCTGTTTACTCTTATGCAAAATGGAGGTAATAATATAACAATAACAACAACCACAGCATTGTGAAGATGAATTAAGTTAGCATTATAAAATTCCAGACACTTATTAGCACGAAATACATATGTTTTCTGGTGTTATTATTGTAAAATGGATTTTCTTGTACAGGGATCTTGAAGAACTTTGACAGCTTAGTATAGCTTCTCCATAACCCTTTGTATTTTGCCCCTTCATGGTAATAACAACTGCACCAAATTATGAATTGTCATTTGAAAAGTTAGCCCTATCATGGACATTTACTTATGGAGTATCTATCATTAAATATTAAGCATCTCATCCAGTGAAAATTACTGGATGTTCGTAAAAAGGATTCTGGAGGCAACACTCAGTATAAGCCAGGTAGTAGTAGTTATCACCTTCTCCCATTTTTTAGGTGAATTTCAGAATTATTTGCAAATAGCAACTGCAAAAGAATTACATTGAGTTTTTGATTTATGTGGCTGCTTCCAATATGCACATTTCCACTTCCATCCCTTGATGCTACTGGATCCTCTCCCTACACTCTGCCTCCTGCCCCAGGTTTTAGAAGTTCATTATGTTCATACCTAGAATGCTTCCCAACACATCTCTTTCCTGAGCTCCAGACTCCATATATCCATCTGCCAACCTGATCTTTCAATTTGGAAGTCTAATAGATTTGTCTAGAAAAGAACTCTTGACCTCTGTCTCCTAACTCTCCCTGTCTCCCCCAAATTTAAAATGAAAACCATTACATGATTTTCTGCCATCCTTCCCTATTTCGATTAATGGCATCACCATCCACCCAATTAGTAGAGTCACAAACTTATCCTCATTAAAAACTTACTTTTTTTTTTTTTTAAAGAATTTATTTATTTGACAGAGACACAGTGAGAGAGGGAACACAAGCAGGGGGAGGGGGAGAGGGAGAAGCAGGCTTCCCACCAAGCGGGGAGCCCGATGCAGGGCTCGATCCCAGCACCCTGAGATCATAACCTGAGCCGAAGGCAGACGCTTAACCACTGAGCCACCCAGGCACCCCCAAAAACTTACTTTTATTAAAATCCTTGATCCTTCCTTTTACTTCATCATCTCCCAAAATTGACTGTGTCTCCTTTTTTCCCTACCCCAACCACCTGACTTTAGACAACTGTCATCTCTGTCAGGGTATATCAGGGTACTGCAAAGTCTCTTAGCAGGACTCCCCGTTTCTACTTTCGTCTGTTTTCAATCCATTTTCTACAGCATGCTTTTATAAAAATGTGTGTTAGGTCCTGTCTCTATCCCCATTGGGGTAAGAATAAAATTCAGACTCTTTGCCATAGGACCTGTCAGATCCTTGTCTGCCTTATCTCTGATTGCTTTTCCTTTTCCCCATTACGTCCCGGCCACACTTGCCTCCTTTCACTTCTGTGAACATAGTAGCACGTTCCTCTCTTAGGACTTTTGCATTTGTTTTTTTGGCCAAGAGATGTTCTTTCTCTGGCTTTCTGCATGGCTGGTTCCTTCTCATTCTTAAAGTGTCAGTTTTAATGTATTTCTTCAAAGAATCAATTACCAATCATTCAAGTAGCTATCTCTATTGCTTGTGACTATCATGTTACTCTAGTTCTTTTATAGCGTTTATCACATTATAATTTGTATTTGTTTAATTGTACATCCTGTCTGTTTGCTTCTATAATCCCATTAATCAGAACAAGGCCAGGTACAAAGCAGATACTCAGTATATATTTATAACATTCATTGAATGAATAAATGAATTAAGTTTTTATAAGCATTAGAAAGTTTATTTTTTAATTTCTTGCTTTGACTCGATTCAAGGCACTTCCAAGCTTCATTTTTAAGCTCATTCAGTTTGTTGGCAGAAATTATTTCCTGGCTGGATGACTGAGGGCTCCAGCTTTTTGCTGCCTACTGTCTGGAGACCACTTTCAGGTTTTAGAGGCCACCCACAGTTCCTTGCCAAACAGGCTTCTTCAATATGACTGCTTACTTCATCAAGATATTGGGAGAATCACCTTTCCCCTGTTATCTAACCTGATCACGAGAGTGACATCCTGTCATCTCTGTCATATTCCACTACTTGGAAGCAAGTCACAGGCCTTGCTCACACTCAAGGGAAGCGGATTATATAAGGACTGAACACCAGGAGGTGAATCTCACTGGGGGTCTCCTAAGAGTCTGTCTGCCACAGTAATTAATGATAGAGTGTCAGTTTCCCTAAGTGTGACCTGGATCAATGTGACTTTTAAAAGAGTGGAGCTTACCACTTCTCTGCATTGGAATGAGGGACTGTGGTCGCCTCTTGATTTTCCATTCAAAATAGTATGTGTTAATTATAAACCATCTCTTATGAACCAAGAGACACTTCTGCCTCAAAAACAAAGAAAGAAGTTTTGTTAGAATATTATGAAAGGGGAGGGGACATAAAGAGGGCAAAAAAATCTTTCATATAAAATGGAAGTAAAGGACGCCTGGATGACTCAGTTGGTCAAGCATCTGTCTTCAGCTCAGGTAATGATCCCGAGTTCCTGGGATTGAGCCCCACATCCGGCTCCTTGCTCAGTGGGGAGCCTGCTTCTCTCTCTCCCTCACCCCTCCCCTGGCTTGTGCTCTCTTGCTCTTTCTCTCAAATAAATAAAACCTTTAAAATAAAATTAAAGGGAAGTAAGTTGCTAATTCACTTTAAAACTCAAATTTATTTAAATAAACTGTCAGTTCTAAACTGAGATGTACTCCACCTGAGTAATCCCATTAGTGGTTTGAGAAATGAATACTATGAATTGTGCTCTGGTCCTGTTTGCATAACTGATCCTATAAGGACCAGTGTTTAGTTCTTATGTCCTAGTATTCTTTCCTTGGTAACATCTGGATCCCCCTTCTAAATTCTGGAGTTCTCCAATTTGTATTTTCTTTAATTCTGTGACCTAACCCTTGTCTGTGGCCCACTTATTCTTGGGTCAAATGGGTTTGATTTTGCCCAATTCTGCCATGACCCACAGAGATATTTCAGGGAAATGAGTCATTATACTGCACTGAGCCTTAAGGAAAAGATGTTGTGTAAATATAACAAATTTGCATGTCAAAAGTATTTCTTCCCCCATACCCATTAGTTGTATCAAGGTATATATGTACCTGTATCGAGGTATGCTCTTTGACCTTTCTGGTAGAGGTGCCTAAACAACTCTCAGTCATGCTGGTTATGAGATTGACCATTGTAAATGGAGTCCTGTGACTGAGTCTCACAAATCTTGATCTGGAAGCTGGCAACTCAGGACTTTCTAAGGGTTTCTTTGCTTTCTGGATCAAATCTCTCAGCTTCTTTGGTCTCCTTTTATTGTGTGACAGGATGCTGTACTTTAGCTTATGTTCAAAATGACAGAAGCTTAAGTTTAATTCAATTCCCAAGAGAAGAAAGACGTAATTAAGCTTTTCTAATTAATAGCCTTAGGGATTAGTCTATGACCAGGGTCTGAGTTAAGAACTCTTTTTGACCTAGAAACCTACCAGAAACTGTTCACCGGAGGATTTGGTCGCTTGGAGTAAGGGACCTTGTGGCCCTGGTCAGTCTTAACATGTCATGGTAGGGCATCTCAGATTTCATTTTCAGATTTCACCTTCTGAGTGTGCTATTGATTGGTACCTGCTAGAACAGTTTCCCCATAATACGAATTTGGGTTGTACTGCTGTAATGCCCTCAAGCAATCCCTTGTCACTGGTATCTCCTTTTATTTTAAGGTGACTCTTCTTCTTAAACCAAATTCCCAGCTTCAGCAAGAAGAATCCAAAAGCAAAACTGCCAGAAATTGGCTCTTGGTTGTTCCTTTATGCAATTAAGTTGTAATTAATTGAGTTCCCACCATGTGCTGAAGAGCATAGTGTTAGGAAATGGGAATACAGAGAAAAGTCTAACTGGTTAGCAAACATACAAAGAGATCGTCCACCAAACCAGTACTCAAGGAAATGCAAACTAAAACAGTAGTAGGATTGAACACCTACTGTGGACCAGGGCTCCCAACTCCATCCTCCACACCACTTTTATCCCCATTTCCTATTTTATTTTTATCTAGAGTACTTTTTGTCATCTACTGCACACAGGTTTGTTGTGTGTATGTGTATACTATACATATAAAATATATATGTATTTTCATCCCCAAATTGTAGAAACTAGGTTCCTTGTCAATATTTCCAGTAATTTTACTGTCCATGGTATTAATGGACTGGAAGCCAATTCATATATGGCTGCATATGTGGCTGCATATGAGTCTATGTATGTGAATTTCAGGAGACAAAATGTATGATTAGTGCTTATTACTGGAAATATTGACAAGGAACCTAGTTTCTACAATTTGGGGATGAAAAAAACCTTTTTATTACTTTGCATTATACCCTCCTTTTATCCCTAACTCCTGTCCCCCCTAACAATTTAAACAGTAGGCGGTCAAAATTTCTGTGCACAAGGATCTTTCTTTTTCTCTAATACACACACACACACACACACACACACGAGTTTCAGATCAGATTTTCTACATACTGTTTTACTTTTAATTTATTAGAAGGGAAATTTCTCTCTTGTGGCTAAATCTTTGCACCCTAAATTTTTCTAAAGTCTGCTTTTATGACTAAGCTATAAATCTTTAAAAATAGAGATTTACAGTGGAAATGCCGACTTCTTTGTATTATATCAAGTCAAAATGTCTAGCTAATTGGTATGCATTTGTTCGTGCATATGTCATAAATCAGGATTGTGTTTTAGCCCAGGCCTTATATGTGACCACACATGGGGCAGATAGGTGTGGTCCAGTTCAGATGTGTTAATGTTTTTCTTTTTTTATGGTAAATTGGGTAGTATGAGGCATTGGTTTGGAAAAGCATGTGGGCAAGGCAGGCATTTAGGATTTATGGACCTTTACTTAGCCAGTATTGCCCTTATCTTTCCTCTACCATATCGACCTGTATCCACTAGGGGACATAAGAGCACCTACTAGAAGACAAAATGAAAGCCAGACCAGATTAACATTTTAACACTGGACTAGTATGATAGCAGAGACTCATTTTTTAGCTTCATAATTCATAAAGACGTTATACATTCTGTTTAAATTTTAATCATCATGGGAAACTTTTTAAGGCAGAATCAGTATTTTATGTTAGTAATTATGGAATGAGAACTAGCACACAGCTAACTAGCAAGTTGTGCCATCTAACAGCATGCATTTGTCATTAAGTTCCTATGTGGTCTACTGAAGCTATGTTGACAATGATTCCGAATTTGCAAATTACTTTATACAAAAAAGAATTCTCTTTTAGGTTCAGGAGGTGAGACATCTGGGGAGAACATCTACCATCAAATTCCAAGAAACAAAAGTCAGGAGTAGTCTATATTTTGTATCCCAGCCACCTGCTCCAGAGCTGTGAATCCTGAGACAGATCTCTAGTTAAGGGCATTACTGTTCCCAGCTTAATGATTCAGAAACTTAGGTTGGATTTTTATTTATTTACAGTTTTCTTTTCTTTTCTTTTCTTTTCAGATATAATCTACATACAGAAAAGGGCAAAGTGATATAGTGCAATAAGTTTTGACAAATGTACACCCCACATATATCAAGAAGTAAAACATTTCTTTCATCCCAGAAAATTTATTCCTGTCCTTCCCACATACCCAGATGTTTTCACCACACATTACTTTTGTCTGTTCTAGAATTTAACATAAATGGAATCAGTGTGTAGTCCATTGAACCCAGTTCTTCCAATCAGCCTAACGTGTGTGAGATTCATCCATGTTTTTGCATGTATCAGTAGTTTGTTCTCTTTGTTGCAGAATAGTATTCCATAATGTGAACATACCGCATTTTTAATACATTCTCTTGTTAATGGACACCTGAGCTATTCCTAGGTTGTTTTGTTTTGTTTCGTTTTACTATTAATGAATAAAATTGCCATGAACATCTTGTACAAGGTTTGGAAGAACATATTTAAAATTTTCCCTTAGGTAAACACTTAACAGTTGAATTGCTGCAAGTATTTTGAAGCTCTGTGATTATGTAATAAGCATTTTGTGTTGAACTCTTTCTTGTCTAATATTAATATAGCCACTTTAATCTTTGTAGTCCTAATATTTGCATGGTATTTCTTTTCTATCCTTTTACTTCCAACCTTTTCGTTTCTTTATATTTACTGTGTGTCTCTTGCAGACAACATAAGTCATATCTTGATTGACAATCTTTGCCTTTTAATAGAAGCATTTACTTCATTAACATTTAGTGTACTAATATGGTTGAATTAAAGTTTACAATTTTGCTATTTGTTTTCTATATGTCTCATCTGTTTCCTAGCCTCTCTTCTTCCTTTTCTGCCTTATTTTAAAAGAAAATCAAATAATTTCTAGTTTACTATTTTAATTCTTTTCCTGACTTTTCACCTGTACTTCTTGGCTGTTTTTTTTTTTTTTTTTTTAGTGGTTACTCCAGCCATTATTATTTATATTCTTTTCACAGTCTACTTAGAGTTAATTATACTATCTCACCACCCTTCATTCTTTGTGTGATTGTTTTCATATATAGACATCCCAAAGTATGCTATAATTTTTCCTTTAAATGCTCATATGTCTTTTAAGTTAAATTAGAACATACTGAATTATATATTTATATTTACCATCTGTTATCAATTTTCCTTAGCCTAAAAAATTCCCTTTAATGTTTTTTGTAATGCTGGTCTGCTGGCAGTGAGTTCTCATTTACCTCAAAATGCCTTTAATTTTTCCTTCTTCTTTGGAAAACAGAATTTGGTGTTCTTAATTTTGAGTCTTGTTCTTTAAGATTTATTTATTAGAGAGAGAGAGAGAGAGCCAGCACGAGCCAGGGCGGGGTGGGGGTGAGCAGAGGGAGAGGGAGATGGACAACCAGACTCCCTGCTGAGCATGGAGCCCAATGTGGGGCTGGATCTCAGGATCCTGAGATCATGAACTGAGCCACCTAGGCACCCCTGAGTTTTGTTTTTTAATGCAGCACCCTAAAGATGTCATTTCTTTGTCTCCTGACCTCTGTTGTTTCTGATAAGAAGTTAGCCATTTCTCCTATTGTTGTTCCTCCCTCTGCAATGTGTCCTTTCTCTCTTCCTGCTTTTACAATTTTCTTTTTATCTTTGTTTTCCAGCGGTTTGACTATAATATCCATAGATGTGGTTTTCTTCATATTTATCCTTCTTGAGATTCTTCACTGAGCTTCTTGGATCTATATATTATGTTTTACAAAATATTTGGGGAATTTTGATCATGACTTCTTCAAATGTTTGCATAACCTATTCTCTCTTCTTCTTTAATTACACATATTTAGATGTTTTGGTATTGTCACAAAGGTCATTGAAGGCTTTGCTTCCCCCTGCTTCTATTTTATCTCTCTTGTTCAGATAGGATGATTTCTGTTGATCTCTCTTGTGTTCACTGACCCTTTTTTCTGCTCGTCTCCAGTCTGCTAGTAAACCTATCAAGTAAATTTTTCATTTCGGATACTATATTCTCAGGTCTGTAATTTCCATTTGGTTATTTATTATAGTTTCCATTTATCTTATTCTATTTCCCATCTGTTCATTTATGACCATATTTCCTTTACATCTTGGAGCTGCATGAAAGTTCTTGTCTGCTGTTTTCAACATCTGGGTTTATCCTAGGTTGGTTTCTATTTATTGATGATTCTCCACCCCCATTCTGTTATGGGACATATTTGCCTGCTTCTTCTTTTTTTTTTTTTTTTTTAAAGATTTTATTTATTTGACAGAGAAAGACACAGCGAGAGAGGGAACACAAACGGGGAGTGGGAGAGGGAGAAGCAGACTCCCTGCCGAGCAGGGAGCCCGATGCGGGACTCAATCCAGGGACTCCAGGATCATGACCTGAGCCGAAGGCAGTCGCTTAACCAACTGAGCCACCCAGGCGCCCCTATTTGCCTGCTTCTTAGTATGTCTAGTTATTTTTTAATGTATAATGGACATTGTGATGTTGTTGAGATTGCAAATTTTGTTGTCTTCTTTTAAATAGTGTTGAATTTTATTCCAGCAATCAGTTAATTTTCTGTCAGATCAGATTGAATCTTGTAAGGAGTGGTTTTTTTTTTTAATAAACTTTAAACTTTTCAAAAACTGTATTTCTAGAAGAGTTTTTAGGTTCATACCAAAATTGAATGGAAAGACAGAGTTTTCATAATGCAGAGTCATCCTCACTATCAACTTTCTGCACCAAAGTGATACATTTGTTACAGTTGACACATAATATCACCCGCAGTCCATAGTTTATATGAAGCTTCTTTCTTGGTATTATACATTCTGTGGGTCTTGACAACTATATAATGACATGTATCCACCACTATAGTATACAAAACAATTTTACTGCTCTAAAAATCCTCTCTGCTATGCTGATTCCTTCCTCCTTCCTTGGCAATCACTGATCTTTATAATATCGCCATAGTTTTGCCTTTTCCATAGTTTAGTAGAGTTGAAAGCATACAATGTGTAGCCTTTTTAGATTGGCTTCTTTCACAGAGTAATATGCATTTAAGGTTCCTCCATATCTGTTCATGGTTTGATGGTGCATTTCTCTTTAGTACTGAATAATATTCCATTGTCTGGATGTACCACAGTTTATTTATCCATTCACCTCCTGAAGAGTATCTTGGTTGCTTTCAAGTTTTGACAGATGGTCCTCTACTTAAAAATGGCTTGACTTTCAATTTTTCAACTTTAAGGTAGGGATGTGAAATACATGTCTAGTAGAAACCATACTTCGAATTTGAGTTTTCTTCTTTTCCTGGGCTAGTAAAATGTGGTATGGTGCTCTGATGCCCTCTCAGGATGCTGCAGCAAGCCATAGCTCCCAGTTAGCCATATGAGCATGAGGGTATACAGTTGAGGCTTACAGCCATTCTGTACCCATACAACCATTCAGTTTTTTGCTTTCAGAACAGTATTCAGTGAATAATAGGAGATATTTAGTACTTTATTATAAAATAGTCTTTGTGTTAGATGATTTTGCCCAGCTGTAGGCTAATGTAAGTGTTCTGAGCATCTTTAAGGTAGGCTAGGTGAAGCTATCATGTTTAATGGGTTAGTTGTATTAAATGCACTTTTGACCCAATGATATTTTTTTTTAAGATTTTATTTATTTATTTGAGAGAGAGAATGAGAGAGAGAGAGCATGAGAGGGGGGAGGGTCAGAGGGAGAAGGAGACTCCCTGCCGAGCAGGGAGCCCGATGCGGGACTCGATCCTGGGACTCCAGGATCATGACCTGAGCCGAAGGCAGTCGCTTAACCAACTGAGCCACCCAGGCGCCCGACCCAATGATATTTTCAACTTCTGGTGGACTTACCGGGATGTAACCCCCTCATAAGTCAAGGAAGATCTGTATGAATAAAAGCTACTTCTGTCTTCTAGTAGAGATTGTAAAGAATTGGTATCATTTTTTCCTCAAATGTTTGGTAGACTACACCAGTGAACGCATCTGGAAAAGGATTATTTAATAAACTTGGTTAGAATGGGTGTAGAGTTGCCCCTACTCTAAGACTAAAATAGCCCCACTTCTAAGGCCTGTCCTTTCTGAGGTATCAGTGGAGTATCTGGGTATTCAGTGAGGTCTCCCCACTGAGGCTGGGAGGGACATTCTATGTCTCCCAGCTCTACACATTTTCAGGAATCTCTGTATAGCCCCCAAACTCCCAGGCAGCTCTTTTCTGCCGGGTCTTGTAGAGTCTTGTCCTGGTGCCCTGGGTATATGCAGCTTAGTCTTTAGATAAATACTTTCAGAGTTTCATACAAATTTCTGTAGTTCTGTTTTTCGAAGCTCCATTCTCTCTGGTATCCCACTCTTAAAATTCCAGTTACTTCAGCTGTTGCAAACTCTGATCTTTGCTTTCCCAGCTCAGTGAGATGGATGTGCTCTGCTGGCCACCTCCCTATGCCACAGTCTACAGAGTGTCTTCAGACAGACTGTAGGCAATTGTGGGACTTATCTCACTTAATTCCCCTCTCTCTAGAATCATAATCCTGCCCTGCCTATTGTCTACCATCTAAAATTAGTTGCCAAATATATTATGCCCAGCTTTAGAGATGTTTATGGTGGGGAAAATATTCTGGTACCAATTACTCAATTACAGCTAAAAGGAGAAGTCTTGTTTGTTTGTTTGTTTTTCAAAATGTCTTTGACCAGATATTAAGGTGCATATATAAGCAAAGACTCCATAAGGCCAGAAAAGCTGCTGGAGCTTTGTGAGCTGAATGGAGATTCCAGAGATTATACAGTGCCCTGGAAACAGGAGTTCTGGCCATCCAGAGTGGGAAGACCCCATTGAATAACTGCAGGCACTCTTTTGAGATCCCCAGAAGATCCATGCCTTAGGAATGGGGGCTACTCTAGCTCCAGAGTCAGGGTAGAAGGTTGGGTTTTAAAAACTAGTTTCCATTTGTTTTGTGCAGAACAAAGAAGACAGGCGTTGTTCCAGGGATCTTTCCATCAAGTTGGCTTGAATAAATTGGTTTACATTAAATAGTGTAAGTTAATGCCAACTGGGTGCCTAAATACGGAGTTAGCACTAAAGGAGTCTTCAGCATACCTTCCATGTGATTTATTAAAGGAGGAGAATTTACAAGGAGAATCTCTTCCTGTGTTGTTTTTCCCCCTCTTATGACCACTGGCCATACTTTATGTTTCCAGATCTGGAAAAATCCCTCCAGTGCTGAAAGACTAATGCCCTTTGCCATCTTAATTCCCAGAGCCCCATAAGCACAATGAAAGTGCACTGTATAATTTATTCATTTAAAAAAATAAAAATGTTCTGCTAGTGTTAAAAATATTTGTTTTTAAAAGAATGTGTTTATGAAGAAATATTTTAAAGCCTTTTATCAAGAGTATTTGTCTCATTACATATAAATATTTGTGATCTAGTAGAGCTAGAACACATAGGTTTTTAGAAGATTGAATACAGTATTTCTATGGTGCTAAACACTGTCTTAGTCTTTAAAGGGAGTATATTGCATACTGGATTTGAAGAAGTAGAGGAGGAGCTACTCTTAAGCACATACTCTGTTTTCTGAAATGTTTCCATTCTTCTATCTGTTCTGTCTTTCATAGGTCATCTAACACACACTCCCTTAGATGACAAACTGTCACATGTCAAAGAAAAGTAGATGCAAGATAAGGAAATCAACTTGCATTATTTGAAGTTGACTAGATTTTCTCTATAAAGCTTTTTTGCATTTTTAATTTCTAACTGCATTTTGTATTTTCACAGTAGTAAAGGATAGGAAGAGCCATGAGTGAATAATAATTTCTAAAGAAAATACTCAAGAATACTTCATGGAGAAACCACTCGGGAATAAATTTAAAGTTTAGTATGGAATATGCAATGTGCAGTTTCATTGCTGTAGAAGCTTTAGTCCACAGACAAGGTTTCATCTGGAAGGACTTTTTAAAAATAGTTGAGATAATTTTAGTGCTTTGGGACAAAAAAAAAAGGAGAGCAGTTTGAATCAGCAATTCTTCAGAAGTTTGTGGTAGAGTAATAATAAAAATGTGGATTCTGACCTCAAAAAAGCTGACTAGCATGAATGAGTGCTTATATTCCTTTTTAAAAATCTCATAAATTTTAGGTAAGAATGTAATGGCCCAAACAATATTTCTTTGAATTTGAAAAAGACTTTATATAATTCAAATAACTTGTCCAAAAATTCAGACTTAGATAACTTTTTAAAAAATGGAGCAATCCATTTTTCTGGCATCAAGTCCTTGACAATTAGCACAGTCAGTCCTGGGGTCCTCTTGCCTCTTCTACTCATGACTGCCAGGAAGGTGGTGCATGTTATCTCAGCTTTCAGCAGATGAAACTGGGCTTCTTAAAGACATGGACTTCGTATGCTTTTTCCCGTTCTCTCAACACCCAACCCAGCTAGCCTAGTGCCTGGTACATGATAGTTGCTTAGAAAATGTTTTCAAAATGACAAAAATCAATGAGTCTTCTTTAATGCCAAAGACATTATAATGGGGACAATATGGAGATTTGTTCATTATTTCCTCCCCTAAACATAGGTGATTTGTACTTTTAGAAAATGGTGTTAACCCTTTAGTACTTTCCTAAGCAAAAAGTTGGGGAAGAATGTAGTCAAAATTCAGAATTATAGATCACAGCAGTTCTTGCAGAAATTTTTCTTACAGGGAAGCCTGAGTGGCTCAGTCGGTTAAGCGTCTGCCTTCGGCTCAGGTCATGATTACAGGGTCCAGAGATAAGCCTGGTGCAGGGAGCCCGCTTCTCCCTCTCCCTCTGCCTGCCGCTCTGCCTACTTATGCTCTCTCTCTCTCTCAAATAAATAAATTCTTAAAAAAAAAAAGAATTTGGGGCACCTGGGTAGCTCAGTCGGTTAGGTGTCTGCCTTCGGCTTAGGTCACGATCCCAGGGTCCTGGGATTGAGTCCCGTGTCAGGCTCCCTGCTCAGCGGGGAGCCTGCTGCTCTGCCTACTTGTGCTCGCTCTCTATCTCTTTGTCAAATAAATAAATAAAATCTTTAAAAAAAACTTAAAAAATTAAAAAAAAAAGAATTTTTTCTTACATAAGTCTACCTGCTAGAAGAATTAAAAAATATTTGAACTCTATAAGTTATCTGGGACCTTTTATCTTGCAGGGCATTTTGGTAAAATAGCTGTTCTAACTTATACATATACGTTTTAATGACTTCATAATAATAGTTCACATTGGTGACAGTTTCATATTTATTTGTATCAGTCCCCTCAGGGTATATTTTTAGATTGCGCACAGGCACACACATATGTCATACCTTTGCACATATCTTTCTATTCCATTAGAATAAATTCTTACATGTGAAGACGCTACATTGTATTATATATACATCTTGTACAATTATTGTAAGGATTAAATTAGATAATATTATAAAGCCTTATAACAAAGCCTGACAGTACAATCTCAAGGGGTTTTGGTAGTAAGGCTGTTGTTAGTTGTTTTTATTATCTCAGTCTTCCCACTAGACCTTGAGTCCCTTGAGAAAATAACTGCTGCAGTTAGAAAAACATCAGAGATCCCAACTCCAAGTGGCTTGAACAATAAGTAAATGTATGATTCTTTATTGAAAAATAAGGACATTTCATGACAGGAAGGTCAGAGGAGGGGAGAGTTCAGCACTGGCTAATAGAAAATCTCAAGAGTATCATGTAGAACTAAACTGTGGCCTTATGTGCCACCTGCCATCCTCAGTGAGTCAGCTTTATCCTCAAGCCAGGCCTAGTCACTGATACAGTGCTTACCCTGGCTCCAACTGTCATATTTGAATGAAAACAAGAAAAGATCCAGCTCTTCATAAGGGTCTATATTTAAGTTACTCTTTTAACCTCTCAGTAAGGAAGGCTTTTTCAAAAGCCCCTAGCGGGTTTATCCTCGTATTTCATTTGCCATCATTGAATAAATGGAATGGGACCACCATGATTGGCTTAGACCATTATTTTTCATACTTTCTGATCATGATACACAGTAGGAAATACACTTTATACCATGACTAAGATACCCATCACCCATATATTTGTGTATATGTATATGTCTTTCATAATTAAACATAATTCAAAATAAAAGCTTCTCAAAATAATACCCATATACATGATAAAGTTAAATATGATTTTATTTATAATTAAATGTTTTTAACCCTCAAATACAAAAAAAAATTAGATCTAATTCAATGTATAGTTACAAGGTTCATGAATTTGTTCCAGTCTAGAATACATGAAGACTATGAGCATATATGATACACTATTGAGCCTATTCTTTTAAATTCTGATTGAGTCAAAATTGAAAATACTTTTTTACATTAATAGGTCACTGTGAGTGGTAAAATAATCTTAGTAATAATTCATACAGACAAGACTCCTGAGTAAATTTTATACTCAAGGAGATGGGATATACAGTGCCGGCATACCAGGGGTTGGGATCATTGGGAACCATCCTGGAAGCTGGCCAGCACAGAATATAGAAAGATAAGACAAATAAAATGTAGTGTGTGATCCTGGGTTGAATTTTGGATGGGGAGGAAAAATGCTGTAAAGTAGAATTGGGACAATTGATGAAATTTGAGTATGGGCTCCACAGTAGATAATATTACATTGATGATAACTTTGCTACAAAAGTTTTGATTATTCTACAGTGGTATGTAAGACAATGTCTTTGTTATTTGGAAATATACACTGAAGTATTTATCTGAAGGAAAGCCAAGAAAATTCCTTGCAAGCTTTTTTCTGAATTTGAGATTACTTCAAAATTTTAAGTTTAAAAATTCCAAAAGAAGGTGTTTTTTACCTGAAAAAAAAATATGCATGCGGTTCTTGAGTTCACATGTACTGAATGCATCATATTCTTCTAATGTACTGTTGGATTTTTGTTTGCTAGTATTTTGTTGAGGATATTTGTACCTATCTTCACAAGGAGTATTTGTCTATAATTTTCTTTCCTGATGTTATCTTTGTTTGGCTTTTACTTCAGGGTAATGTTGGCCTCAAAGAACTAGGTCGGAAGGGTTCCCTTCTCTTCTATCTTCTGAAAGAGTTTGAGAAGGATTAGTGTTAATTCTTTTTAAATGCTTGGTAGAATTCATCAAGCTCTCTGGTCCTAGACTCTTTGTTGGGAGATTTTTGGTTACTGATTGAATCTCTTGTTGTAAGTCTGTTCAGATTTTATTTCTTCTTGAGCCCATTTTTGGCAATTACTCTCTTTCTAGGAATTTGTCCATTTTTTACTCCTTTGCAGTTTATATTGAACAAGAATGCATTTTTACATTGTATAAATACATATGATGAGTTTTATGTGATGTTATATTTAAACTACACAAAATAAATATGTCCTAAAACTGCCTTCCCTTTCCTTGCATATCTGACCTAAAATACATTTATCACGCTGATATTTTGAGCATTCCAGCTGCTGCACATCCTTACCAATACTTGGTATTTTCCATCTTTTGCATTTTAGCCATTTTGGGAGGATGTTCCAAGTGTTTTTGTTTGGTTTTTAATTTTGCAGGTTTTATACTGTCATTTACAAGAACATTACTATCAGTGGTATATCTGAGGTCATATATTTTTATTGTATTGTGTATTTGTAAATCGTTTTTAAATTAAGTTTATTTTAAAGTCTTACAGTTATTTTTTTCTATTTAAAATGTGCCTCAAGTCAGATTGAATAGAGTTAGTACTTTCTGTCCTTTTTGTCACTGTTAACACTTCCAAATCTGGTAATGAGCTTGCTTCATTATTCTTTCTTTTTCTTCGAAGTTTACAATGATTCTTTTTTTAAAAAGATTTATTTATTTATTTATTTGAGAGAGAGAGAGTGCAGGGTGGAAGGGACAAAGGGAGAGAGAGAATCTAAAGCAGACTCCTCGCTAAGCACGGAGCCTCATGTGGGGCTTGATCTCTTGATCCTGAGATCATGACCTGAGTCAAAATCAAGAGTCAGACACTCAACCGACTGAGCCACCCAGGCGCCCTGAAGTTTATAATGATTCTTAAGGTCAACTTGTGCTAACTCAGTTAAAATGTTACAACTGCTTATAATTTGAAAAGTGTTATAATCAGTAACATCCTTTCTGAAAAAGACACTGAAAGTTTGTAACTAAACTTGGTTGTAAGAATCAGAGCTTTGCCATCAATGATAAACTTCTCATGCTTTTTTTTGATACTTTGCTTCATAAATCTGTAGAGTTACTCTTTAACCTCTCCATCAATCATGACCATCATTTATCAGAAGATCCAATGAGATTTCCATGAACAAAACACATGTTCCTGGCCAATTTATGTATTCCTCTCACATGATATTCTCAATTGGCTGCATTATTTATTGCACTGTTCATTCCATGTTGAGAAAATGTGCAACACACTTGATATGGTCTTTTTCTTTCTTGACTTTTTTATGCTGGTGGCAAGCCACCAAATTAACTTCATGACCCTCTAATTGGTCAGAACCCTCAGTTTGAAAACCACTGATTTTACTGTTATCATCTGCTGGAGTGGGGGCCAGCCTCTCCAAATCATATGGCCTTCTAGAGGTAGAGTAGATGCATGAAACACAGCCGGGCTTCTGTTTGGAAGGAGGAAAAGAGGGTTGGAGGTTAGAGGTAGGATAGGCAACCAAGACTGTCCAGCTACAGGGACTGCTTACTACTTACTTAGCTATCCCAAGCGTCTGGTGTGATTTGACATATGTGGAGTTGTTTGCCTTTATTCTAATGGCTCCCAACTATTACTTTTAGTTTTTCCTATTTGTTCATAGTTTTGTCTCTTTCTCAGATATTTTTCTTGTTGATATCATTGTGCTTGCCACTATGTTGTCCATCATCTCCTACCCTCTCATTTTTAAAAGCCCCCTTTCATTTTGCTGCTTCTCATCTACTTAGACCAAGAAAAGACTATCCAGCTTCTTAAATGTTGTGGCTCAAAAGAAATCAGGCTCTCGGGGCACCTGGGTGGCACAGTTGGTTGAGCGACCGACTCTTGGTTTTGGATCAGGTCTCATCTCAGGGTTGTGAGATCGGACTCCATGTCAGGCTCCATGCTCAGTGTGGAGTCTGCTTGGGTTTCTCTCCCCGCCCCGCAATAATAAAATCTTTTTAAGAAAAAGTAATCAGGTTCTCAGCAAGGTTTTAGGTTTTTCTTTATGATCCTTTTCATGATTATGTTTGCTTATTAGGATTTTTAAAATTATGTCTGTGGTTTTTAGCTGTGGCCTAGATAACCAACGAGGTTATCTCTGAAATACAAAAGTACTCCTGCACCCTTCAGTCTTTCAGAACAAAACTTCTACTCTTATTAAAAGATAATAACATAGTCACAATACCTAGGGACTCTATTAACTGTATGGTCTTCCTGGGAGTTTAAGGTTATCAAAATTAACGTTGTTTTCTTGAAACACATGGAGAAGGATGCTGACCCACAGTTTCACGTGTGGGAACAACTAGAGGATCTTTAATTTTAGAATTAAGAATAACATCAAGTATATTATGAGGTACTCATCAGTTAGCCAACAAATATTTACTTTCAAATACTGTCTTTTATAAATTCTAAGCTGCACATTTTCTTACATTTTCACATTTCTGAAATCAGGATGCTTCTGAACAATTAATCGTGTCTTACAGTTGCTGTTGGCCTCATGGCAAATCATGGTGTAGTTTCTGTGTGTCCTCGATTGTTAATCTTGGAGTTATGACTGAACAGCAAACCCTTCACTATTTCAGTCAGCAAACTGTTGAACAGTAAAACATGTAAGGACCTTTAAGGAAAGAATAGTTTTGTTGTTGTCCAGAGTCTCTTCTGTTGATACTTTCCATTAAGATTAAGATAGAACCACTATCAAAGCTTACAGAATGAGCATCGGAAGCTTTAAAGAAAATCTCAGAGACTAGAGAATATTACTCTTTCAGGAAATGCTACATTACCTAGGATCTTAAGAGAGTAAAAGACATTACTAAATGGAAAAACTTGGACATCTAAGACTCTGAGTAAAAAACTTAGACCAGAAGATTTGAATGCTGAATGTGAAGAAATTTTAGGAATACCTTAACCAGTTTAGATTGCTTATATTTTCCTTTTTATCTATGCATGATAGATGATTTAAGAACTTTCTAAATAAGTCTAAAAGAATTCTTTCAATTCAAAAAATAAAAATTTCAAGTAATAAAGCATTGTGTCATGATTTAATAGGCAGTGTATTTTCTTTCTTAGTGGTAAATAAAATAACAGTGCATCTTATAAGCAATAGTATCTTTTTTTTTTTAAGATTTTTATTTATTTATTTGAGACAGAGAGAATGAGAGAGAGAGAGCACATGAGAGGGGGGAGGGTCAGAGGGAGAAGCAGACTCCCTGCCGAGCAGGGAGCCCGATGCGGGACTCGATCCCGGAACTCCAGGATCATGACCTGAGCCGAAGGCAGTCGCTTAACCAACTGAGCCACCCAGGCGCCCAGCAATAGTATCTTTAATGTGATGAAACATGAGACTTTAATTTGCTGTCAGACTTATTGTATATTAGTGTATACACTATCCTACTATAATTTACTCTCTCTTCTCTTAAGAAGAACTAAGGGATAATATACACATGTAAGTGAAGATAACACTGCCAGGTACTGTGTGAATGATGGAGACTAGTATGTCTCAAAGTGTGCTCCTGGGACCAGCAGCAACAGCATCACCCAAGAGCTTCTTAGAATGCAAATTCTCAGGCCCCCCACCTAAACCTACTGAGTCAGAAACTCTGGATAGGGGGCCTGGCAGCCTGTGTTTTAACAAGCTGTTCAGGTGATTTTGAGGGCAAACTAAGGTTTGAGAACCACTGCTCTGGTAGAATTCTGGGAAAGCAAAAATTACCGGTGCTATTATATTGAAGTTAGGTGTATGAGTGATTTAGAGAGTAAGAAAACAGATTCCTTAAGTTCAGCTCAATTACATACTAACCATATGTTTAAGAAAAATGAAAAAATTTACTATGCTGTGTCTCAGCCAGCTACCAGTAATATAGGTATGTAATGAAATTGTCCAAAAACTGCATGTCCTTCACTTTGGGTTGACATTTGATCTTTGTCTTTTTAGCACGATGTATCTCAGACTTTACTTAAGGCAACACTGGACAGTGTTGTAGAAGAATGTGTCAGCTTTGTGGGAGTGGATATTAACATCTGTTCAGAAGTTTTGTTAAGGTGAGACAAGAGGTCTGTGGCTGAAGATCACAGAATCTTAAGTTTAACTGACTATTCAGTTCAAATTTAGCTAAAATAAGGAGACATGTGTAAAGTTGTCAAGTATAGAAAATCTATGAGTTCATACATTGCTTGAGCTAATCAGTTTGAGGGGAAGACATCATTTAAGAAAAGAATTGTAACAATTCACATTATCATTTTTAATACTGCAAATCTAAAGTGAAGAACATATGGTAACCATTGAGTGCATTAGTGTTGCTAATAGAATTTAAATAAGGTTAATGGGGAAAAGAGCTGTTTCCCACCACATGAGAGTAGGTATTTTTCACCAGTTCAGTCTTGTGCATACATCTGTCAAAGGTGGCAGTAACCGAAAGATAAATTCTGAGGGTTCAAGGTATGGTTACCATATTTTTACCTTGATTCTGCAAGTCACATATCAAAATCCTTATCATACTATAATCACATCTTATATACTCTGTCCTGTTTTACTGTGGTTATAGAAGAGCTGCTTTTTTCGTTCACAGTTTTGCACTGATTACACAAATCTGCTGATGCAGCATGAAATTCTGGACCTCTGTAAAAGATCTGGACTCTTTTGCTTTGAGACTAGTATAGCAGAAAATATCCCTTACGCGTTAAGGTGTTGCTTTTCTACCACAGCTACAAACATTCCATAATTTCATGTATGGAATTCAATAATAGAACTAAAAATCTCTTAAATTGTAATTTTTTAATTAACACCAAGCAAACTACCTAGTATTACAGTTTTTATATTTTTACACTAATCATGACATTCATGGATAAGTACATTCTGTAGTTCAAGTCTTTATGTTAATGAGAACAGGCTGATTAAAAAAATAGGTTAGTACAATGCAACTGTAGCTGTTGTAACTTTTGCTGCTAACTCACTTTGTAAACTAAACAGGAATAGGCAGAATTATGATTTGCTTCATAAATACAAGGAATGTGAATGGTATAGAACTGTGGGAAGCAGTTCTTTTTCTTGTACCAGTATGAACCAGTTTACCAGCATCTTTATGACAGCTACTGGTTTTATCATTATTCTGCATTCTCTTGTCCTTGTCTCCTCTTGGACAACTCCGTCCCCCTTTGTCTCTTTTATTTAGCTCCCTTTTGGAATACTGTTAGAACTCTTGTGTCTGCCACATTATTTGTTTTGTTTATTTTTTCTAGGCATATTGCAGGACTCAATGCCAACCGAGCCAAAAGTATTATTGAGTGGCGAGAGAAAAATGGGCCCTTCGTCAATCGAGAGCAGCTAAAGAAAGTGAAAGGTCTGGGTCCAAAATCTTTCCAACAGTGTGCTGGCTTCATCAGAATCAACCAGGATTATATCCGAACATTTTGCAGGTGATTAGTAAAGTATCTGCTCAGGGTTCTGTTACCACTCTCCTCTTTTACTATTGCCCCTCTTGCTCACTGGCCCCAATCCTAGGTGTCCATATGTTCATTCCTTCCTTCAACATGTGTTGACTCCCTAATCTTTGCTAGGCACTGGGAATCCAGCAATGAACAAATCAACAAATTCCCTGCTCTCATGAAGTTAAATTTTAACTAGTAAAATAAATAGTTTCAGATGTGTAAATTACACAAATTAAAACAGAGATGTGACACTATCTTGGGGAACAGTATGAGTTTATTACACTTTATATGAGTTATTCACTGAAAAGTTATTTGAGCCTAATTTTGAATGAAATGAAGGAGCTAGGCACACAGGGATCGGAAGGAAAGCATTCTAGGCAGAGCATATAGTACATGTGCGGGGTCCCAAGCATGACCAAATGTGGTGTATTCAGGAAATGAAACTAAGGCCAGTGTGATTGTAGCATCCCAAGTGGGAAGGATTTGTACAAGATAAGGTGACACAGAGGACTTTACAATGGCCACTTTATATTAACAGCTGTTTCCCTAAGTGTAGTTGGGCCTCCCCATTCCCTCCTCCCTGAAAACTGACCAAAGAATAATTATCAGTTGTGTAGATTAAGAACTAAATTCTTGCCCTTAATTGCTAATCCTGGTAGCACAAAAGCAAAGAAATTGGGTAAACTTCCTAGCATTTATAGCATTTAACATCATGAAAGAATAGTGGTTTTTTTTTTTTTTAAAGATTTTATTTATTTATTTGAGAGAGAGAGAATGAGAGAGAGCGAGCACATGAGAGGGGGGAGGGTCAGAGGGAGAAGCAGACTCCCCGCTGAGCAGGGAGCCTGATGCGGGACTCAATCCAGGGACTCCAGGATCATGACCGGAGCGGAAGGCAGTCGCTTAACCAACTGAGCCACCCAGGCGCCCCTAGTGGTTTTTTTTCTTAAGATTTATTTACTTATTTTAGAGAGAGTGTGAGTGGGGGGAAGGGCAGAGGGAGAAGGGGAGAGAGAGAATCTCAAGCATACACCCCACTGAGTGCAGAGCCTGATGTGGAGCTCAATCCCAGGACCCCACGATCATGACCTGAGCCAAATTCAAGAGTTGGCTGCTTAACCTGAGCCACCCAGGCATCCCGAAAGAATAGTTTTTATGTATTTGCTACTTTGGGACTACCTGTTTCATTCATATTATTTTTTTCTTTTGACAAAATTATAATAGAGGTAATATGGAAAAATAATCTTTATTCTGTAAAAGACTAATAAGGGAAAACCAGCCCTGCTGGATAATAATAATAATAATATAAAATTATAGTTACATAACCATTTAGTTTTAATGTAGAAATGGAAGAGAATAGAGTCTGAAATTCACCAAAACATAGGCAGAATTTAGTTTATGATAAAGGAGAAGTTTCAAACAGTGGGGAAAATTGATTAACCGTCCAAGAAGCAGTCTTGCGACAACTGGCAGGAATTTGATATGCATAGGGGAAGCTCTAGTTCCACCTTATATCTTATACCCAAATACGACCCAGATGGATCATAGACTTATATAGAAGTGAAACTGTAAAAGTACCAGAAGAAAACATGGGTAGGTTTTGCAGAACATCGGAGCGGTAGAAGGCCTTTTCTAAGTAGACAACAAAACCTAGAAGCTGGAAATAAAAAACAATTGAGGATAAAATAATCCCATGTTTCTTAGTTTATATGTTTTTGGAACACTTGGTTAGAAAATTCACACAGTATAAAAAAGAATACAATGAAAAATAAAGGGCACCTCAACCTCTCACTTCAAAATAGTTTCTTACATATTGCTTTCTGAAAGTAAATTTATACTTAGATCAACTTGTATATTTATTATTTAAAAATGCAGATAGAAGGGATTGTGCTGTCCAACTATTTGAAACTTGCTTTATTTGTTTCAGTAATATATCTTGGACTTCTTTCCACATATTACATATAGATGTATGTCATTATATATGATGTCTGCATAATATTTAATTTATGGGTGGACCATAACCTAATGTAATCAGTGCTGTATTGATGAACATTTGGGTTGTTTTTAAAGCTGTATGTTTTTTCAGCTGATAATGAAGTGCTTGAAAATTCATGACTGTTACATCTTGATAGATCATACCTTTATTCAGAATGGACTACTGCTATCTCATTGAGTGTTTTTTGCTTTGAAATCTATTTTATTTGTTAGCAGTGTTGCTACATTTGCCTTTTCAGTATGCTTGGTATTTTTTTTATTTTCAAACTTTCTATGACATTTAGTTTTTGATACGACTCTTAGAGACCAGTAGATTTCATGGTTTTGTTCAATTTTATATTCATACCTTCACATTTACTAGATTTATTGATATGTTTGGACTTAATCTTATATCTATTACATATTTTCTCATCATCATGCTTTCTGATTTCCTTTCATGCTGTTCGTTACATTTCTCAGCTAACAAGTTTTCCCACCTCATTTTTATCTCCCCTTAGTGATTTCAACTTGTATGTCTTTTTTTCTGGTGATTATCCTTAAGTGTCATTTGGACTGGCTTCTGCAGTTAATAGGTGTCTCTGTCCTCCTCCTGGAGAAGACTAGCACCTTAGGACTTTACCCAGCCTTCTTCTCTTCAACTGTATGTCCCATGAGGAGATGACCTGGGATTTTAATTTTAGTTTCAGACTTCCCTTTATATATATTCCCGTAATTCATGAGCAGTTAATAAGTTTTTATAGTCTCTGTGCTCATCACTGTTTCTTGTAGCCCCCATTACCACTTTTCTTGAACTTGTTGTTTTTGCCAGGAGTATATCCTTAAGAAATTCTTTTCATAGAGGGTATATTATATGGGTTATACTTTAGTCCTGACATGTCTGAAAATGACTTTAATTTGCCCTCCTATTTGAGTGCTAGTTTGGTGAGATATATGATTCTAGATTCAAAATCATTTTCTCTCAGAACTTTTAAGATAATGGTTCACTGTGTTCTGGCATCTGATGTTTATCAATGAGAAATCTGATGCCAGTCTGATTCTAGTTCCTTCTGAGGTAATCTGTTTTATATTTCTCTCTTGATTCTTAAATCATATTCTAAAGTTGCCCTATAATATGTCAAACCTGAGTCTTTTTCCATTCATCCTATTTTGTACTCAGTAGGTTCTTTTAATTTAAGAACTTGTAATTCTCTTCAGTTCTGGGAATTCGTCTTCTCTTTCTCCTTCTCCTTTTTATTTAATTTACTTACCCTCGTTTTTCTGTCTTCTCTTGTAAAATGCCAATTATACAGGCTGAATCAGTTAAGATTGTTTTTGGCTTTAAGTAACAGGAAACTCTATTAATAGTGTTTAAATAAATACGTGATAATTTCTATGAGGCGAATGGTCAGAATGTGGGTACTGTTTGTGTGTATTTGCATGGCAGAGGAATAAACACATTTTAAAGACTTCTCTTCTTCCCAACCTTCCCTCCCCTCCCACTCCTTGCCTTTTTAAATGGTTACAGTAGTCAGCAAACTGAATCTGCCAGTCAAGTTCAGGGAGTTGCTGTGACATCTTCAGCAGGTGTTGAGGTCACAAATGAGAAGCAGGGCAAGAAGAAGAGCAAAACTGCAGTGAATGTTGTGCTGAAGCCAAATCCTTTGGACCAAACTTGTATTCACCCGGAATCGTATGACATAGCAATGAGGTAAGTCTGAGGCCCAGGTGAGAATGCTCTGTGGCCAGAGTGAGTTCCCTACAGCAAATGGCCTTTGTTTTGGCACAATGGAGACTTAAAAAATATGACCATGTTTAACATGACAACATTTTTCAGAAGTTCCGCATTGCTGAGTTATGTGGCACATCATTTTATTTCAATGAGGAATGAAACCATTATTCCTGGAGCAGTGTCAAGCTCATAAACCCTGGTACTAATGGTGAAGTGTGTGTAATGGAAATTGCATGGCACTCTCCTCTGTTTGCTTTGGAAATTAACGAGACACAAATGACTAGCACCTGGCCTAAAGCTTGTGCTTATCTAAAGATAAAGCCCTTTTGAAAGTAAACAGCCAACTCTCAGATTTCTTAAGAAATATTGCCCTGCTAAGTTATTAGAGTCTAAGAAATGATGTACTTTTAATGAGCATACACAGAATGATATGGGGGAGGTTTTTTGAGTACAAGGAAAAGTTTAATGTAAGGCATTAAAAGAAAAATAACTTTAATACCACATTTAATTAGTTAAAAATTCTTAATTAGTTAAAAAACAGTGTCTTGCTACATCACTAAATATTTTAAGACTTTTAGTGAGTTAAATGACAGTGGGTTTAAAAATAGTGAGTATTTTAACTCTCAGTGAATCTAGAGATTTTTAGCTTGTTTTGAAAAAGTTTCTATTTGATTATTTTAATCAATGTAATTTGTTTCCTTTTATTTATTTATTTGAGAGAGAGAGTACGGGAGGTGGGGGGGTGGTAGGGGCAGGGGGAAAGGGAGAGAGAGAATCTTAAGCAGGTTCCACACCCGGTGCGGAGCCCGACGTGGGGCTCGATTTCACGACCCTGAGATCTTGACCTGAGCCAAAACCAAGAGTCAGAAGCTTAACTGACTGAGCCACCCAGGCATGCCTTGTTTCCTTTCCTTTCTTTTATTTTTATTTATGTATTTATTTATTTTTAAAAGATTTTATTTATTTGACAGAGAGAGACACAGAGAGAGAAGGAACACAAGCAGGGGGAGTGGGAGAGGGAGAAGCAGGCTTCCCACGGAGCAGGGAGCCCGATGTGGGGCTCCGTCCCAGGACCGTGGGAACAAGACCTGGGCCGAAGGCAGACGCTTAACGACTGAGCCACCCAAGCACCCCTCCTTTCTTTTAAAAGTGTTTAAAATTATAGACTATAGCACATCATAGAGAACTTGGGAAATAGAAAAAAAAGAAGTAAAAAATAATACTCTGTCAACATCAAAATAGTGGTACCTGTTTTTCTCCTAGAATTTTGTCATAGAAAAATTTAAACATATAGAAAAATAGAAGAAAAAAAGTTTACAATGAATTCCTATGTACCCACACCTAGATTTTAATATTAACATTTTACTATGCTTGTTTTCTACTTATCTATCCATCTGTTTGTTCATCAGTCCATCTTATTTTATGCATTTCAAAGAAAATTGCAGACGTCAGTATACTTTCAGCTAGTACTTCAGTATACTGTCATTAACTGGAATTCTATAATTCTTAACAGTATTTTTTCTTCTGAGGTAAAATTCACATACAATTAAATTTTAAGTGTATATTAGCTGAGTTTTGGCAAATAAATACCTATATCAGTCTAACCCAAACCCCTCTCAAGATTAAAAATAACAAAACAAAACGAAAAAAACCCTTGCCATCATCCTAAAACCTTCTCTTATGCCCCATCTTAGACAATCCCTGCCCCAGCCTCCTGGAGCTAACTGCATGTTTTAATTTGTTCTGCCAAAGAATAGTTTGCCTCTTCTAGCACTTGCTATGATACATACAGTTGTACTCTTGTGTAAGACTTCTTTCAGCATAAAGTTTAGAGATTTTTATCCATGTTGTAACAAGTATAAATAGCTTGTTTTTTTTTTTATTGGCTAATATTTCATTTTGTGAATATACCACAATTTATTCTCCTTATTGAAGTACCTTTATACATTTCCAATTTTTGCCTTTTATGAGTAAAGCTGCTATGAACATTCTTGTACAGTTTTTGCTGTTGTTGACATTTGCTTTCATTTTTCTTGGAAAAATACTTAGGAGAGGATTTGCTGGGTCATAAGGTAGGTGAATATTTTAGTTTTCTTAGAAACTTCTAGACTTTACTCCAATATGGTTGTACCATTTTACATTTTCACCAACAATATATGAGTTCTGGTTACTTCACATCTTCACCATTATTTGATGTTAGTCTTTTTAATTTTAGCCAGTCTCGTGTGTGTGTGGTAGTATCTCTTTGTGGCTTTAATTTGCATTTCTCTGGTGACACTGAGCACTTTCTCATGGCTTATTGGCCATTAGCATACCTTCTTTTGTGAACTCTGTTCATATCACTTAGCCATTTTCTGATTGAGTTGTTTACATTTTTATTAATTAAGGATGTGGGCATTTTTTTTTTAATGTATTCTGGGTACTAGTTTTTTGTCAGTATATGTTTCACAAATAATTTGTCCCAGGTTGTTGTTTACTTCTTTATTTTCTTATTGGTGTCTTTTGATGAGCAGAGGTTTTGAATTTTGACAGTGTCTACTCTATCAATATTTCTCTTTTATAGTTATTGCTTTCCCTGTCCTAAGAAACTTTTGCCTACCTCAAATCATAAATATATTTTTCAGTGTTTTCTTCCAAAAGCTTGATGGTATCAGCTTTTTTTTTTTTTTTAAAGATTTTATTTATTTATTTGACAGAGAGAGACACAGCGAGAGAGGGAACACAAGCAGGGGGAGTGGGAGAGGGAGAAGCAGGCTCCCCGCAGAGCAGGGATCCCAATGCGGGACTCGATCCCAGGACTCTGGGATCGTGACCTGAGCCGAAGGCAGTCGCTTAACCGACTGAGCCACCCAAGCACCCAGTATCACCTTTTACATTTAGGTCTGTGATACATCTGAGGTTACATTTCATGTATGATTCAAAATAAGGGTCAAAGTTCATTTTCTTTTTCCATTATGAACATTTACTGATTTTGGCACCATGTTAAAAAAACAACACAACTTTTCTTTTTTTACCCATTGCTCTGGTGACTGTTGAAAATAAAGTGACTGTGTAAATGTGGGTCTATTTCTGGGTCTCTTTTTGTTTCATCAACCTGTTTATCAATTTCATACTATCTTAGCTTTATGCTAAGTTTTGAAGCAGATAGTGTAAGTCCTCCAACTCTGTTTTTTTAAAATATTGCTCTGACTATTCTAGATGATTTGCATTTTCCTATATATTTTAGAATGAGCTTATCAGTTTTCATTAAAAAGCAAAAAACCTGGTGGGGTTATGATTGGGATTACATTGAGTCTGTAAGTGAGTGTAGGAACAGTGGATGTCTTCATAATAGCTATTGAGTCTTTTGACCATGAATTTCTATCTTTTCACTTATTTTGGTCCTTCCTTTCTCTCAGAAGTGTTTTAAAATTTCCATGTACAGGGCTTGCATGTCTCTTATTAAGTGTATTTTATATTTTTCAACATTATTATAAATGGAATTTTTTAAATTTATAGCTAATATGTAAAAATACAATTGATTTTTTCATAGTAACCTTGTGTCCGTCAGCCTTACTAATTCACTGACTAGTTCTAGTAGGTGTTTGTAGATTCTTTAAGTTTTCCTGTGTAAACAGTTATCAGCAAATAGATGAAAGCTTTACTTCTTTTTTAATTTTCATGCTCTTTATTTCTTTTTCTTGCTCATTGCAATGTCTAGGGCCTTTAGTACTGTATTGAAGAGTAGTGAGAGTGGGCATCGTTGTCCTGTTCTCAGTCTTAGCACATGGTCCTATTTTTTTTAATATAAAAAAAATTATGGTCTCATAGTAATTATGTTTTTAATGTTTGTTATTTGAGAATATGCATATGTGCTACACATGATTTTATACACTTCTTGCAAAAACTGACATCTCTTTGGGTACTAAATTAGCATTTTGTTACATGCAAATCAGTGCCTTTTTTTCAATGTCTTTTTTAATGTACATTTTTGTTTGTTTTCATAATATAGTTCTAATATAGTTCATAAATTTTTCAACTTGCCCTCTAACATAAGCACACATTTTTTATTTCTGCGTATCTCTTTTAAAAAGCTGAGTAATATTCCATCACATGATTGAACTTTAATTTATTAATAGTAGTACTAGTAGTGGTTCCTTATGGTGGATTCCTAGAAGTGGAATTACTCTTCCAAAGGGTTTGAGAGTTTATGTGGCTCTTGATCTACATTGCCAAGTAACATTCTAATTTATAATGCCACCAGCAGTGTTGAAGCTTAAGAGATCTTGAATTTTTCCTGTTAAGCGGGACTTTTCTGCCAATTTTTACACTTTCTGCCTGGGGAGCATAAAAGTCCTACCAGTAACTTCACTCTTCTCTATGCTTCCTTTGGGAGCAGACTTGTCTCTCAGAAGGAGGGTACTTATGGACTGTTTCATGGGAAATTTTGTTTACATAAAATCCAACTCTCAACCTTTAAAATCTGGCAACAGAACTACCAATTTATCTAATTAAACTTACCATCCCCATTATCCACCTTGGCACTGTGATAGTCCTTTCTGGCTTTTAAGCATACTTAGTATAGACATCATAGACATCACTCAACATAGGTAGTTCATACTTTCATACAGTGTTACACAAGTGTCTTCCCAGGGAAAAAAAGCTCACTAAGGTTATGATTAGGTCATCATTGGTTTGACCTCAGTTCTGTAAAAGTAAGTTCCATTGCAGTAAAGTTCATTTTTGATTACATCAGAAAACCGGTAGAAATGTAGTGGCTTTCATGCTCCCCTCCCAGAAATACACCAAGTTGTGAAGCCATTAAGTCTTTTTACTTTTGTATATATGGTATTCTCTCTCACATAATATTTTAGAAAATTGAAGTCATGGTATTTTTTAACCTGAGTTAGTCATTTAGTGGTTCTTTTAAAAGTCTACCTTTTTAAACTATTTTTATTATTTTTATTACTTTAAAAAAAATTTTTTTTTTTAATTTATTTGAGAGAGAATGAGAGAGAGAGAGAGCATGAGGGGGAGAGGGTCAGAGGGAGAAGCAGACTCCTTGCTGAGCAAGGAGCCCGATGCGGGACTCGATCCTGGAACTCCAGGATCATGACCTGAGCCGAAGGCAGTCGCCTAACCAATTGAGCCACCCAGGCGCCCTATTACTTTTTTTTTAAGATTTTATTTATTTATTTGACAGAGAGAGAGAGAGACAGCGAGAGAGGGAACACAAGCGGGGGAGTGGGAGAGGGAGAAGCAGGCTTCCCGCAGAGCAGGGAGCCCGATGTGGGACTCGATCCCAGGACCCTGAGATCATGACCTGAGCCGAAGGCGGCCACTTAATGACTGAGCCACCCAGGTGCCCCTTTTTATTACTTTTTTAAAGTTTTATTTTACCAGTTTTATTTACATGTAGAGATTCTCTGTTAAATATTAAAGTGCTTTGTTGTATGAGCTGGAATTTTTTCTCATCTGTTTACCTTTTTTATCTCCTTATAATGCTATTTTGTTTTTGAAATATGAATGTTTAGTTTTTATGAAGTACACCTATTTTTTTGCTTTTATGCAAATTGGCTTTCTCTTAAGATAACTCATCTCTAAGATCAATTCAGTATTTCCCATACTTTCATATTCTTTATGGTTTTGTTTTTTACTCTATGAATTTTATAGTTGATGGTTTTATTACTTAGAATGTACAGAACACTGTGGTAGGGCCTGAAGAATATAAAAAATGAACAGAGGCACTTCATGCTCTCAAGGAATCTACCAAAGTAGGCTAAAACTATTACTCACAAAAAAAAATAATAGAAATCAATAGTTGGTGCCCTTTGTGAAACACAAAGTCGTTCACAGGACAGAGAGGTCATTTCCCGATGGGGTTTTCTTGTAAGGGCAAGGATGACTTGGAGTGTTTGAACTGAGAAACTGTAATGATGAACTGCCATCACCTGAGATGAGGAAGACTATGGTCGGAGCAAGGTTTAGGGGAGAGACCTGGAGTTGAGTTGAAGGCCTGTTAGGTTTGAGACATCAGGTGGGCAGTTGGATGCATGAGTCTGGAGTGTGGAAGAGCGACTGGACTAAGGATATAAATTTAAGAGTCCTGTGCTTATGCAGGTCCTTAAAGCCATGAGATGGGAAGAAGTCACCACAGGAGTGACCAAAGTTTAGTTCTTCAACTTTTCTTTTCCCCCATTTCCTCCATTAACAGTGAGTTTCCACTTCATCCTCCAGTGCCTCTAGTATTCATGTTATTTTTGCCATTTATATCCAGTTACTATCTTTTATACCCTTCACCCAGTCTTTAGCCAACTGTAGTGGCTGCCGTTTTAATATAGCCCCTGGTGAGAAGGGTCTGACCACTTCTCACTGACTCATGCAGTCATCTTAGTCTCAGTCACCATCATCTCCACCTGGATCACAACTAATGCAATTAGTCTAACAGGTCTCCCTGCTTCTACCACTGCCCAGCCGGATAGTCTGTTCTTAGCACAATAGACAACTAGATCATTTTAACATGTAAATCAGGGTGTGTCATTCTTCAGCATAAAATCCTACTATCTCTTCCAGTTACACTCAGAATTAAGGCCAAGTCCCTATAATAGCTCCCTTGCTCATTCTGCTGTAGCCATGCTGGCCTCTTTGTTATTCCGTGAACATGCCAAGTCTACTCCCACATTAGGGTCTTTACGCTGTCCGGTCCCTCTTCCTGGAACACTTTTCCCCCAGATATCTGCACAGCTAACTACTTCACCTCCTTTATCTCACCAAGACTGCTCACATGTCACCTTTTTCAACAAGGCCTACACCAACTACCCTACTTAAATCTGCATGCCCTTACCTGTAAGCCTGGTAATTCTGATCCCCGTTACTCTCTCTGCTCTTTCTTTTTTTTACCACAGCACTTTTCACCTTTATCATATTTTACAACTTATTTATTATGCTGGTTGTATCCTGTCAGTCTCCCTGAGAGCAAGGATCTTTGAATGTATTCCAAGATTGCAGAAGAGTACCTGGAATACAGCAGGCACTCAGAAGGTATATGTTTAATGAACGAATGAGTGAATAATTCTTTCAATACTAGCCTCAGTTAGTGGAAAACCGTAGTGCCATTAACCATTCATTTATGGGACAAGAGAGGAAGACCAAGCCTTTTTATTTATTTATTGTTTTGGGGCAGGGCTGGTAAGGATGAATGGGAGGAGAAGAGGGAGTTATAAAGGGAGGGAGAAAGGAGGATACAAGTTTTGGTTTTAGATATATTAAGTTTGAGTTGCTAAAATATTCATGAGAACATCTCTTGCAGGCAAATGGAAAGGCAGACCTAGAGCTTAGGAGAAAAGCCTGGACTAGACATGTTGATGTGTAGGATTGGAATTATCAGTGGGAGGCGAGAGATAAGGAGTCATGTGAGTGGATGCACTCATGCAAGGAAGCATGTAGAACAAGAGGAGAAGGTGGTTAAGGTAAAAAACTTGGAGAATATCTACATTTAGAGGGCCAGAGGAGGGAGAGAAGGCAGAGCAGATAGAATATGAAAACAAAAGTCATGAAGGAAGGTAAGTTGATGGTATCAAATATTGCAGAATGGGTAAGTGGTTTAAGGATGTGTTGACAATCGGGGGGTCATTAATTGAGAGAGTAATTTCAGAAAAGTGGCAGGATTAGAAGCCAATGTGTAAGAGACTGGGGAAAACCAAGCAGTAAGAATTAGAGACAGATAGTTCTTCTGAGAACTTTGGTAGCGAAAAGAAGGAGCCATGTGATGGAAGTCCAGGAAGAGGTAAGATAAAGGGTGGTTGCTGCTTTTAGCTTTTAGGGAGCAGAGAATGGGGAGACCACAACAATAATACATCTGTGGCCAAAATGAGAGGAGCAAGAGACATGGTAGAGACAGTCGTAACATTTTATAAAGCTAAAAGACCTTGTTCATTTAGCTGTCATTCCCCACCCCCCACCACCACATTTAGAGGTGAGACAACTAGGACATAGAGAGACCACAAGAATGCCAAGGTCAAGAGTCCTTAATAGCAACCTGTGAGGAGTGAGGGTGGGGAGAGAAACAGAATCAAGGAATGGAAGAGTAGTAGGGAAGTATGGGGCAGGATGAGTAAAGATATGGAGACATCTAAGGAAGGGGATTTTAAGGTAGCTTTGAATTTTTTTTTTTTTTTAGATTTTATTTATTTATTTATTAGAGAGCGAGCGAGAGAGAAACAGCATGAGAGAGGAGAGGGTCAGAGGGAGAAGCAGGCTCCCCACTGAGCAGGGAGCCCGATGTGGGACTCAATCCCAGGACCCTGGGATCATGACCTGAGCCGAAGGCAGTCGCTTAACCAACTGAGCCACCCAGGCGCCCAAGGTAGCTTTGAATTTTTCAGTGAAGTAGACAGTAATCAAGTAAATGTGAGAAGGCCCTGAAACAAGTAAGAGAGATTTAGAACAGAATGGCTTCAAAGGATTACTGGACGAAAATCTATCTGTAGCAATAGGTTTCTTAATCCCATGTTCCATTTAAATCTTCTGTAATATGGATTGTGTATGTGTTTTTCATCGACATTTCCTAAAAGCCTTGCATTATTCCTTACCCTCTCCCTCTTACTTAAAAATATCTGCTGGCGGAGGTGGATACATCTCTAGGATGAATATACTACTCCTGCTCTATACCCAGTTCTCTTAAAATGAGAAGATACCAAATATAGTCACTATCAAGTTGCTTCATTTGAAATGCACGTACCCTCGTTCTGAAAAACAGAAGGGAATTCTTTTAATGCAATATTCAGGAAATATATCTGCAGCAGAACAGCATAAAATTCTACACACTCTATGTGAAGAATTCATTTCCTACAGATCCCTTAATATAATAGACAAAGTTTCCTTTAATGGAGGAGGTAATGTTTTCTCCAGAGGAAAGGCAGAGTCTGATTTCAGCCATGTGATAGAGAATAACAGTCAAATCTAGCATATTCCAGATACTCATTTCTTTTTTTGTCCTTAGGAAGCACACATAAAATGACTTGTTACTTTTCTGTGCTAACATACCATCTTTAAGGGTATGATATCCTTAATCTGAAAGATCATTATGATTACATTTAAATCTGGCTCCAAACTAGCTTTTTAATTGTGACCTAGTTAAAAGATCAGGCTTTGGAGCTAGTTAAGAGCTCAAGATTTGGAGTGTCGTATAGCTGGTTCATATTGTGGTTTTACCAGCTGAGTTATTTTAGGTAATTTACTTCACCCATCTGAGACTCTGTATACCTTAAAAAGTGGGAATAATAATATACCAGCCTCATAAGATTGCTATGAGGTCAACAAGATTATGTTTCTAACGTGACTGGTAATGAGGAGATACTCAGTGAATGTTGTTTTTATTGGACTATTAACTATTCCCCAAACCTGACCTGAGCCATATTTTCCTGTCTCCAACTCTTTAAACATCGCTTTTCTTCTTTCTACTGGTTGAAATCTTCTTAAAGACCTAGCCTAAATGTCACCTCCTGCATGAAATCTTACAAAGATACCCCTATCTGGAAATGAGCTCCTTCTTCTCTATACAACTTCTATGCTTCACAAAGGCCACTTACTAATTATTGCCCTGTGTTATGGTTATTTGTAAGTTTTATCCTATTTTGGCTAAAAATGAAATGTCTAGCTTTATTTCAATCTAGATATTTTTTTTTCCCTAGTATAAACTGGCTGAGGTCAATGCAGTTGCATAAGCAAAATTGTTGATAGAACATCTAGAGCATCCTTTCTGCTGTTGCCTATCCCACAAGTTGAGTAAGTACTTATTTCAGAATCCCTTGTGGATTGAAGACATTTTCAGACCTCCCCAAATTGAATTCCATGCCTTCACAGAGCATGTGTGTCCACAGCCTTCCTAGACTTTACAGACTAGAAAACAGAGACAGACCCTGAAAGAGGATTACTTTACCATTTTCTGTCATCATTTAGAAATTGTCATGATGTCCTCATGTGCGAGTGATTTCATTGTGTTGGGTAATATGGGCCATGAGGAAAGTTGCTGCTATATTATGAGTAGAATGAAGTCCAGAAACAGCCAATTTAGGGGTTGCCACACCCCATGCCTCTTCAGTTTTTGCCGTACCACTTTGGTTGATCAAGAGAGCCAAAGACAAGTATGTGATTTTTCCTTTTTCTTGAATAAGGTGCTAGGAGGTAGTGCTTTGTGCTGCAGATTATGCTGGTTTGTACATGTCATAGTGAGACCTGGTGTTCTCCCAAAGAATATCCTGCATTGAGAATTTGATTCACTTTAGATAGTTAAGCTTGAAAGTTGTTATGTTCTTGATTTAACTTGAAAAATTTCAGCACTCACTTTGATAAAGCATTAGCTAATATTTAATTGTTATTTCCATTTTGGCCATTATGGAGACATTTAAAAGACTAGTTTCTGGAAGTGGTTAGTAGCCTGCACAGCAGGACTATGACATGCAGCACCACTCTGATGGACTAGGCAAAGGTGTACCAAGAATGATTTGTATTGGTAGCTGATGAGCAGTACTAGCACTACCATCTCCTTTTATTACTGCTGATGTACCCATTTCTGACCCTTACAGTCAGTGCGGAAAAGTATGTTTTCAGAGAGTAAACAACCATCAATTTAAAATTCAGGTCTAGATGGGAATAAGCATATAACATGACAAAATATTTACTTGGGGGAGGGGGGGAATCTTCTATACAAAAGACCAGTAATGTTTATTCTTAATTTACTAAAAACTTATGTCAGATTTTTAAGGACAAAAGTTGGTCAAAGGGCACAAACTTTCAGTTATGAGTTAAGTTCTGGGGATCGCATGTACAGCTTGGTGATTATAGCTAACAATACTGTATTATTGAATTCCATGCCTTTTTATTGGACTATTAACCTGAAAATTGGTGAGTAGATATCAAATGTTCTCACCACAAAAAAGAAATGGTAATTATGTGACCAGTTGGATGAGTTGCCATGGTGGTAATCATTTTGCAGTTATATAAATGTATCAAATCAACTGGTTGTATACCTTAAACATACACAGTGTTGTCAATTGTGTCTCAATAAAGCTGGAAAAAAAGAAAAAGAAAAACAAAAGTAAACTTAAACCAATAGATACACAGGATTCTGTGATGAGATAAATGGATAAATGGATCCCAACAGTGCTCATAGCCTACAAATAGTTGGGCCTAGGGTTTGGGGAGGCCCTGTAGAGTCCTGCCTTGCTCCCTGCCATAGGGCTATAGTAAGTCAAGACAGACAGTGACAAGTGCCCCGTACCGAAGACCTTTAATGAGTAAGCACATCTTAACCTCTGTTTCTTTCCCATTCCTGTTAAAGGATTTAGCGTCTCAGAACTCTTCATTTAGAATTGCATTCAGAGGTTTTGTCACATTCTTCCCAAACTTAGCTTTCTGCCCAGCAAGGAAGGAAGTCTTTTGGCTAATAAGCAGCTGTAATGCAGGGAGTTTAGATTATTGTTTTAAAACAAAACAAAACAAAACAGCAGCAGGAGAACAGTGACATTTGCAGATTTGACATGCATAGTTTTGACTGGGAGCAACCCAGAAGGCATGTGACTTGAGGTGATTTGTAATTTTTCTGAGCGGTAAGTCACTTAGCCTGCTGAGTATGCCTAACACACCTCCACACATCTAAAATACACCATGACTTGCTTCTGCATTCGCATGCCAGCTAACTCTGCAATGATAAAAACATGTTTCTTTGCGGGAAGCTGGCCTGAAAAGAAACCCAACTACAAATTCTGTAAAATAAGTGAAGATTAGGTAAACAGATGTAAGAAATTATTTGCAAATTTGAAAGGTCTTACATTTTTCTGGACTTGCCCACAAGAGTTGGCAGCATTTGGACATGAAAATTAAGGCAGAATCATTGCTGGCTTTTGATAAGTGACGTCTTAGCATGTATATCAGTGAGTTACTCCCCGCTGTAGCTCCTATGGAGCTAGGATTAGACAGCAGTAGACTGCCTTTTCAGAAGGAGGCACAGCATCATAAAAGGGAAGCCAAACCTAAACTATAAGATGATAAATGGACAGATTATAAAGGTGATATTTTTTCCCTTCTTGTTAGTAAAGCCCAAAAACATCATACTGTAATTCCCAGGAAGTAGCATTTATCGTATCTTCAAAAGTACCTTCACAAAAGAGAAAAGTGATGAAAGAGCATCTACCCACTTGACTAAACTGTGGGGTTCTTAGGAACTGACTGTCATGTCTCATGTCTTACATGCTGTTCCAACAACCCCCACCCCCACCACCACCACCATGAAGTTTAAGGCAAGGCTGGTAGAGGGAACTATGAAGCTGAAGAATCCAAGGTAGTGCCTAACTTTCCCCTAGCTCATTCTGGAAGCAGTACAGTACCAGACATGTTCAAATCATGCCTGTTTGATCTGGGAAAGTGATTTAACCTCCCTGTACCTCAGTTTCCTTGTCTGTTAAATGAGGATAATAATAGTACCTATGTCATGGGATTTTATGAGTTAATATATCTAGAATTCTTAGCACCTGGGACAGAGTAAGCTATTGTTGCTGTTAACTACTATTACTGGCTTGTTGTTGTTGTTAAGTTTATTTATTTATTTAAGTAATCTCTACGCCCAACATGGGGCTCGAACCCACAACCCTGAGATCAAGAGTTGCATGCTCTTCCAACTGAGCCAGCCAGGTGCCCCCTTATTGCTGTTATTTTTGTTGAGATTGAGGAAGAGCTGTCAAACTGAGCCATTAAAGAAAAGGGGGTGTGGTTTACAACTGTTGGTCTCCCAGGAAAAAATTGTTTTACCGTGTGATCGGCTATAATTTGGATCATTGAACATTGTTAATTAACGTTAACACTGGGTCTGGGGACTAGAGAAAATGCTGTGGTTTCTCTGCGGTGTGTGTGGAGCTGCCTGTTAGCACCCAGTGGAGGAGGAGTGGCAGGGAGTTGCCAGCCAGCCACAGTGGTGTGCTTGCTTCAGGCTCTGTCATCTCCAGAGTATTGGCCCTCTTCTTCTCTCCTCTTCTTCAGGCTTAGATCACTCAGTCTGGAGCCTGAAACTCAGTAGGGTATTGATCTAGTATCCCATTATCTCCCTCCTCCCTTTCCTGTCCCGTCTCGGTATGGATTTTAACGTTAGCCTGTCTTCTAACTTTTCTGTGTGACCATAAGCAAATTACTTTGACCTCAATTGCATACTCTTTAAATGGAATAAAAATGGCTCTGCCTATTCAGAGGACAACCAGGGGTTTTATGGAAATGACAGATGTTAAGCATTTTCAAAGTCCTTGAAAGGAGAATTCTTTGACAGGACCAAACTCATAGTAAAAAGGCTGTTTTCCCAAGGAGGACAGTCCTTACTCTAATACCTAGGATTTATCCCCCAGTAGCGCCAGAGCTGTTTAATTCCAGCTCTGCCGTCTAGCCTAGTGGTTTTGAGCACCACTTTTTTATTTACCCTCTTCTTTCAAATACTCACAAGCACTAATCCACGTTATGGCTTTACAGCCAGTAAATTAAATTATATGAGTTCTAAACACAGTGTTTTTGAGCTGTAGAGAGTCCACAGCCTTTGAAACCACTAACTTAATTTTGTCCAACTCATACTGAGTAACTAAAAAAGAGCCAAACTTTTTCCTTTTGAATTTGGTTTGAAAAATAATAATAAATCATTCCCAGGCAGTGGTCCTGGATGCCAAATTTTATCTGGGATCTAAATCTTCTGTCTGCATTGGATATTCCCTGAAGTAAAGGGTTAAGGAGTGTTAATGAAGAGGTGATCTCTGACAGCTTTTACCTTACCTACAACCTTGTGGTCTCAGCTCTGTGACTTGGGGCAGATCACTTAATCTATCAGAGTTTTGACTCCTTTATCTGCAAATCTTTCTCCACAATAAATTTTTGAAGAATTAAGTGAAGTCATCTTTATTGAACACTTTAAAAGTATACTTATCTGCATGTAAAATCCTACCTCTAAAAGAACAGATATAAGTGGAAGAGTATTTATTCTGACATACTCTCATTGCTTACAATTAGACTTTGTAAGCTCATTCAAGGCAGAGGCTCTGTTATCTTCCATAGTCGTCTTCTACAGTAAATGAATACTTAATGAGGAAAGCTGAGCATGTTTTTCTAAATTATTTTTCAGAGGCTTCAAAATGCTTCCATTTTGTCATATTCCTTGGAAGAGCCTTGATTTTTTAGCAAATCTTTATCATTTAAGGGTGTGAGTGTTTATGTATATGTTTAAAACAACCAGACTCAATGGAAAGAGGATGATCAAGCTGAGTAATATAGGATTGTTGGGGTTTTCTCTGGTTCTTTTTATTGGAGGGGGTGTTGTTATTTTAAAAAATGTAAGAAAACTAATTTTCCTTTGTTGCTTGTAATTTTTTTTCTAAAGCAGTTCCTAAAACAGGATTTTAGAAATCTTTAGAGTAGTAACACATCATTTCAATACATGATGCCTTCCTACTTTTATGTACTCATACTCATTTGGATGTATATGTATATACATTTGGGTTTTTAAATTATATTATCATCGCACAGTGTACCATGACCTAGCAAGGCGGTTCTGAAATAGGAAAAGCTACATAAAAATCAATACTACAGGGTGTCTGGGTGACAAATGACTCTTGATTTCGGATCAGGTCATGATCTCAGGGTCCTGGGATCAAGCCCTGCATCAGGCTCCACGCTCAGCAGTGGGTCTATTTGAGGATTCTCTGACTCTGCCCCTTACCTTGCTCATGCGCACTCTCTCTTGCTCTCTCTCTCTCAAATAAATGGATGAATCTTTTTTAAAAAAAAATCACTACTACTTATTCTTTGTGGCATTGGTTATTATTTCACTGATCTTAGATGTTTTGTGTGGTGCAACTATGTAAGCACATTGTAACTGGCATTTTTTTTATAAAGCCAATTCCCTATACTAAATTGCTAAAATAAAATAAAACAGCTTTCTAAGGGTATGTTCTCCTATGTACAATTAATACAGCATGCATGCTGTATCCAGTTTCTGTGCATGTATACCAGATCTTTGAAAAAGAAGGAAACGTTTATTAAGTTCTTCAGAAGTTAGAAGCAGGTAACAGTCTGATGCTTATAAACCAAGTCTTTTGGAAGACAAACTGCATTTCTTAATCTATGACAGCTTCTCCTTTTCAGATCCTCTTGTTTTTGTTTTTGTTTATGTTTTGTTCCTGCTACTCATAAATGCAAGAGTGTGTTTAGACGCAGGAAGTGCTCCAAAGACCCTCCACGTGATACCAAGCCAATGTGACTGAAGATGCCCCCGGCTGCTGCCTGGATAGCTGCACACCATTTAAAACTATACTCTCAGACAAAAGTCTGTAAGGGCTTCCAGAAAAATTCCTTTATCCTGTCTGTAAGGGCTACATTTTTAAAAAGTATCTGCAGTTTTCAAAAGCCAGTTAGCTGTAAGTTCTTGTGAAAAATTGCTTGCTGTAAGTTTTTGTGGTTGATTACATGCTAAGAAAAGCCATTTAAACCTTGTCTTCACTGACCTCCCAGCTTCTCCAGTACAGTAGGTTGTTCCATAAATGCACTGTCCTTGCACTCTACTTGAATTTACCAGTACTTGTAGATTTTGCACCAGCAACGATTTTTAAAGATTTTGGCCCAGTTCAGTGTCTCGGTTTCACAAAGAGGCTAGAAGTTTGAAAAGGTTCTTTGATGATTAAAGTGCAACTCACGTTGCTGCCCTTTTGACTTGGCTGCTGAAACAGCAGATGTGGTAAAGCCAGCACACTCTGTTTAAGCTGAACTAAGTGTGCACTGCTGTGTGTTCACCTGTCTAAATTCAGCTCCCCATAGGTAGCATAAAAGGACCAATGGGTCTTTCTCTTTTGCCACATTGGAATTTATATTTAGCCTTTAATATTAAGAGCAGATTTAAAAATATATATTGAATCTGTGGGTTTTGGTGTAACAGATTATTCCTGAACTTTCATTTATGTCCCACCACTTACTCTACAATCACAGTTAGAGGGCCGGGTTTACTTAAGAGTACAAGCTCTCTTTTTAAATCACTGAGCAGGGGCGCCTGGGTGGCTCCGTTGGTTAAGCGACTGCCTTCGGCTCAGGTCATGATCCTGGAGTCCCGGGATCGAGTCCCGCATCGGGCTCCCTGCTCGGCGGGGAGTCTGCTTCTCCCTCTGACCCTCCTCCCTCTCATGCTCTCTGTCTCTCATTCTCTCTCTCTCAAATAAATAAATAAAATCTTTTAAAAAATAAATAAATAAATCACTGAGCATCTCCCTGTATTACAAATTATGACCTGCTTTGTCTGTACCTACTTATTTATAAAATGACTGTGCTCTTGCATTTAATGTTTTGTTTATTGATATCATTACAACTGAGTAAAACTAAGGGATAAAAATAAGCCAGTACAAAAGTCTCCTTTGGAACTGTTGAGAATGGGTAGACAGCCACAGGCACTTTGCCCTTGCAGCACGGTTCTTCAGGCTGTGTGTTGGGCCCCCAAAGTACGTGCTAATAGTAAGTTGTTCTTGAAGTGATGGACTTGCATCACCATGGTTCTTCTGTGCTCTGTCGGGTGCCATGGTACTTTAATGTAATGAACCCAGTCCTGGGCTCCCAAACTGAACGGATATATCTGAAGTCTTACTAATCTTGAGAATTTCTTATTCTTTTTTTTTATTATGTTATGTTAATCACCATACATTACATCATTAGTTTTTGATGTAGTGTTCCATGATTCATTGTTTGTGTATAACACCCAGTGCTCCATTCAATACATGCCCTCTTTAATACCCATCACCAGGCCAACCCATCCCCCCACCTCCTCCCCTCTAGAACCCTCAGTTTGTTTCTCAGAGTCCATCGTCTCTCATGGTTTGTCTCCCCCTCTGATTCCCTCCCCCTTCATTTTTCCCTTCCTACTATCTTCTTTTTTTTTTTAACATATAATGTATTATTTGTTTCAGAGGTACAGGTCTGTGATTCAACAGTCTTACACAATTCACAGTGCTCACCATAGCACATATCTTCCCCAATGTCTATCACCCAGCCACCCCATGCCTCCCACCCCCCACCACTCCAGCAACCCTCAGTTTGTTTCCTGAGATTAAGATACTGAGCGAAATAAGTCAATCAGAGAAAGACATGTATCATATGACCTCACTGATATGAGGAATTCTTAATCTCAGAATTTCTTATTCTTTGGGAAGAATCTTCCAAAAGACTTACTCTGGATGGGAAGAATATTGCGTTTGTAACAAGTTTCTGTTGAAAGTATCAGTGATTTTAGGTTATATAAGCATTCTGCTCAAAAAATAAGCATTATCTCTGCTGCAAGGTCTGTATTTTAACTTTGTGCAGATGTGCGCTAAAAGAACATGATGTGCTTATTTGTTGCATTTATGCTACTTTCTTATTTTAAGTAAGATGGATGAAATTACATATTAAATAAAAACAGCAGCTCAGGCCACAGTCCTTAGCAAACTAAAAAAGCCTTGCAGAGACAGTGGAGAAAATGATGCCATGACTTTAATAACTCATTGACTTTTGAGAGAATTGTCTACATAAATGCCTTTATGTAGTAATTTCTTTGTGGAATTTATCAGTATTAACTGTCTCCTGTTTAAAACCTAATCTGCCGGGGCGCCTGGGTGGCTCAGTCGTTAAGTGTCTGCCTTCGGCTCAGGTCATGGTCCCGGGGTCCTGGGATCGAGCCCCACATCGGGCTGTCTGCTCGACAGGAAGCCTGCTTCTCCCTCTCCCACTCCCCCTGCTTATGTTCCCTCTCTCGCTGTGTCTCTCTCTGTCAAATAAATAAAATCTTTAAAAAAATAAATAAATAAAATAAAACTAATCTGCCATTAAATTGTGTTGGTGAAATGTTACCAGAAGTATTATGTTTTATATCTTAACCAAACACATCACTTATTTTGACATGACTGCAGTTATAAACAGACACACATTATGTGTATGGCATGAAACTCCAGTCATCAGTGAAAATAGCTGTGTGGCCTTGGGCAAAATATTTAACTTCCCTGAACCTCAGTTTTCCTTTTCTGTATGATAGGACACCTAGCTTTTAGGATTCTTGTCAGGATTGGACGAACACCTCTATCAAGCACTAGCATAATGCCCGGCACTTACTTGTCAGTACTGTGTTCCAAGCTTCATAAAGTGCAGTGTATTTTTATATGGTATTTTCGAGGCAGAAAGTACTTTGTATTTAGTGTTACTTATCATACCCAATTCTAAAATGAAACTTTCTATTGCATGTTACTTATCACACTCAACTCCAGGGCCAGAATTCAGAAAATGTAGAATAAATTTTTCTTAGGCTACTTAACACATGTTTCTTGAGTGATTACCAGGTGTAAAGCATTGTTTCCTATCATTTACAGTTGAATATATTTGAAATCCAGTAAGGGAGAGGTCAATCTGAATTCTATTCCCAGTTCATTTTATAGTCCCTCTTCCCTTTGGTTTTGCTATTTTCCTTTTTCTGTAAGCCTGTTGTAACTTTAAGAAGGTTTTCAAAATAAAGTAACATTTGACTTTGTTCCATAGTCATTTAAAAATAGGGTTGATCAATATGAAGTGTTAGCTAGGAGCACAATTTGGTACTTTTTTATTGATTTCAGTTACCTTCTGTATGTGAGAATGAAAATGATATATGAAATATGCACCCAGGTTAAACAGACCAATTTTCTTCTTACATCTGCAACTACTATAAACAGAATTCCTTATATGGAAGTGACTTTGGTAGCAGTTAGTCCCCCTCTCTCTCTCTCTCTCTCTCTCTCGCTCTCTCTCACACACACACACACACACGGAGACACACAACGCCCATGCACGCGCACACGCACACACACAACCTCAAAACTCCAAGCAGCCTTCTGAGCCAGTGTTTTTGTTACTGAGGCCAAGACTTATACAGTGCTTTAGGAATTTTTTGCCATTTAGTTAGCTTTCATTAATTATAAAATGCCATTCAAGGTTATAGATTTACAGCCCATGAATATGCTTTGGCATTTTAACAGTTGATTGTAAGCCAGAATCTTGAGGATTTGAAAGATGTTCTACCAAATAGCTAGTTGCAGACCGATCAAGCCAAGAGGATAAATACCAGGGAAGCCTGCTCAGCAGGGCATGCATTGATGAGAAAGTTGTGCAGAGAAGTTGGCTGTGGGCAAAAGTTGTCATGTGTCATCTGTCCCGTCAGTCAGAGCTTCAACAGCTGTTCCCTGTCACCAGGGCCCTTATGTGCTACTGCTTGTCCAATAGCACTAACAGATACTGGCTGCCTCTCTGGGGGGTGGGGGCTGGGGAAGCCATGGACACACAGACTTACATCGTATGTCTCACTGGCCACCAGTTTGGACGGAAGGTCATTTCCAAAAAGAGAGACCAAGCGCCAATTCCTTGGTCTTTCATTAGACTACGAACCAAGATATATTCTCAAGAGAATTAGTTGGATTTTGGAGAATCTATCTGTTTTTGACTAAAAATGTAGGATGGAAATGTAGGAAGATTGCCCACTTGAACACAAAATATGTCCTAAATGAGAGATGAGAGCGCTTTCTCCACCAGATGCTGGATTATCAGTACTGCATGATCACTGAAGAAGCTTTTCTGGTGGAACAGAGCAATGCAAAAAAAGACTGGAAATGACAAGCATTCCTTTTGTGATAATGCAGCAATCTGCCAAATGGGATATATCCCAGTTCTGATGATGGACAAGCCTCCAACAGTTTCCTTTTTCCCTTCTTGTATTCCAGAGACATCCTTAGAGGAAAGGATTTGAGGGCATTAGTATTACTATCTGTCTGATTCCTGTGTTGACATTTTTAAAGTGCCATTAATCATAGGAAATGGAACTTAATGATGTTGAAAAATACCCAACCAAGAACTATCAAGAAAGTAAGCTACAGCCCAATATTCAGATGAAATTGAAGGGGGAAATGGTTTAACCCTTTCTTTTTTTCTTAGTTAACTTATTACTGAACTCCAAAGCTAGGTAATTGAGAGGCAGCAAGCAAGGGAAATGGTAAACAAAGAAAAGGGAAATTGAGAAAGGCAGATATTTTTATTTTGTAAATATTGCAGCAATAATTTATACAGTATATAAAAACAATAGTCATCTCAAGATTATGTTATTAAGGTCTTACTTGCTTCCACACCTTCCATTTTGTAAGCAAGTACTTTTTCTTTTTGATATCCCCCCCCATATTTTTCCTTTGGACTCTGAATACTTAATGTACTTGATACAGTTTAATCCACGTGAAGCTTGACTGTCAATGGAATTTGAGAATTAGTAGGCTGACAGTATGCTTGCTTAGGTAACACTGTCATCATGGATACTCAAAAAAAAAGTACAAAAAAGTATTCATGTGCCAGTGATATGGCACATGAATAACAAATTTTCATTTGTCAAAAGCTGGCCATGCTTACCGGGTATTTTGCTGGATTTTGAAATCATCAGTTCATTGTTTGCCTGTTAGCTAATTTAAATTCAAATGAGTATTCCTAACTCAAATTTAGGAAACATAAGGTAAACAGGTATCCTTATTTAGAAAATATGTTTAACACTAAACTCTAACGAACATTACACTGTAAAGCGTTTCTGATGCTGATTTTGAGAACGTGCTTCACTGGAAAATAGCACAAGAACCTAAGTCCATCCCCTCCTTTTTTTTTCCAAGACAGGTCATTACAGCATGAGACACACATAGATTTTTAATCAAGACTGATTGATTGGTTGATTGATGATATATGGATCTGAGATGATTGAATTTTAGGGTGACCTATATAAGGACTTTGGAAAATAAATAATATTATTAATAAGTGCTGGGTTTTTTGTTTGTTCCTGCAGGTTTTTGTCATTCATCAGAGGGACACTGTATGAGATTGGAAAGCCTGAAATGGAACAAAAAATAAATTCATTCCTTGAAAAGGAAGGAATAGAGAAAATTGCAGAAAGTTTGCAAACAACAGTTCACACCTTACAGGTCATCATAGATGGTCTCAGCCAGCCTGAAAGCTTTGATTTTCGAACAGGTAAATAATTAAATTTGAATAACAGCACCTTCATTTACATAGCTCACATAATCTTCTATGGCCCTCACAACAAACCTCTGCCGTAGGCAAAACTGATACTATTCTCCATTCTGTACATGTGAAAACTAAAGCATCGTGCCCTTTCTTCAAAGTCATTGCAGTTGGTTAGCATCCAGAGCCAAAGCAAGAAGCAAGGTCTCCCGACGACTCCTTGTCCCATGCTTATTTTCCATCACACTAGACTAAATGCATCACACATTGGCTGCTGTGTGCATGGAGGTATACATTTTTCATAATCCTTTTGTAAGCTCTTCTTATCTTGTAGGAGCCAGAAGTCCAAGGTAAGACATTCAGTTCATAAACTAAAAAGTGAATCTTCTTCCTAAATTGCAGCCTTCCAAGTTCCTGGATTCTGTGTCAGTGAACACATTGAACAAATAAGATACTATCTCTCTGTTATTTTCCTTCTAATTAAAAGAGCTCTCAGCTTTCAGCATAGGTAGATGGTGAGGGAAGTATAACAGCCATAGTTGTTGAGGGCAATGACCCGATGAAAAAGAACTAAGGTATCAAGTGACCCACTTCCTAAGGATATTTGAATAGGAAGCTCTGAGATTTAAATGAATCTGCACTTGTCTCATAACCAGTTTTAGGATACTGTGTTTAAGGCTTGGTTCTTTTCATTCTGAGTTAGGCTCTGTTGAGGGGTCAGACATGCTTCTTTGAAAAGGTTTAAAGGAGGGCGCCTGGGTGGCTCAGTTGGTTAAGTGACTGCCTTCGGCTCAGGTCATGATCCTGGAGTCCCTGGATCGAGTCCCGCATCGGGCTCCCTGCTCGGCGGGGAGTCTGCTTCTCCCTCTCCCGCTCCTCCCTCTTGTGCTCTCTCTCTCTCTGAAATAAATAAATAAAATCTTAAAAAAAAAAAAAAAAAGAAAAGGTTTAAAGGAGTTTAAAAACACACCCAGTAATGGGCACCTGGCTGGCTCAGTCGGAAGAGCACGCAACTCTTGATCTCAGAGTTGTGAGTTCAAGCCCCACGTTGGGTGTAGAGATTACTAAAAAATAAATAAACTTAAAAAAAAACACCCAGTAAGTTCATTATACTATTCCCTTAACTTTTCTGTAAGTCAGAAATTAATTTTTTTAAAGTCGGAGAAAAAATATATAAGATCTATGACAAAAATGTAGGAGTAGGAGCCTCCAGGGTGGTCCATCCAAAGTGGATGTTTCAGTAGACATACCCATCTCTATTTGGAGGCCTGATACCATTGTATGTGAATTCCCTGGGTATTGTTTAGCAGGATACTAAGTTCTTAAACAGAGTGGGCTACGAGGCTGGTATGCCTAGGACACCACATTAGAAGATTGGTAAATATGCTCTCTCTAGCTGCAGGCCTCCTGTACTGGTTTTCTTGATCGTTTTTCTGTCTTGGTGTTGATTGCTCTGTTTTCCCAGTTACACTGCAGACTCAGAGTGAAAATCAACATTCAGATTATATGGTTCAATTAAACAACCAACTGCTAAGTAGAGGTCCTCACCTTGTCATGCCCTTAGTGAGCAGAAACACAGATGCATCTGGGCTCTGGACCGAGCTTACCAGTTACTGCAGTGTTTATCATTGTGATAAGTGAAATTTCAAATAAGTCTCTTTAAACTCACTTTGGAATTGGCCTTTGCCCTTTGTGTAAGTCACAATTTTCAAAATGTCTGAAAGCTTTTATTTTAATACTAAAAATATCCCCAAGGGGGAAGGCAGATAGTCATACTTTTGAAGAGGCAGATAGTATTTTGGATGTTTCCTCATTACAGTATTTATAAACATTACATCTTTTCTTTTCTTCATTTTCTCAAAAGTGTTTCCTCCCTTGATGCCTCTTTCTTTCCCCATACTCATCCTGTCTTCTGACAAAATTGATTCTATTTTATTAACACTCTGGTTGCCAGTTATTTTCCATAATTGGAGTCATCAGAAGCAGCCTAGTGACAGCCGACTGAATTTGTTGCCTTGGCAATCAAAGTGTTAAAGTTTGCCTGGTACATGGAGGATTTTCTGATTTCTCAGTGGCCCAGGCTGTCTTCAGGAACATGTTAAGTAGTTCCTGACTCTGATTTTCCATGCAAAATTAAACTAAGCAGCTGATCAGGAACCCTTGGGGAATCTATAGCAGCTGGACCTCTATAAGAGAATAGGATTTCCAAGCATAAAAACAATGCCTATGAGACCTTAGAGACCATCCTACCTCTGCCCTGATCAATGACTTAGTTTCACTTTGCTTTGACACAGTCTTTGCCCAGTGTAATATTACAACAGTTTTTTTGCTTTTGGAATTCACTACTTGCAGTGTCAGGGAAAATTCTACAGAATCAATTCCAGTTTTCACATATTCCTTTTTTTTATGAGGAAAATGAGATTTGAAGTTTAAAGAGGGTTTTTGTTTTGTTTTACTGGAAAAAGGTGAATTTAGAAAAAAAAAAAGAACAACTTGATTTCAGGATGGTTGGATGGGGGAGGGGAACCAAGAGGTGGCCAGTTGTTAGTACAACTGTAAAGGATAGCTTTAACAAGTAATCAGGATCAAGCCAACAGCTGTGGAGGAAAAGGAAGTGGGATGGGTGGAGGGAAAATGAGGCCTTAGTAAAAGGAGATCCAAGCTTAGAATGTTCTTTGTTATTAGAATCAACATTCAGTAATCCTAGGAAAGGGGGCCAAGAAGAGCATGGGAAAATGGAATCCACAGATAACCCAAAAGCCCCATTTAGACTGTTAGTTCTACCCTTCTCCCTCATAAAACCTTTGTTGTTGTTTTTGTTTTGTTTTTACTAGAGCCATGATTCCTTGGTATGCTTTATACCCACTTTTGGGAGGGCTGGTGTTAATGAATAGAGAAATGTACAGTGGGGCGAGCAAGAAAAGAGGGCTGTAAGGAACTTGAGAGCAGGGATCTGTGTGTCTTCATCTTTGTATCTCTAGCACCCAGCGGAGTGCCTGGACAGGAGATCATACTAGGAGCTAATAAATGTTTAATGACTTGAACTGAAAAAGGAGAAAGAAGATTAGGTACCTGGCTGCTCTGGGTTTCTGAGCCATAGATAATCAAGAATGTATTAAGTTTTGATTGGACAAGTATATTCAAAATGGGCAGAAGTTGATTCCTGAATTCCAAATTCGTGGAGGGAAATGAGAGAAGAGAACATTTTAATTTCAAATGTTGATGTACTTTCTACCACCTTTAAACAGTTTGCAAATTCAGGTACCAGGGGAAAAAAATCTCCCAATTTTCTGTCTTTAAAAGTCTTAATTTTCCCAGTGTTTGTGATTTGGCCTTATATATTCATTGAACAAAGATATTTTCTCATCACCTTCTCATAAAGAGGAAAATAAGACTCTCTACTCTTCTCAATCCTTGTGTATAGTGCTAATGTTTGCATGCTAGCAAGGTAGAGTTTGAGGAGAAGAAAATGAGTAAATTTTCTTGTGTTGTTCCTACTATGTGAATGCTGCTTCTTCAATTAAGATGCATTTTCTCTGAAGGCAAGCCTGGGTTTCAGCTCTTTTATGCTCCCTCTCAGTGTTGACTAGTGGTCTGGGCACATAACTGATATGTAGTAAATACTTATTTACTAATGTATATTGTGTCCAGGAAGTATAGTACCTACTATTTACACTGTCTTTTGTCCCCTTTTCCTTGTAGATTTTGATAAACCTGATTTCAAGAGAAGCATTGTCTGCTTGGAAGACCTGCAGGTTGGGACAGTTCTTACAGGCAAAGTCGAGAATGCCACTCTGTTTGGAATTTTTGTAGATATAGGAGTGGGGAGATCAGGGCTGATTCCCATACGAAATGTAACAGAAGCAAAACTTTCTAAAACAAAGAAGAGAAGGAGTCTTGGACTGGGTCCTGGAGAAAGGGTGGAAGTCCAAGTACTCAACATTGACATCCCCCGATCGAGGATTACTCTGGACCTCATTCGGGTGTTGTGAGTGTCGCACTAAAGATCAAACACTGATTTTATTTTCTCATTTCTAGAGATGGGCAAGAATAAGTCAGGTGTTTGTGAATTCTAGGTGGCAGATGAGAAAGAATTCACTCAATATCAGAAGTATTTTTCAAACACTTGCCTTACTTTTCCTTCTGAATAAATAGGAAACTAACAGCTCAATTTCTTTTCCCCTTAAAGAAAACAACTAATAGACATCCTCATGTGGTTTTATTTAGTAATGATTTTCTGATCCAAATTTTATTTTTTGTACTTCATCTTTGACTCCTTTTGCATTTTGTATAATAGACTGTCGTTTCATTTCTACTTGCCAGCTTGCTTTGCTGGACTTGTATGGAATTGTCTTCTTGATTTGAATTGTACATTGTTTCTTGACATAGGGCAGGCAGTGGTTAGCCCTCCCTTTTTACAGATTTTTTAATCAGGCCTTTGGACTTGATTCATGATTTTCTCTTGCCAAGCAAATAAAAAATACACCAATTAGATAGATCCTGATGTGTTTGTAACCATCAAGTGAATGGCTCAAAACATTTCTGAGAAGTATATATGTATTGATCCCTACAATAAAGTTCTGTGGCTAGTGACCTTGTTTTTGTTATGTTGATTCAGTGAATGACCTAGGAGTCCTTCCTAATTAAAGATGTGGCACATATTCATGCAAATTCCATATAAGCCAACTGTGCCTTTGAGCAAGAGGGAAACTCTTTCCCAAGCAATTGGGAAACTTGAAGAATGGCATTCAGTTTGACTTTGCTTAGCACCGAAGGTATTTTCTTTCTTAAGCATTAGAACTAAACCTCAAATGGGGAAAGAAAGAGCCTTCCTAAAGAGTGACTGTAGATTAGGTGTGAAGGGGCAAAAAAAAACAAGTAGATAAAGCAAGTGACTCTTAACTCTGTTTTTATTCAGTGGAGATGGTAAGTATTGCATAACCATTCAGGGTCAAAATTATTTAAATAGAGCCCACACTGGACTGGGGTCTTGTCCATTCTGGCTGCCCTGGTTAATTTGCTTAATGGATTCTGGCATGACTGAATGAGTACCTGGTTTTCTCCATGTGTAATGAGTGGAGGATGCTTACTAAAGAGGGTGATCGTCCTGCTTTTTTGCCTGGGACAGTCCTAGTAAACACTCATTGTCCTGGTAGAGGTTTTTCATAGTACTTCTTTTTATTCCCAAACTTCCCCATTGTTCATAATAAATCATATGATCATCGTAGTAGTATAGTCCCTTACAGAGTGGTAAATTGGACTGTGTTTATTGATGGTTCTGCCTGGTAGTTTGCTAATCTCACAATATTCAGTCTTCCAACTGGTGTACGTAGATCTTTTTAATGCAGTAGCTCCCTTAAAAGTTGTGTAACTCAAGGCTTGTTTTCCCAACAGTTTCATTTCTGAAACGCTTTTCTCTCTTACTGGTCTTCAAGTGACAATGGATCTTAATGTTGTAACTTTAAGTTGACCTTCCTATTCCTTCCAGTGTTCTTCCTGGTTCATAATTTGTAGATCAGTGATGAGTAGTATGCACCCAGAGAGTCTTATTCTGAAGCTTGCAATGTAATTTCAAACAAATGCTTTTTTTTTTAATTGAGGCATAATTGGCATATAACCTTATGTTAGTTTCAGATGTACAACATGATTTGATATTTGTATGTATTTCAAAATGATTACCATAATAAATCTAGTTAACATCTATCACCCTATATAGTCAAACAAATGCTTTTTGGGAAGAGGCCTTCTCCTTGGCCATTTTGAATACCAGAACCAGAGCAGTGGAAGCAGCTCCGTTGACCTGGTAGCTAAGCCCTTGTAGACACAAGAACTTGATATTGCACTAGGTTGCATGGTTTGTCCTGTCTAGCCCAAGCATCGTCGAAGCTCTGTAAGGCCTAGCCTGGGAAAAGTGGGGCATGTCTCTTTTGTCTTGTACCCCTAGAATGTAGCATGGCACTTGGTATGTTCAATTAATCCTAGTCCCTATCCTACCAATAATCCACAATGTGCTTTTGATCTGGTGTCTTTACTTCTCTGGGCCTCCTTTTCCCAAGTTTAAAATGGGGATGATGGTAATAAAGCATTCATTCTCCCAGAATTTTTTTTCTTTTTCTTTTTCTTTTATTATGTTATGTTAATCACCATACATTACATCATTAGTTTTTGATGTAGTGTTCCATGATTCATTGTTTGCGTATAATACCCAGTGCTCCATTCAGTACGTGCCCTCTTTAATACTCATCACTAGGCTAACCCATCCCCCCATCCCCCTCCCCTCTAGAACCCTCAGTTTGTTTCTCAGAGTCCATAGTCTCTCATGGTTTGTCTCCCCCTCCGATTTCCCCCCCTTCATTTTTCCCTTCCTGCTATCTTCTTCTTTTTGATTCTCCCAGAATTTATTGGTGGCCTCCTGAGTGCCAGGCATGGTGCTAGACACTGACCATACAATTATGATGGAAAAATAGACATTATCCCTACCCTTATGGAACTTAGAGTCTATTGAGGAAAAAAGAATCATTAACCGAGAAATCACATACAAATATAAAATTACAAGAAGAATAAGCAATATAATGGTGACAGCATATAATAGATAGGTTTACCTAGTCAGAAATGTCAGAAAATGTTTCAGTGGGGTTTGACTGAAATGTGAAAGATGACCAGAAGTTAACTAGGACACATATTTTGTTGACCTTAGCAAGCATTGTTTCTGATGAATGATGGGGGGTGAGAGCCTGATTAGAGTGGGTTTAAAAGAGAGTGGGAGGAGTTAGATTTGGGATAGCGAATATAGACAATTTGTTCAGGAGGTTTGGCTGTTAAGCAATAAGAGAAATATTATAGTGGTTAGAAGGGGAGAATGGAGTCCAGAGAGAGTTCTTGTATTTTTTTAAGAAGAAATAATAATATGGACAAGTGGAAATGAGCTAGTAAAACTAGAAAATTTGAGATAGGAGACAGAGGAGAATCGCTGGAGTGATATCCTTGAGTGGATGAGACTGGGTGGAATGTAGTACACAGTCTGAGATAGAGATATAAACAGTTTGTCTGTATTAACAAGAGAAGATTGTATGGGCCCAGATGTAGGTAGGAGGCTGTGGTGATGGGAGCTCATCGAGGATCTCCTTGGGTCGCTTCTGTTTTTCTCATTGAAATAAAAAGGAAGGTCATCATAGGCCTGAAGATCTGGAGTAAAGGGAGTTGGAGGTGTGAGAAGAAAGGAAAAGAAAAGGAAAACAAAGCAAAGGGTGAAAGAGTAAAAAGCCTAGGGAAATAGAGTATGACTTCTGGGCAGTGTTAAATGTTCCACTGAGGGGTCAGGGTCAGTCAAGTGGAGGATCGGTCCACTTGCTTATCTGTTTTTCTTCCACCACACCAGCAGGGTGAGCACAGGTGGAGAGGTAGATCTAATCAGGGTTGGGAGTTTGCCAAGCAAGTAAAATGGACAGAAAGGCAAGGAAGTTAAGGGCATGTAGACAAAGAAATTGTTGACCATGGAATTTAAACTCCGTAAGAAGGAAAGCAAGAGTATAAGGGGAGAATGAGGGGCAGTGAAAAAGTACAGGATTAGTGATTGTAGGTCCTGAGGGAGGAATTTTAGAGTGGGGATAACAGAGGACATAATGGGTGAAAGAGTGGCTGTCAGCAGTGGGATGCTTAACTCTGAAATGACAGGTTTCGGGGTTGCAGTGCTTGGTAATTACAAAGGGTAGGGAATGATTATGGGAATAAGTAGCAGAGGTACGGGACAAGGATAAGATCGTTAGAAAAGAGGAAGACAAGGAACTGAACCACTTCAGGAAGGATTATGTGGATAATTTTAGGAGGCTGTCACAGTAATGCAGGCATAAAATAATGGTGGCTTGGACAAGAATGTTAGTGGTAGAAATGGTGAGATGGCATGGGATACTCTATGTATTTGGAAAATGAAGGCAGAGCCAAACAGGATTTCCTGGTGTATTGGATAGAAGACGTGAGACAGACAAGAGTCTAGGATGGTTTTGGGCCTAAGCAACTAGAAGAATGAAATTGTTATCTACTGAGGTGGAAAAGGCTGTCTTGGACAGTTTTAGTGAAGGACTTCATTTAGAACCAGTTAAATTTGAGATCCTCATTAGACATCTAAGTGGAGATGCCAAACAGGCTCTTTCAGCCTAAAGTTCCGGGGAGAAGCCTGGGCTGGAAGTGTCGGTGGCCAGCAGCATAAAACTGTACCCACAGCCACAAGGCTGACTAAGATCACCAATGTGTATAAAATCTTTGAACATCTCCCTAAGGGCAGGAATCTCTCTTATCGTGACAGGGCCTGCCTGGGTGCCTATTCAGAATTCTCCCCTCCTTCCTTACTAAAAGAATTCGGATCTGAGGGGAACATAATGTGACTAATGGACACGGATGTGGCCATGTGCTGTAGTCCTGGCCAGTGAGTGTAGGTAAAAGTCAGGGGACGGGATTCTAGAAAGGCTAGAAACAGTGGGGACGTCAGGCCCAGCTATCATACTTTTTTTATCCTTTGCCCTTGCCCTCCTTCCTGCTCAGAATGCAGACAGAATGCTGGAGGTGCTGGAGGTCAGACAGTGACAAACACTCAATAGGGACTGCTGGACAGAAAGATAGAAAGTCCCTGAACCCATCTTGGCATTGTAGAGTCACACAACAGCCCTGAATTGCCTACTCTGGACTTCACATTAGGTGAGAAAAACAAGCTTTATTCATTTAAGCTGTTGAGGGGGCAGAGGGAGGTTTACAGTAATGTGTATTCCCTAATATGCATTTATGTGGTGCCTTACTAAATCCCCTGTACATAGAAAAAAACTAGCATGTGACAGGGACTCAACAAATGTTGATTGGATGAATAAATATAAAAGAGTTCAACAAAAATGATCGAATATAAAATGTTCCCCAAATCCAGTTTTCCTTAATCATGTTAGACAATATGATGGAATAAACAGTTCCCATTTATTACAACAACACACGATAAAATATCTAGAAATAATCTAACAAACAATGTACAGGATCTGTATGAAGACAATTTAGAAAACTCTACTATTGAAAATAAAATAAAAATAGAAAACATTAAGGCATGCCATGTTCCTGGATTGGAAGACATGGTTTTGTAGAAAGATCAGTCCTCCAAAAATTATTATATGTCTACTTTGGGCACAATTCTAATCAGCTTTGCTTTTGTTTGTATGTTTATTTACACTTAAGTTAAAAATTAAACTTATTTGGAAGGATTATGTGGAAAAAGTCAAAACAATACCTTAAAAGAATATGAGGGAATAGTAAGTATGAGGGAATTTGTCCTTCCAGATATTAAAGTATAGTGAAGAGCTGCCATAATTTAAACAGTGTGGTACTAACACAGAAAGAGACAAACAGAAGGGAGGAATAAACAGAATTCAAAATCAGTGGGGATTTAATGTACATTGAAGTGGCATTTCATAGTGGGGCAAAATCATATTACCATGCTACACACAAAAATACATTCCAGATGCGTTAAACATAAGTAAGATGTTTAAAGAACTACAAGCAAACATAGAAGAGCTTTACAAAGTGAAGAGCCATGGTTGCAGAATGCAAGAAAAACAGAACAATGGGCCTGTAGACTCACAGTTCCACTCAGAAGACCTATTTTGGACACCCAGCATGAGACCCTGTGCCAGGTGCTGGGGACAAAAGATGAATATGATATCTTCTGAGGATGTCTGCAGCCACGGGGAGCTGGAATTTAAGCTGTAGTGCAGAATATTTTAAGTTAAATCTCGTGGGCATTTTGGAGTTAAACCTGGCTGCTATCTACTTTAGAATATGGTATCATCCCAAATCATATGAAGCCACAAGATCCTTTGGAATACTTGGTTTTGTATTAATGGAGTGCTCATGTTGAGGTGTCTCTATATCTGACCCTGACCTCAGAGTTAGCACTTGTGTTAAAATTGGAGATGGAAAGAAGGGACAGAATGGAAAAAAACAAAAATACGTATTTAGTCAGTCTTTTCATTTTGGCTTCCTGCCTGAAATCAGTCATAATGAGTTGGATTTAAATAACAGATCATGGAGAACTTCAGAATGACTGGGCTTATTGCCAGAGCAGTCTGTTCCACAGGAAGAAAGATATAGATTTCTTCCCACTCATTCATTTTATATGGTGAAGATGATTCTGTGCGTGGAGGCTGGGTTTATTATTTAGAGGGAGCGTAGGATAAGCAGACTCTGGTCCTGTCAGCACCAAAAATTACCTCTTTAGAAATTAAACCCTTCCCCCAGAAAAGATTTGCTATTCACTTAGCTCATATCAAGAATCTAAATAAGGATTATAATGCCCCCCCCCCAAGTATTTTTAAGGAGAGAAGCCTATCCCAAGAAGAACGGAAATAAATTATTAATCTAAATACTACAGGGAAACCTCTCAGATACCAGAGAATTTGTCAGAGCTATATAACCCATCTCATGTGACAGGTCAATCTGAGCAGAAAAATCTGAAGTTAAAAATGCAGTGTTGAAGGGAGAGATGGGGGGACAGACAGAGAGCAGTGGAATAGCCCAGCATTGTTTATCTCAAGTTTTGAAAGTCTTGTTTTATCTAAGTAATGAGGCCAAATGTAAGTCTCCAGATTTGTCATAGAATTTTGCAAAAGCAGTCAAGTAACAGCCTGCTGTTAGCCTGCTACTAAAACCTTCTCAATTCTGACGCACTTTCCACCTCCTTACTTCTAGCCAGGCCTACGGTAACTAGGGAGGTTTTCCACAATGGAGCAACTCCCCTTCGGATGTCTATCTCTGGTCGCAGTGGTGGTTCTTTGATCACTTGGCATTTGCCCACCTGTTTCCCAGGTTTGAGTCTCTTGGCAATGAAGAAGAAAGTGGCACCAGTGAAAGTCAAACCTAAGGTTTGTTCAAGTTCTTTGCTTCACAACGTTAAAATGATTCCATGAAGCTAAAACTCAATATGCCAGTTGAGTCAGATTTGGTATAATTTGCTGCTTGGGTAACCCAATTTTCTAGTAAACCAATAACCTCACTTTACCTGTAGTGGCATCCTCAAGGAACATCTGAAGGTATTTTCTTTTAACTTTATTTTCATTATTTTTCCCAATTGAAAAAGTAGTACAAATATTGTAAAAAGTGCAAATAATGAAGTATAAAAGTTGGAAAACAAAATCCCCTGTAATTTGAGAAGTAGCACCTTTTAGTTTATATTTCCCTCAACCCTTTTTCCACACATATACTTCTTGATGTAATAAATATTTTTAATAAATCGGGATAAGATTATATATATTGTACCTATTCTGTTTAAAATATAGCATGTACATCTTTCCATGTGAGTACCTACATATCTACCTTGATATGTTTCATCATATGTATGTAAATCACCGCGGACAGTTCTGTGATGAACACCGTGGCGCATTGTTGCAGTGCTAGCGCTCTTTCCAAGCATATGAACATTTCATTGTTAACGGCTCTTATGAAAAACCCCATAAAGATAAATATTGTGTCATGAAACTTTTGTTTCGGGGGGTGTGTGTGTGTGTGTGTTGGTGCTACGTTAAGATGTAAAATACATTCTTTATTGTGTTGTTGAGATATTCTCTAAAAGTATAAAAACTGAGGCTGGGAGGCACCTTCTCTACAGAGAAATCCTTTCTGCCTGCCCCCCCCCCCCAAACTGAGCATGTTTCCTCTCACCATAGAGCCATTCATTTTGCTCAGAACAGCCTCCCTTTGCTCTCATCCCACCCCTTTGGATGTCACCACAGATGGTATTTTCTCAGAAAAGACTTACTAAGCTCCCAGACTAAATGAAGTTCCCTTTTATAGGCTCTCCTTGCACCATGTACTTTTCCTTCACTTCCTACACACAGTTTATGACTATACATTTATGTATGTGATAACAGCACTTAACTAAGATCTTCCTCTACAGATTGGAAACTCCACGAAGACAGCAACCTTGCATTCCCACCACTATGCATGGTATTGGGACCTCACCCCCTTTTATTCATTCCTTACCTCCTCAGATTATTATGACCGCATCCTCACCAGACCTGAGCTGTCCAATATATTTACCTTGCTTCCTCCAGATACAGTGTTTGGCCTTGGTCTCTGCATTAGCTCAGATTCTCTAGAAAACAGCATGAGAAAAAACTTATGTACTCATGCTTTATTGGGGTTTACAATCCCAGGTCAGGAAGAGCAAGGGAAAGGGGGCAGTGAGTCCAGGTAGTGGGAAAGCAAAAGAAGATGTTGTGTACAGCCTCATAAGAAAACACTGCCAGCCTTCTTAGTGACCAGGTTGTCTCTGAAGAAGCTATATGGAATGATGGTGGCTCAGATGGTGGAAGGGTGGAAGGAAGGTGGGAAAGAGGAGGAGTTTATCTTCTCTCTCCTTCCTGTCTCCTGTTTCTCGCTGGTCACAGTTCATTCTACCAGGCGTTGATTCCCCTGTGCTTCCAGGTTGCCTTCTGTGGACAGTTACTAAGGAAGTAGATGTGGTTGGGTCAGACCTTTGTGTTGGAGCTACTTTGGATCCCACTGCAACAGGTGTGATAGAGGCCACACTGAATTCTGGTCCTTATCCCTACTTCTCCAGCAAGCAGCAGTAACTACAGTAGCAGCCAGCCTTCCTGTGGAGCCAATGGCTGAGGATGAGGGTAGGGGTCACCCAGTGAGGCTGGGTGAATCTGGGAACCTCATAAACAAGCCCAGTATAGCTACTGGAGCATTAGAATTGAAGTTCTTCCAAACTAACTTTGTTTACATGATCCACTAGCTCATGAATGCCCACCATTCCCTCCCTTTCCCACCAGTTATCCCTTGCTCCTATTCTGTACTTGGGGAACTCAACTCTAACTCAGCTGCCTAACCAGTTCTCAAGCAAACCAGCCCCAGCACCTACCCATCACTGGCCTCATAATTTATAGCAGCACTGGGTAACCCAGATACTGAAAAAACTCTATTTCTTCATCACTTACAAGGTTCCCTTAGATTACTTCCATCCCACCCACACTTCTAAGAACAGTAAGCAGAGACTGCACTACCATTAAAGAAAGAAAATTAGAAAATTCAGAGCAGTGAGATCTCTGTGCTTCATGGAGAGTTTGGCTCCTGTATGATTGATACTGGAAGCTGTTGGAGTTGAAAATAGACATGAGTCAGGGGCCAAGAAAACTAAAACTGACAATTAATTGGCCCTTAACCCATCACATCTTTCAAAGAGGAAAACATACCCTCCATGTCCCACCCAATCCCCAAGATAAAAACATCAAAAACCCTAGGAGAGGATATGCAAAACCAGACTGTGTATGTCTAATTTGACAAAGGGCTATTTTAAAATAAATTGCTCAAGGCAAAGCACGGCTGAAGAGAGTTCCTTTGGGCTTTGGCCAACTCTTCACTAATACAGTCTGTTGGCCCCAGTGAATGGAGCCAGGACCAAAGAAAATAGTCTGCAATCACAAATTTGCCTTCAGAAACTTTACCTTGGTCTTGTTTGGGTTTGGATTTTGCTAACAGCTTTATTGAGATATTATTCACCACTTAAAAGCTACAAGTCAATGATTTTCACAGAGTTCTACATCCTCATCACCATTTGTTCATCTCTATTTTTTATTATAGCATCTTAGTGGGTGTGAAGTGGTTTCACAGTGTGGTTTTAGTTTGCATTTCCTTCATGGATAATAACACTGAGCATCTTTTCATGTGCTTATTGGCATTTATATATCTTCTTTGAAGAAATGTCGATTCAAGCTTTCTGACCACTTTTCAATTATTTTTCTACATTTTGGAGTTCTTTATATATTCTCGATGTAAGCCCTTTATCAGATAGAAGATTTATAAAAACTTTCTTCCATTCTGTAGGGTTTTATTTTCATTTTCTTCGTAGTTCTTTTGAAAAACAAAAAATTTAAATTAATTTATTTATTATTAACATATAATTTATTATTTGTTTCAGGGGTACAGGTCTGTGATTCATCAGTCTTACACAATTCACAGTGTTCACCATAGCACATACCCTCCCCAGTGTCCATCACCCAGCCACCCCATCCCTCCCACCCCCCTCCACTCCAGCAACCCTCAGTTTGTTTCCTGAGATTAAGAGTCTCTTATAGTTTGTCTCCCTCTCTGGTTTCATCTTGAAAAACAAAGTTTTTGATACGATGTCAAATTTATCTATTTTTTTCTTTTGTTTCTTGTGCTTTTGGTGTCCTATTTAAGAGACCATTGCCTAATTCAAAGTCATGAAGACTTACACATATGTTTTCTTCTAAGAGTTTAATAATTTTAGCTCTTATATGTAGATCTTTGATCCATTTTGAGTTAATTTGTATATAAAATGAGGTAGAGATCCGATTGATTTTGTTTTAAGGTAGTTATCCAGTCATCCTAGCATTATTTGTTGAAAAGAATTCTTTTCTCATTTAATTATCTTGCTACTCTTGTCAGTAATCAGTTGACCATAGACATATGGGTTCTATACTATAGACATATATGTAAATTCTGTTCCACTGGTCTTTATAGCTGTACGTATGCCAGTACTATACAGTCTTGAGTACTTTAGCTTTGTAATAATTTTGAAATTATGTCGTGTGAATCTTCCAACTCTTCTTTTTCAAGATTGTTTTGGCTATTCTGGATCTCTTGCATTTGTGTATGGATTTTAGGATCAGCTTGCCAATTTCTGAAAAGAAGCCAGCTGAGATTTTGATAGGTATTGCATTGAATCTGTAGATCAGTTTGGGGGAGTACTGCCATCTTAACAATATTAAGTCTTCCAATCCATGAACATGGGATGTCTTTCCACTTATTTAGGTGTTTAATTTCTAATGTTTTGCTGTTTTCAAAGTTTAAGTTTTACACTTATTTTATTGAGTTTATTCCTAAGTATTTTATTCTTTTTGAGGCAGCTGTAAATGGACTTGTTTTCTTCTATCCATTTTTTGAATGTTTGCTGCAGTGTATAAAAATACAATTGATTATTTTGTACTGATTTGTATCCTGTAAACTTATGGAACTCACTTATTACTTTTAATAGTTATTTTAGTGGATTCCTTAGAATTTTCTATATATAAGATCATGCCATCTGTGAATGGAGATAGTTTTACTTTCTTTCCACTCTGAATTTCTTTTCTCAAATTTTCTTGCCTAATTTTTCAGTCTAGAACCTCCAGTACATTGTTGAATGGAAGTGGTGAAAGTGGACATTTTTGTCTTATTCCTGCTCTTAAGAAATAAGTATTTAGTCTTTCATTATTAAGTATGATTTAGGGGGCACCTGGGTTCAGTCAGTTAAGCGTCCAACTCTTGATTTTGGCTCAGGTCATGATCTCAGGGTTGTGGGATCAAGCCCCGCATTGGGCTCTGTGCTTAGAGCAGAGTCTGCTTGTCCCTCTCCCTCTGCTCCTCCCCCTGCTTTCTCTCTTTCTCAAATAAAAAAAAAAGAATAAAATATTTTTTTTAAAAAGTACAATTGAACTTTGCATTTTCTGTATGTGACCTTTATCAGATTGAGGAAGTTCCCTTCTAGTCCTAGTTTTTTACTGTTTTCATCAAGTAGGGATATTGAATTTTTTCAAATTCTTTCTCTGAATCTATTAAGATGACTGTGTGGGTTTTGTCCTTTATTCTATTAGTGTGATATATTACATCAATTCATTTTTGAATGTTAAACCAATCTTGCATTCTGGGGTAAATTCCTTTTGGTCATGGTTTTTGTTTTTTGGGTTTTTTTTAAGATTTTATTTATTTATTCATGAGAGACAGAGAGAGAGAGGCAGAGGGAGAAGCAGGCTCCCAAGGAGCAGGGAGCCTGATGCGGGACTCGATCCCAGGACCCTGGGATCATGACCTGAGCCGAAGGCAGACGCTTAACGACTGAGCCACCCAGGCGTCCCGGTCATGGTTTTATGTTATAGGTTGAATGTGTCCCCCCAAAATTCACATGTTGAAGTTCTAACCCCTAGTACCTCAGAATGTGACCTTACTTACAAATAGGGCTGTTGAGCATGTAAGTAGTTAAGATTAGGTCATTCTCAATTGAGATGGGCCCCTAATCTAATTGACTCATGTCCTTATAAAAAGAAGAAATTTGGACACAGACATGCACACAGGGAGAATGTCATGTGAAGATTGGAGTTATACTACCATAAATGGAAGAACTACCAGAGGGTAGGAGAGGCCTGGAACAGACTTCCCTAGCACCGTCAGAAGGAACCAGCCCAGCCAACACATTGATCTCAGACTTCTAGCCTCCAGAACTGTGAGAGAATAAATTTTTGTTGTTTAAGCCATCATGTTGTGATACTTTGTTATGGCAGCTCTAACAAACTTACACACTGAATTAACCTTTTTATATATTACTGGATTTGGTTTGCTAGTTTATTGTTGAGGGTTTTTGCATCTGTATTCATAACAGATGTTGATCTGTTTTCTTTACTTGTGATGTCTTTGTCTGGAATTATTTTCTTAGTGTTTCTGTAGGCTTACCAGATAAGATAGTAGGTATCAACCGACCTCACATTTACAGTAACTTATTCCCAGTGAGGTGCAGAAACATCAGCCCTATATAACTATTCCCTCCGCCCTTTTTTGTTCTTATTATTGTTATATTATTGTTACATCTATATGTGTTACAAACCCAACAATAATACATTGGTATAATGATGACTATATAATTTTATGTTTATTAAAGAACCTGATAAAAGAGAGGAAAGCAAGAAACTTCATCTTATAGAGTTCGTTATATTAACCTTTTAATCCACCATTTCTGGTTCTCTTAATTTGTACCTTTTTTTCTAAGCAAAGAGGATCCACTAAAGATTTTGAGTGGGGAAAGGGACTGGTGAACATTTAACCATGTGCAGCAATATTTGAGGCAAGTTGCTCTAGCAGACATATGCACTGTGGGGGGATGCGAGGGGTAGAGAAATCCAGGAGGTAAGTTAGGAAGCAGTTGCAGCAATTAAAGTACAGGTTCACGCGAGCCTGGGTTTCGCTTGATTTTTGGCTCTGTTGTCTTGTATTTTGCCTTCTGGAACTGGGATTGTCTAAGTTAGTGTGAATAGGCACTGACTCAGTCCACATGGGTAAGTACACTCATTAGGACTTGTTGATGAACTGATATCAATCCAAGGATGAACCCAAGATGGGGAAAAATGCCTGGTCTGATGATCTGAGGGGGCTCAGAAGGAGAGACTTTTCCCATGGCAAGCCTCTGTGGAGAACATGATGCCTAAGCAAGTAAAGCTCATTGCAGGACATGGTGATAAAAGTAAATTGCCACAAAGTTATGTGTGGATGCCAGGGAGGAGGGGGGAAGGAAGAGGAGAGATTCTTCTCCATGCACGTGTCCCTGCAGCTGTCAGGGATGAGGTTACAAACCATGGAAGGGAATGCAGAATCCCCCTGCCCGTTCCCAGGGCAGATGACCTTGCAGAAATTAAACAAATCAATTATGTGTCCTTAGAGGAAGCATGTTTGACTGCCCTAATTCAATGGGCTCTATTGTTTCAGGTGAAGCAGGTGATACAATTCATCACTGATATCCTTGCTAAGTTTTGTCTGTGAATTTTCCTCTGGAATAATTTTGTAAGATCAGGATTAGACACACTCCTATATACAGTTTTTTAAAAAAATACACGAAGAATAAAGAGCATTCTCCCCTAAGTGTAAAGACAGTATTGGTGCTATAGATCAAGCATAGTGGTTATTCTATTACAAAAAAGAGGTAACCAAGGCCTGAATAAGGTAGTGGTGATAAAGATTCACTTGCAGCATGCTGGCAGAGGAGATTGAGGTAGCAAAAAACAATAACAAATGTTTGGAAGTTTAAGAATACTTCTAAATAATACATCAGTCAAAGAAGAAATCAAAGTGGAAATTAGAAAATACTTAGAACTAAAAAAGAAAAAAGAAGAAATATACAAACTACCAAAAATAATAAAACTGCTTCATACTACTGAAGTGATCTCAAAATCCTCAAGCTGAGAATATTGTTTAAAATTACTGTGCCCCTGGGCATCTGCAGAAGTGAATGCAAGTCTCTGCAGAATTCTCTCCGGAAAGTTCAAGGAATATGATATCACAATAAAAAATTTAAAAGGAAACAAACAAAACAAGAAACAAGCCACTGTAAGAAGCAGCAGGAAAAAACAGCTGAATGAGTCAAACCCTTTGCACATTGGAATTAGACACAGATTACAAAATAAGTGTTTTTAATATGTTTTAATGAAAGAAGAGGTTGAACACAATTCATTTGAAGAAGGAGAAAATATTTTTTAAGTGATCAAGTAGGTCTGATAAAAGAAACCAAATGAGTATTTGGAAAGAAAAATATAATTGGAAATTTTTGTCATAAAAATCAAAATTTTTGTAAAATCAAATGTATCATTTCTTTTACCTTTATGTTTATTTTTCTCTTTTAAATATATATCTATCTAGAATTTAATTTGGTGTAAGTGAAAGAGAGAATCCAATTTCATATTTTCCAGATGGCTACCCTCTTATCCTATTTATTAAATATATCATTTTACCCCACTAGTTTGAAATGCCAGCTTTTATCAGGAACTAATCCCAATATTTATTTGCATCTATTTCTGGGATATGTATTCTTTTCCATAGATCTTACTGTTCATCTGCTGATACCAAACTTTTTTTTAAGATTTTATTTATTTCTTTGAAAGAGAGAGAGAGCATGAGCTAGGGGAGGAGCAGAGGGAGAGAGGGACAGGCAGACCCCGCACTGAGTGCAGAGCCGACCCAGGGTTCAATCCCACGACCCCAAGATAATGACCCAAGCCCAAAACCAAGAGTCAGATGCTCAACTGACTGAGCCACCCAGGCTCCACCCCGCCTTTTCTTTTTTTAAGACTTTTATTTATTTATTTTAGAGAGAGCAAGGGCATGAGATGGGGGAGGAGCAGAGGGAGAGGAACAAGCAGACTCCTGGCTGAGCATGGAGATATCAAACTTTTAATTACTATAATGTTTATAATACCTTTTAGTATCTGGTAGGGCTAGTCCTCCTTCATTACTGTTTCCTTGCTTTATTCCCAAAGTAATGGGTATTGGTATTTTTCCTGAGAAAGTTCAATTTACATATTTATTTATAAAGGATTGCCATCATATCTTTACCTAAGAATATGTCTATTTATTAAAATCTTTTTAAATGACCTTTCATAGTGTTTCTACATTTTCATCATGTGAATCTTACCTATTTCTTAGATTTATTCCTAGGTATTTTGTTTCTTGTTTTTGTAAATTGGGTATTTTTGTTATATTTTCTAGATAATCATTCATATATTGGAGAACTATTAATTGTGTTTTAATTTTGTTCTCAGCCACCTTACTAAATTATCTTACTCTTGGTAACAATAATTTTTTTTAAGTTGACTTTCCTGAATTTTCTGCCATAGCATCATCTTATTTGTAAATAGTAATGTTTTCTTCCTTTTCCTTCATGATTTTATATATATATATATATATATATATATATATATATATATATTTTTTTTTTTTTTTACTTCTCTAATGACATTGGCTAGTATTGGCCAAAGCTAAATAATACTGGTAATAATGTGCATTCTAGTTTTGTTTCTGATTTTAATGGGACTCAATGTTTCACTATATGGTTTCTAGCCTTTGAAATGATATATGTATATTTTTCATGCTAAGAAACTATTCATCTATTACCTATATGGATAGATTTTTTTAGATGCCTTTTCAGCAGGTACAGGAATGTTCATATAGTATTTCTTTTTTGACATATGTTTAAGTTGTATTACAATAATCATCTTAATATTGAGCCATCTTTGCATTTTAGGTATGAGTTTTACTTAATCATGATATATTTGATTAATGTGCTAGAATCAATTGGCCGATATTTTCTTTACAGTGTTTAGGGATTGGACTGTCTCAATGTTATACTGAATCGACAAAAAGATTTTGGAAATGTTCCTTTTAATTGTCTAGAACCATTTAAATAATATTAGAGTTACATATTTCTTAATAGAATTCACTCATAAAATTTTCTGAAAATTGATCTATTTGTATTTTCTTCCTTTTCTGGGGTCAGTTTTAATAATTTATATTTCCCTAATTATGTATTACATATATTTGCATAAAGCCGAACAATATATTCTCATGATTTAATTTCCTAAGTATCTATGCTCATTTCTCCATACTCATTTTTTACATTTATATATGTGCTTCTTCCTTTTTTATTTATATTGTTCGGCTAGCTTTCCTAGATCTTTACCTTTTTATTTTTCTTTAAGAATATTCTCTAGGATATGTTTATTTGGTCTATAGTTCTCCTGTTTTCTAATTCTTAAATTGTTGTTTTTATCTTTATAAGTATCTCGTTGCCTTTGTTCTTAGGATTGCTGTGTTGTTCCTTTTCTAACTTACTGAATTGGACACTTAATTATTTTCATTTTCCATTTGTCTCAATTGACAGAGGCTATTTTTAGTAGTTTTTTCAAGAAAGATTCCTAGGAATTGTGTTCTCTAGGTATTTGTATGTTTCAAATCATCTGCATGTTGCCTTTATGCTTAAACTATACTTTGGCTGGAAATAAAATTCTTGGATCAGAGTATCCCTTAGAATTTTGAAGACCGTGAATTTCTACAGTATTGAATAGTGCTTTAAAGAAGTATGAAGCATCCTGATTTCTATCTCTTCCCCTTGAGGTGATTTGATTTTCTGTCTGAAAGATCATATCTTTGAAGTCTAGTAACTTTATTAGGACATCTTCTAGTGCTGATTAATCTTTGTTGGTTCTTCCTGGAAGATGGTGTGCCTGTTCAAATCTATAGATTCAAGTTGTTTTATTTCAAAAAAATTTTCTTGAATTATACTGTGAATGTTTTTTGTGTGCTGATTGTTCTGTTGTCTTCTGAATGAATATTGAACATTAACCCTTTCTTATCTGTCTTCCATGTAGGTGATTTTTCCCTATAATTCTTTAAAATTCTTTTTTTTCTTTTTGATTTTTTTACAAATGTTATTTATATTCTTAAACTGTAACTGTTAAGCTGTTACTCAAGTTTTCTTTTTTTTTTTTTAAAGATTTTATTTATTTATTTGAGAGAGAGAATGAGAGAGAGCACATGAGAGGGGTTAGGGTCAGAGGGAGAAGCAGACACCCTGCCGAGCAGGGATTCCGATGCGGGACTCGATCCAGGGACTCCAGGATCATGACCTGAGCCGAAGGCAGTTGCTTAACCAACTGAGCCACCCAGGTGCCCTGTTACTCAAGTTTTCTTAAGACTATCTTCCCATTTCTTTAGCTTGTTTTCAACAATATCTCTTCTTCTTTCTGCAGTTTCCATTTCTGTGAAAATTGAGTAACAGTTTAAGAATAAAAATTTTTTTTCTACATCTTCCCTGGGCTCATTCGGGTCAATTTTATCTTATCCGAAGTTGTCTTATCATTTCTTCCTTCAGTCCTTTTACCTGTGCTTTGAACTCTTAACTCATGGAGGCCACTTTTTCACCAAGTTCTTTGAATCCATATTTTAGTCACATTTTTCAACCATTCCACAGTTTTTAGTCACATTTTCCAACCACTTAGTCACATTTTTAGTCACATTTTTCAACCATTCCACAGTTTTCTGACATATGTTGAATTTGTTTTCTTATTTCTTTTGTCTTTTTTCCTGCAATGGTTTTGTCTCCTCGTTCCTTTTTTGAAAGCTTTATTGAAATATAATTCACATAAAATATAATCTATCCACTTAGAGCATACAACTTGATATTTTTTTAGCATATGCATAAGGTTGTGAAACCATTCCTGATCCTTTTTTGTTATTCTCATTTTTGGATACAGTCCTTTCTGAACCACCTATATGGGGAAAGATAATACGAGAGAGGCATCAGAGGCTTTGAACAACTTCTAGGCTAACAAGTCCTAACTCACAGTAAAGGCCTACATACACAAGGTCTAGTGGAGTGTATTGTGAGTGTGGATTCAGACTTTACACAATATTGATTGAATAGAATTGGTAACTTCAGTTCCATCCATTAACCTAGTTTCCCTACTTCCAGAATTTTTTTTTTGCAAGAATGTCATGTCTGTGTGGTTTCAAAAGGGAGTCATGGAGAATTCTAGAACCAGTTTGCAAACGTCAGCCTTCTTTAAAACAAGTAACTATTGCTTTTGCTCCTCAGGGTACACTAACTAACTTGGAAAACTGTGCCTTGTTGCCTCTGCTTGAGATCTGCAACCATGGATATTGTCTCTTGGCACCCTTTCTCTGACCTAATTTTCACTGTACTTGGCAGCCCTTCTTTATAAGTAAAAAGGTTCAGATCATAAGTGTTGCCTGATTCCTCATAGATAGAGTTTTGGTTTTTTTTTAAAGATTTTATTTATTTATTCATGAGAGACAGAGAGAGAGAGAGAGAGAGAGAGGCAGAGGGAGAAGCAGGCTCCCAAGGAGCAGGGAGCCTGATGCGGGACTCGATCCCAGGACCCTGGGACCATGACCTGAGCCGAAGGCAGAGGCTTAACCATCTGAGCCACCCAGGCGCCCTCATAGATAGAGTTTTTATTTCATTTTTTACCCTTGTTGTTTCTGATTGGTTTTAGAAAGCAGACAGTGCCTGTCTTAGCTCCAGCTGCTGTAACAATATACCATAAACTAGGTGACTTATAAACATCAGAAGTTTATTCTCACAGTTCTGGAGGCTGGAAGTCTGAGATCATGATTGGGTTCTGGTGAGAGCCCTCTTCAAGGCTGCAGACTCCTCACTGAGAGAACAGAGAGAGGAAGCAAACTCCAACTCTTACAAGGGCACTTACTACATTCATGGGGCCCCCACTCACCCTATTTCCTCCCAGAGACCCTGCCTTCTAATTCCGTCACACTGGAGGAACAGGTGTCAATGTATGAATTGTGGTGGGGGACACAAACGTTCAGTCCATAACAGAGTCAGAGATTTCTTTATTCTTCCATCTTAAAATGTGAGACTGATAGTTTTATTATTTAGGTCTTCTCCTGGTTATTTTTTAAGCTTTAATATATGTAAGCCCTCTTTTCTTGCCCAACTTTAGACTGTATGTATTTTGATTCACTACTTTGTAAAGTAAGAAAATAAAGGTATCTGCAATTCCTTCACCCTTTTTTCTTTATTTTTTGTTTCTTTACTCTATTTTCTGTTACCCTTCCACATCTGTTAGCATTCCAGTATTTTTACAGCATTGAGATTTAAAGCATTTATATTCTTTGTAACTGCAATGAAGTGTCTGGGTGTTTTGTTTTTGTTTTGTTTTGTTTTGGCTTTGTTGGTTTGTTTGTAAACTGGTTCTAAAACCTAGAAAAGAATAGCAATTCGTTAAATTTTTTGGACTCTAAATATTGTGAACTGTGGGGTAAAATAGTATCTTTGGGACCTCAGAGAAGGAAACATAATTCTATGCCACTAACTCTTGAAGGAGAATGTTCCAAGTATCATATGAAATGAATTCTCTTATACTCTGAGAAAAGTATACTATATTTTAGTTGCTTCACATTTTCTATAGAGTGCCCCCTCCAGGCTTTTAATTACCTTTTTTTCCTTTTCAATATATACATTATTTCTGACATATGCAATATTACATTCACTGTAACATTAAAAAGTCCATCTTTTTTTTTTAATTTTTTTATTCTTATGTTAATCCCCTTACATTACAACATTAGTTTTAGATGAAGTGTTCCGTGATTCATTGTTTGTGCACAACACCCAGTGCTCCATGCAGAATGTGCCCTCCTAAATACCCACCACCAGGCTAACCCATCCTCCCACCCCCCTCCCCTCTAGAACCCTGTTTGTTTTTCAGAGTCCATCGTCTCTCATGGTTCGTCTACCCCTCTGATTTCCCCCGCTTCATTCTTCCCCTCCCGCTACCTTCTTCTTCTTCTTCTTCTTTTTTTTTTTCTTAACATATATTGCGTTATTTGTTTCAGAGGTACAGATCTGAGATTCAACAGTCTTGCACAATTCACAGTGCTTACCAGAGCACATACCCTCCCCAGTGTCTATCACCCAGTCCCCCCATCCCTCCCACCCCACCCCCCACTCCAACAACACTCAGTTTGTTTCCTGCGATTAAGAATTCCTCATATCAGTGAGATCATATGATACATGTCTTTCTCTGTTTGAAAAAGTCCATCTTTTTTCCTATACTATACTATACTAACTTTTTTGATAAAAATCTACTTTCTTCTTGAAGGTTCCTTGCTGGGGTCCAAATGGGAGTAGTTGCTTTCAAAGTCTACTGCTCATCTGTCATCTGGGATTTTTTTTTTTTTTTTTTTTTAGTCACACTCCTACGTAGGTGTCACTTTCTTGAAGCTTCACCTTCTCCCGTACTTCTTTTTTTGTTTAACTAAATACATTCTTAATTTTTTTCTTTAGAAAGTGTGCATGGGATACAAATACCTTGGGACTTACATGTCTGAAAATAGCCATTAATCTACATTCTTACTTGAGTGCTAGTTTAGCTGAGCATAGACTTCTAGACCAAAGGTCATTTTTTCTCTGAGAACTTTTAAAATTTTGCTCTATTCTAGAAAGTTATATCTGATGCCACTTTGATTTTTGCTCCATTAAAGGTGATATATCTTTATTGAGGAATAATTGGCATTCAATAAATTGCACATATTTATGTGCAGTTTGGTAAGTTTTACATTTGCATATACCCATGAAACCATCCTTTTCTCCTCTCCTCTACTCTAGATCCCCTCTAATGATCTATCTTTTGGTTAACTAATCCTCTTCTATGTCTATTCAGTTTTTAATTCCTATTGAAATTTTAATTTCAGCAATTTATATGTTCCCATTTGAGAATTTACATTTGATTCTCTCTTTTCAGTATTATTGATTCTAGTTCTCTAGTGAAAGTCTCTTTTTGCCCTATGTTTTCTAGAACATAGTAATCATAATTGAAGTCATGCCTGGGAACTCCAATATCTGTATCATTTGTGAGTTTGTTCTGAAGTCTGTCATACTCCTTGGTTTTTGTCCGTTGATTCTATCAGTTGGCGTGTCTGGTAATCCTTTGATTGAATGCCAGATCTTCTATATGAAAATAGTAGATATAATTTGAGGCTCTGGCTAATGTTTTCTTCTTGCAGAGAAGATTTACCTGCCAGTTGGCAGGCAGAGTAGGGACAGACGACTACACCAGTCTGGGATGAGCTGACTTCAGTCTTTTGAGCACACTGTTCTACTTCCATCTTAGCTATATACCTGTGGTGTTTCTCTTCCAGAGTCTTTACTGGAAGTCTGAGATGTATACCAGGACCCCTCCCCATTAGTATGCACTGATCTCTAACTCTGTCACCCATTCTGAGAGATTGCCCTGAGACTTGATTGGCTTCCCAGGTTCTCAGGGGCTGCCCTTTGCTTCTAAGCCATTTGCTATCAGCAGATTCACTGAAAGGAAAAGTTGTACAGAACGTACCCCCCGTTTTTGGAATTCTTGCCCCTCAAGTCCTATCAGGATCTCAGCTTCCAAATTAAGAAACGAAAAAAGGAGCAAATGAAATCCAAAGTAAGCAGAAGAAAGAAAAGAATATATAGGAGCCCAAATTAATGAAATGGAAAACAGAAAAAACAATAGAGAAAGTCAATGAAACCAAAAACTGATTCTTTCAGGAAAAAAAAAAAAGGTAAACCTCTAGCCAGCCTGATTAAAAAAAGAGGAAGAAAAAGAAAACCCAAGTTCCCATTACATTATCAGGAATGAGAAGTAACATAACTATAGAGCCTATTGATAAGAAAAATAATAAAAGAACAACTTTATGCCAATCCGTTCAACAACTTAGATCAAGTAGATAAATTCCTTGAAAAGAAAAAACCACCGGGGCGCCTGGGTGGCTCAGTTGGTTAAGCGACTGCCTTCAGCTCCGGTCATGATCTCAGGGTCCTGGGATCGAGCCCCGCATCGGGCTCCCTGCTCGGTGGGAAGCCTGCTTCTCTCTTTCCTACCCCCCCTGCTTGTGTTCCCTCTCTCGCTGTGCCTCTACCTCTCTCTGTCAAATAAATAAATAAAATCTTTAAAAAAAAAAAAAAAAGAAAAGAAAAAAGAAAAAACCACCAAAGCTCACTTAAGAAGAAATAGGTAACCTGAATTATGCTATATCTGTTAGAGATTGAATTTCTAGTTTAAAACCTTCCTACAAAGAAAACCTCAGATCTAGATGGCGTTACTGGTAAATTAACCAAACAGTTACTAAGAAATAATACTAATTCTACACAAACATTTCAGAATACTGAAGAGGGGAATACTTCCCAGTTCATTCTATGAAGACAACATTACCCCTATCCCGAAACCATAAAACTGGGTGGGGGGGGGAGATCAATATATTGAATATTAACAAAATAAAATACTTATTATCTTGAGGTGTTTATGTAGTGGGGTGCCTGGCTGGCTCAGTCAATGGAACATGCAACTCTTGATCTCAGGGTGTGAATTTGAGCCCTACATGTGGCTTAGAGTTTACTTAAAAAAAATTTTCAGGGTGCCTGGGTGGCTCAGTTGGTTAAGCATCTGACTCTTGACTTCAGTTCAGGTCATGATCTCAGGGTTGTGAGATCAAGCCCAGCATCGGGCTCTTCACTAGACGTGGAGCCTGCTTGAGATTCTCCCTCTCCCTCTTCCTCTGCCCCTCCCCCCTCTCTAATAAATAAATAAATAAATAAAATTTAAAAATTTTAATGTAGAAATAAAATTCATGACAATAATAACACAAAAGGCAAGAAGAGAGTAAAAATTAAAGCATTCTATAGTCCTTGCATTAGTGAAAATATGTTTATGTTAGAGTCTAGCAAATCAAGATGCATGTTGTATTGTAATCGCTACGGTAACCATGAAAAGAATAGTAAAATAATGTACAATTAACAATCTACTCAAAAGGGAAATAAAATGATTAAAAGCATTTGACTGATTTTTTTTTCAAGTGCAAGAAAGGAGAGCGAAAGCAGCATAGAACAGATGGGACAAACAAAGCACGTGGTGAGATGTAGATGTGAACATCGATAATTTACTTTAAATATAAGTACTTGGATTAAAAGGCAAAGATTATTCAGTCCGGATGAAACCACAGAAACAAAACCATGAAGCTTAAGCAGGAGAGCATGCAGGAAGAAGCAGAGAAGATGCATTTGCAAGCGGATTTCAGAACAACCTACCAGGAGTGTTTCTCAGAGTTGAGGGACACGTCTCCAAGTGTGAAACTGGATCCTTTGTGCCCAGTAGCAAGAGGAAAATGCATAGGCTGATGCCAGAACTTTCCCCGAGACCAGATTTGGTTTGAGAAACAAAAAGAGATGGACTAAATGGGGAATCACACACTTGAGTTCAGCAGTGTGTGCCGCTGATAAATGTGTAACACCTGGCTCTCCAAGTGTAATTCCGGCATGAATGTTGACTTTAACAAATCGGATGAAAGTGAAACAATGAAGATATGTTGGAACTTCACTCATCTACCAATGGTCTTTGTGACTTATTTGTGGAATTGGATCATAGTTTTTGAATACTGGAAGAAATAGGTGTTTTTTTTTTTTCTGTTCACAATGCAATGGCTACAGACGTGACATATTTTTAAGTTTCATCGGCATTATTAACATTTTCTCCATCACTTCCCTAGATCTAGACCAGGGTTCAGCAAACTACAACCCAAGAACCACATTAAACTTAGTTCACATAACTTTTTTAAATTATCCATTCCATTCTAAATATCACAATGCTTTGATAGGCACCAAAATACATGAATGAGCTCTTTTTAGTAGTCAAATGTTTGTACATCATTTCTTTTTTCCTTAAACTTCTATTTTCTTTTCACTTCTTTCACATAATTTTATCCCAGTGCAATATCATTATGCTTAAACATTTTTATTGATTATCCTATCATGTTTCTTGCAACAAAAGTAATATACAAATTATAATTTAATTTGTTTTCATTTCTATGTCCATAAGTCTCATAAATATTGTTTTGTGTGGTTTATTGCAGTTATTGCAGTTATCAGCAGTACACAAAATAAACATTGTAAATTTTGACAAATAATGATTAAAATGTAAAAGTTTACTAGAAAATTATCATTTAATGATATTGGATGTTGCTAATTGGATTCTCAATTAGTTCATGTAACCACAGGTAAATATTTAAGTATGACTTATTTTCAGAAACAGGCTTAGCATCAGTTCTTTTCCTTTTAGATTTTATGGATGTAAGAGCTGAGAATCCTTGTTCACACAAATAATTGATAGAGGGAAAACGAGTTTTATTTTTAAAATGTCACTCATGGCTTGGAAATCCTTTCAAGTTATATGCCAAAATCGTGTAGTCATCATCAGAAATTGTTATTAATGATCTATCACTGGTAATTTGATTAGATCCTTCCTCAAATTTGTTAAAACCCAGGAATTAGAAACCACCCAACTTGTAAAAAATTTTGTTTCTAGTCTTCAAAGTCGTTCAATTTTTCAATTTTCAATAGTTTTGACAAAGGAGCCTAAGACTTATCATTTACTATTATTTATTCTTGTTATTTTTAGAGAAATCTCATTTTTGTAGCTTAAGTTAAAGTGAGATTTAAAAAACAACAACACAGATATAAAACTTGCAGATTCTTTGGGAACAAAGAATAATCATGCTGAATTTCTGTTTGTAGGACATCCTGAAATATCTTTAAAAAGCGAGACAGGTGAAAAGAGTTGGGTACTCAACAGTTGTTATATAGAGATAAGTTATTTATTAGTGCTTGAAAAGGAGTATGTTTATAATTACATGTTTGGTATTATTAGAAAAGCACATCAAATCTGAGAGGAAGGAATTATCCCTAATTAAATAAAGTTGATTTTGTAAAGTTCAGGATATTATGTTCTAGTTTATGTTTTGGGAACATTTTATCCTACACCTGTACAGAGATAGATGTCCTATTTTTTTTAATAGACTTTTTTTTTTTAGAGCAGTTTTAGGTCACAGCACAACTGAGTAGAAGGTACAGAGATTTCCCATGTATTTCCTGCCATCACTCATGCACAGCCTCTGCCATTATCAACATCCCTCACTAGAGCGGTGCATTTGTTACAACTGATGAACCTACTCTGACACATTATCATCACCTAAAGTCCATAGTTTACAGTAGGTATTACTCCTGCTGTGGTACCTTCTGTGGGTTTGGACAAATGTGTAATGATGTTTTCACCACTACAGTATACAGAGTAGTTTCACTGCCCTAAAAGTCCTGTGCATACCAATTCATCTCTCCCTCTCCTCTAATCCCTGGAAACCACTGATCTTTTTACTGTCTCCATAGTTTTGCCTTTTCCAGAATGTGATGTAGTTGAAATCATAGAGTGCAATCTTTTCATATTGGCTTTTTTTACTTAGTAAAATGCGTTTAAGTTTCCCCCATGTCTTTTCATGGCTTGATTGTTCATTTCACTTTAGTGCTAAATAATATTCCATTGTTTGGATGTTCCAGTTTATCCATTCATACTGAAAGACATTTCGCTTGCTTCCAAGTTTTGGCAATTACAAAAAAAAAAAAAAATCTGCTGTAAACATTTATGTGCAGGTTTTTGTGTGGACATGTTTTCAACCCCTTTAGGTAAATACTAAGCAGGATTTCTATATTGCATAGTAAGAGCATGTTTAGTTTGGTAAGAAACTGTCAAACTGACTTCTAAAGTGCTATACCATTTTACATTTCCAGCAGCAATAAATGAGAGTTCATGTTGCTCCATGTCCTGACCAGCGTTTTGTGTTGTTGGTGTTCTGTTTTGTAGTGGTATCTCATTGTTCTAATCTGCATTTCCCTGATGGCATATAACATGGAGCATCTTTTCATGTGCTTCTTTGCTGTCTGTATATCTTTTTTGGTGAGGTCTGCTAAGGTCTTTGATCCATTTTTTAATCAGGTAGTTTGTTTTCTTATTGTTGAGTTTTAAGTGTTCTCTTTATTTTGGATAATAGTCCTTTATCAGATATATCTTTTGCAAATATTTTCGCTCCAGCTGTGACTTGTCTTTTCATTCTCTGGATAAATGTTCTATTTTTAAGAATGAAATTTAAACTACTCTGTGGAGAGTCTTAGCAAAAGGAAAGTATTAGACCACCAGTAAGTGGGAGACCTACAAAAAGTTTATTAATAATTGTTGCTATGTATATTATTTACATTCAAATCTATAACATATCCCAGTTATAACAATAATACAAATATGTAAATATAAATAATAAAAAATATATATATAAATATAAATCTAATAACACAGGTAAAAAGAATAATTGATCAGCAAGTGTTTGGCTAGTGACAGTGAGGAGGCATACACCCAAATAAAAATAAATATTAGGGTTGGTGTGTGTGTGTGTGTGTGAATAAGGGCATGTTCTTTAGTTACCTAAGAGAAAACTAGGAAAACTACAGTAAAATAATCTGGTGGTAAGCATTGAATTCATTGTAGAACTAAAATTAAAACAAATGTGGGTTTTTTGATTACAGAAGAGAATGTAAATATCTAAACCAAGATATTATGAAAAGGGAATGAAGTAACAAAGTTGAGAGGGGAAGGAAAAAGACATGAATTGTTAGTATAAGCATAACAAAACCCTTCAAAGTTGGGAGGTCATAAGATATCATTTAATAATAGAGGTATAAATATCCTTTTTAAATGATATTTTTAGAATAATTTTTTTATGGAATACAAAATGCGGAAATACAAAAAATTATAAGTGTGCCAACTGTTGAATTTCACAAAGTAAGCATATAAATATACTCATACTAAAAGGACCTAGATCAAAAAATAGAACATTACCAGCACTCAGAGGCCTCTGCTTACCTTCTTACAGTCACTCAAGGGCATCCATTATACTCAGTTCTAACTGAATATATTAGTTTTGGCTGTTGTCGTGTGTCAAGTGTGTCATGTAATTGGATTCATATACTATAATGTGTCTGATTTCTTTTGCTCAGCATTGTATTTTTGAGATTCAGTCATGTTGCATGTAATAGGAGCCCATTCATTATCATACATGTACTCAGTTATATGAGTATATTGCAATGTATCCACTTTACTACAAGGGGGCATTTATTTGAAAGGTTTTAGGAGGAGGCAACTATAAATAATTTTGCTATGAATATTCTTGTACTTGTCTTTTTGGTGAGTATATGCTTGCTTTTCTGTTGGGAGTAATTATTTAAGGGGAAAAATAAAATGTATTAATTTAAATAAACAAAAATATTATCCCTGTCATATAACATATAAACTTTGACTATTGATTTCATCAAAAATTAAAACATAACTGAAAAGAAAATGGGAGGGGCACATGGGTGGCTCAGTCGGTTAAGTGTCTGCCTTCGGCTCAGGTCATGATCCTGGGGTTCCAGGATCGAGCCCTGTGTCGGGCTCCCTGCTCAGGAGGAGTCTGCCTTTCCCTCTCCCTTGCCCCTCCCCCTGCTCATGCTTTCTCTTTCTCTCTCTCTCTGAAATAAATAAATAAAATCTTAAAAAAAAAAAAGAAAATGGGGGAGAGGACATGGATAGGCTTAAGAGAGCTATTGCTTTATCTAATAATATAAGAAATCAATAGATAATGTCTAATATAGAGTATTATAAAATATTTTATTATAATTTTAATAGAATATTTAATATTTATGATATATAAACCAAATTTTTCTATTGAAAAAGAAGTTATTTTAAAATAATGTATATAAGGAAACTGTTCACCAGTTTTCTTACTTAAAAAATCAGCGTATTAGGATATCAATTAAAAATATGGAGATAAATGTCAAAAGAGGTTGCCCCAAATAATTGAAATTTGTTATCTCAGATGGGTGGGGAAGACTTCTTTTTGTAATAAGTCTTGTAATATCGTCTAACTTTTCTCTAAGCCCCCTGTATTATTTGATTTATTACCATGTGCATGTATTATTTTAGTAAAATTAAGGGTTTTGTTGGTTTGGTTTGGTTTTGCACAAGGACAACCAGCAATAACTTGACATAAAAGTGATTGTGAATCATATAAATGTATCTGACCAAAACTGAACTAAATGTACCCCCAATTCAACTCCCTTTAGCTAGATCCTAAAAATGCCCCCCACCACTTGAAGACCATCCAACACTTAGATGAATGAGTCAGAGACGAAAGTCTAAATGAAAAGAGACCAGTTTTTAACTACAGTTCAGTATCTTACTTTTGCAAATTTTACACAAATATGTGACCATATAAACATAATGTAAGGGACTCTCCCAGGGCCAGGAAGGAGAGGTGCAAGTGTGGGCCTGATAAATCTGCTCCTGGGAGCAAAGGGAAGAAGGTAGACTAAAAGACCCAGACTCAAGCCCAGATCTGCCTTTTAGGAATTATGGGATGCCAAGTACTTACTCAACTTCTTTATGCCTCAGTTTCCCAATCTGTTAAGTGGCAATAATAAACCCTTATGTATTGTGCTGAGATGCTAATAAGATCATGATGATATCATATTAGTGAAATACCAGCTAGCTTCAAAGTCAAAAGCAGTTGGCCCACATCCCATAGAGAAGCCTGGGATCCTCATATCTGTGGTGCAGTAGGAATTTAGAAACCTCTGGTTATCGTGGGGTACGTCCTTAAGTAGCTCTGATCCAAATTATCTTAGAGAGGACAATCTAAAAATTCCAAATTAAAGCAATTTTCTTTCATCTTTGACAAACATATTGAGCCAGTCAGATTACTAGTAAATTGTGTTCCAAAATCAGGCCCATCTAGGAAATGAGGTTCTAGATGTCTCCCAAAAATCACAGTGAGAGGAGCAAGTTCTGACTAGGACCTTTTGATCTTTCTCTTCCTCCTGTTTGTTATCTCTAGGAGTAAGAAGGCAAGGCTGACTTATCCATAGCTGGCCTCTTAGAACAAGACGTTAATTGGCAATGCTGTATAAAACTCAGATGTAGGAGAAGGGGTAAAAATCAAAGCTTCTACACCTTCCATTTGGAATTCCTGCAGCAGTTTTACCAGGTTGGTACCATTTCACTTACCTCTTTATTACAAACCATTTTGTTGTTGTCTGCTTCATGCTTAGGGCTTATAATTTCATGGTGTGGATCGTATCTTTGTCATTAATTCATTTCAACAAATATTCGTTGAGTCCTTACCATATACACAACTTTGTGACTATGCCAGGCAAAGGAACAAGAAAGATGATTAATACATTTTCCTGGTCTGAAGGAGCTTAAAATCTGGCTGCAGAACATTTCCAGTGCTAGGAATTTTTCCTACAGAGACGCTCACAAAAGTTCACCAAGTTGGGACATCTGGGTGGCTCAGTCGGTTAAGTATCTGACTCTTGATTTCAGCTTGGGTCATGATCGAAGAGTCATAAGATCGAGCCCTGCATCGGGCTCCACACTGAGCATGGAATCTGCTTAAGATTCTCCCTCTCCCTCCACCCCTCTGCCCCACCCTGCTTGTGAATGCATGCTCTCTCTCTAAAAATAAATAAATAAAAGTTCATGTTACAAGGATATTCACTGCAGCCTTGTAATAGGAAAAAAAAAAAAAAAACAAGTGTGGGGGTGACAACCTAAATGTCTAGCACTACAGGACTGGTTAAATTATAGTTCACCATACAGTTCACCATACAACACCCTATTAGCCTCTCTTAGCCAGGGTCCTCATCCAAACCCCAGAAAACAGAAAGTGATTCGAGTAACTCTGCTTTTTCCTAAGGATCGTACATGACTACTATCATTCTGAATGCATAGGGGAGAAGTTAATTCATGACATACATTGTGGCCTCAGAGTATTAAGACTTAATTCTTTAATGGGACCCAAGTTAGTATGGAAATACCTGCGAGATGTAGTATAAAGTGAGAAAAGCAAAATGGACAACAACATGTCCCTTTTGTGTAAATAACAAAGATACTCTATCTGCTTATCAGGGCAGAGAGTTAGGTAAACAGAGGCTGGCTGCTGGGCCCAGTGAACACCGAGACCTGGTGACAGGCCTTGGTTCCTGGAGTCTAGTTCATGCAGATACAGGCCAGAGAGGTGGATCCTCTGTCCTTGGCACAAGCCAGCCCTGACCTCTCTTCCCTTCCTCAGGCCCTTTTCCATCTGTTAGATGGGGCCCCGCTAATTTGTCAGTTTGAGGATGGATTTAGTGTATGTTCCACAGGAATGAAATCAGTAGGAAAATAAATCTGAGGGAATTTCCATTTGGTCCTGACTTCTACTCCACATGGCCCCTGCCCCATCAGCCTTACTCTGGATTGTGTTTCAGGCCATTCCTGTGCATTTACAAATAAAACCAGGCTGCTCTGGGCATGCTTCTGAGGTGACGCCTGGAGCCCCGCACACTTGGGCCAGAGATTGATATGGTGTGTGCACGCCAGGGCCAATACAACTCTTTTGATCTATTTCTGAAGGCAGCTTCTTGCCTCCTGCTTCAAGTGATTGATTAAGTTAGGATCTCTTTTACGAATTCTCTCCACTCGTGCCTCCTCACAGGCTCACAGCAAGCCCTGCCAAATTTTACTTTCCTTTTATGCTATAGATTGTTCTGTTCCAAGTGAGTACATGGAAACTATGTTCTTAATATGCAGTCAGTTACCTAGTCCTTTATATGCAATCAGTTACCTTGGAATTCCTGTTTTGCATTCAGTTTGGTATGGGCATCCTCTTATCACATCATTAGTCATGTTTCTAGCAAGGCTTTGGCCTTATGGTTAGAGAGTAGCTTTGCTTCAGAGCTTTCCTTCCCCTGTGCGCTCCCACCCCCATTTTGATGTGAGAATCACTGGGGAATCAGAGTGATACCATTTGTTTTAAAACAAGCTAGTGCACATGTTCGTAGACTTTTAAAGACCTTAGAATGTAAGTGGACTCATGCAATGTTCTTTAGGCCCCAGCTGGAGAAGGGGACCTTGGATCAATGGGTGTTGGTGGGTGGAATGGAGATCCAATGTATTCCAAAAAGTACCAGCTCTTCCGGTCATGCAGACCTGGCTTTATCTCCTGCCACCAAGCACAGTGTTTGCTTATAAAAACTGAGATTATACTTCCCATCGTGCATGAGCAGTGAGGAAGACTGGAGTGAATGAGGGAATTCCCATCACCACTTCTAAGTCCTCCATCTACCCCCCCAAAGCTTATATTGTCTTTTCCGAAGTGGCCCATCCTACAGCGTAAGTGAGTCTGGTCCTTAGTGAAATGACTTTATCTGGAGATCTTTCTTCCTTCTTTTCTGTGGCCCTCACAATTCCTGGTGTCCCTTCACCATACACCAAGACTTTCCTTTGGTTTCCCTGGACCTTTGGTGAAGTCTCATTTAATTGTGTATATGATAATTAGGATAATAACATTCTATTAGCTTATTGTTTATATGTTTATCCATTCGCTGATTTACTCACACAACAAATATTTATTAAATGCCTTTAATGTGCTAAGCACAATTCAGGCACTGGGGTTATAACAGTAAACAAGAGACAAAATTCCTGCCCTTGTGGATCTTAGGGAGATAATCAACAATAACAACAACAACAACAAAATATACATATAGTCTCAGGTGGTTAATGTGAAGACCAATGAAACAAGAAAGGAGGAAAAAAGTGACAAGGATGAGGGATTCTTAGGATAGATGCTCTTTGGAAGGTGACATTTGGGTGGAAGCTAGAGTGACATGAGGCAGGAAACAGGGTGATGGGTTCAAGGAAGAGCCAGAAGTCCCATGTGGCTGGGACTCAAAGAAGACTTGGTGGGAAATGAGACATCAGGTAGGATGTTGCAGCTGTGGTAGGGATTTGGGGTCTTTTAGGCAAAAGGGAAAGCCAGGAGTGGGTTTTGAGTGGTGGGAGGACATGGTTTAATTTGACTTTAAAACATCACTATGACCGCTCTGTAGAGAACACATAGTACGGAGCAAGATGGAAGCAAGAAGACCAGCTACATGGCTACAGCAACTCAGGCAAATGTTGGCAGGTTTGCACACTGTTATAATGATTTAGGTAGTGAGAAGTCATCAAATTCAGGATATCTTCTGAAGACAGAGCCAACAGAACTTGCTGAGGGGTGTGTGAGGGAAAAGCTGAGTCCTGGGTTTTGAGCCTGAGCATTTGGGTGAACCGTCATGCTACTTATTGAGAGGAGGAGAAGTATGGGCAGAGCTGGTGTGGGACAGGAATCAAGAGGTGTGTTTGGACATGGGAACCGCGGTATACTTACCAGGCATCTGAGTATCTGGCTCAGGAAGAGACTGAGTCTGGAGATGTAAATAGTGGTATCATCAGGACCTTGATAATACTAGGGCCAAGGGACTGGGTGGAGTTACTCAGGGAAGGAGTGTAGATGGAGAAAAGAAGAGGTCCAAGGAGGGAGCCATGGAGCAATGCCAACATTTATAAACTTAGAAGAGGAAGAAGAACTACCGCTGAGCAGACCCTTCCTGGCCTAGCAGATTTGTACGTGTCCCCACCTAGTTTCCTGGACCTCCCAGACAAGAACCAGTCTTCCATATCAGGGGCTAAGTCTCCCATCCCACGGTGCCCTTGGGGATGTCATGAATCTAGTCCTGGTGCAGGCCCTGGTGGCCTCCTCCTGCTTTCAGCAGGAGCTCTAGATCCCAAGCAGCTGTTCGGACCTAGAACTGGCAAACTGACGGTTTCAGCCCCACTTGTAATATCATCTCTCTATTTTGTGTTGGAACCAGAGCTGATTGTGTTGTTTTAGCAAGAGTATATGAATATGTTGTGACTCCTTAATCTTCTCTGTCATCTCTGTCTTTTGGGAATATGGGCAAAGGACATTGCGATTCTGACTGGGGCACCAACATTTTGATTTTCAAGGGCTTGTTTTCTGTATGGTTCAACCTCACCCTTTGCAATCTCTCCAACAAATGGTTATCCCTGAGTCACTCACTCACTTAATTTTACTGACAGGTAACTATGTACATTTGCAAAATACAGACTAAGATGTGGCTCTTGCCCTCCAGGAACTTAAACTCAAGCCAGGCAGTTGAAGCCCACAAACAGAACGTGAGGGGGGGCATCAGGGTATACATTCTGGCGTGGATCCCCTCTGCAACAGTGCTTAGCACATAGGAGATCCTCAGCAACTGTGAAAGGCACAAGCCCACTGGGGCTCATCACTGTCCGGTGGCCTAAACTGGTGGGTCCTCCAGAGCAAAGCAAGCAGCCAAGGCAGCTGCCTTGATACCACTATTATGAACAGTCATTAAAAGGTTCCATACTCCTAGTAACAACATAGCCCCTTACTTGGCAAAATGCTCAAGACTATAGCTTAAAAAGTGCTTCTACTCACATTCTCTTAATTCCCACAACTCTGCTGCAAGTATCTGCATTCTCACCTAACAGAAGGAGACACACATTTTTGGAGTGGCCTCCGGGCCTGCTCATGTGTGCCCCCGGGGCGCTGAGGTACCCACCTCGGGTGATTTGGGCAGGCCAATCAGCAATACCAGCTGTTCCCTGCTCCTATTGGTCTCCCAGGATGGAAGACACAACAGTGAGGGAGGGAGGTGTGGCAAACTCTGGGGCTAGGCCGCACCATGGTAAGTAGAGGGAGGGGAACCAATGGGTTTGTAAGGCTTCCGGGGTCAGCATGGACGTGTGCTGCTCAGTGGACCAGGGCTGGTATTCCTGGCACATGGGGCATTATGGAGTCAAGCTCTGTCCTTAGACCTCAGTGCCTGTGCCTAGAGGGCTGCTGATCCTGCCAAGGGGCAGACACATGTCCATAGTGCCGAACAGAGAATGGTGCCAAGGCTAGTCTTGGCCACAGGGCAGGACCGGGACCTGGACATTGAGAGGCAACTGCACTTCAGTAGCTAATAAACCCATCGTGGTGCTACAGGGGGCTTGGCTCCAGATCATTTTATCTCCTACCTCACAAGAACGATATCCTAATTTAAAACAAATGCTCAGTTTACCCAATAGAAGAGGAAAACAGTAGATAATAAAACAAAAAGGAGCATGCTCTGAGCCATCTTTGTTTTATTATCATCATATTTTGTCTTCCAAATGAAGCATCTTTACATGCAAATCCATTTTTGTATATTTTGACTGATTGCTGGCAAGATAGAGAGACGTAAATATTTCTGGAAATGGACATGGCATAAACATATCATTAGCAGGGCTACAACTTTGTGTGTCTGTGTGGTTTGAAAAGATGTTTATGGCGAGTTCAGTCAACAGACCCTCCTCAACTTTCTCTGATCAAGAGTTTTTAAGGCTCGAAAAACATCAGGCCTGGAGAGGATAGACAGGAAAAGTTCTGGGAGCTTGAGGAACATTCCAGATTTTAAGCATTAATTAAGTTAGAAACCCACCATCTGCACACTCGCTCGTAACCCTTCTGATTATGTTTCTTAATTTTTAAATGTACAGAGCGTGTTTAGTTGTGTCCCATGATGCTGATGCTGCTTTAGAAATTCCAGCTGTTGCATAGCTTTTCCTAACGACATTACTGAGCAGCTCAGCCACTGCGAGGTGGGAGGGGGAGGGGGGGACCTCAAACTCCAGCAGAGCCCAGGCCTGTAAAATACATGTCAAGAGGCGATTGCAACTTTCTCTTTTCCTTTTTAAAAAAATCAGACCTAGTCACAGCGAGGCCCCGCTCCAACACGGGAGGATTGAGTGTAAAGACGTTAGCAGCCGAGTTAAGATGGCAGCTTTTTCACGTCTGGGATATATTGCTTTGTCTAACAAGGCGCCCCAGCAGGCTTCCAATTGTGGTCTCTCTGCAGACCCTCCCAGCTGCACGGGCTGATTGACAGGCTGTGGGCAGATGCGGTGCCAGACTCTAATAAAGAGAGGGCCTTGGGAAAATATAAGGCAATTATTGATGGGCAGCAATCCACTAATCAGACAATTTCAAAATTAATCCCATATTCCCTTACTGTATTAGCTTTCTTTCTTGTTTGTATTTATATAGCAAATTCATGACTTCAGTGAAAATTCTTCCCTCCAGCCCAATTATATCTCTCTGAGGGCATTAAATTAAAAAACAAGAGATATTGAAAGTGGCTTGCAATTAGTTTCTTTAGTTAAAGGTGCTGCATGCACTTAGTGACAGTGGGGTTCATAACAGGATGTATTATAATAAAAGTAAACACTCGTATTTTCTTCCTTGTCTTGACAGGGTGAGGGCTGGTAAGAATAATATGCCTGGCATTACTCTGGCCAGTGATAATGGGTTAAATAATTGTGATTTGATTTTGGAGCTGATTAGATTTGCATAGAATCCTACTCAAATGTCTTGACAGGCTCCAAACATGTCAGGATACACCGACCTTCCTTTGCCGTGGTCCATCCTGGTGGCCTCCTCCTTCTTTCCTGTGCCTCATTAAGAATGTGGATTTTTTACAATAAAGTCATTCAGAGAAAACCCGACCAGTTTCCATTACAGGCTTCTCATGCAGGATTACCTTCCAAGTAGTGATATGAGACTTTTAAATATACATAAAGGAGTTTCAAATATTTTGCCAGTTACTCTTCTAGAAGCCAATCTCTGTGTTACTATTTCCACCCTCATTTCATCTCCCTTCTCCACTTCACTCCCTTCCCCCCGCCACTTTATTTTGACCTGAAACATATGGAATTCTCTTTGTGTTCACTCTAAAAATTGCTTCTGCAGAGTGCCTCCTGACTGCATACCTTTATCACCTAAACCGAGGAAAGTTGAATATCAGGATGATTCGGAGGACTTACAGGGCCAGAGCCTCCTGCTGGGGACCCCGAAGGCTGTGGCTGACCAGGCCCGCCTCCTCTCGCCCTCTCTCTCCCCGACACCCACACAGGCTCAGCTGTGTCGCAGTCTGCTCCATCCATTCCGTCCTTTGGCAGGAGGAACTGAAGCAGCTCTGGTGTAACAGCCTCGAGTGCCAACAGACTCAAGTACCTGGGGACCATTCTGATCCAGGCCCCAGGCCTAGCAGCTGACCTTGTTGCTAGTTTGGAAGTCCTCAGCCTGCAGGCCATTACTCTTCCCTCCTGTGCCTGGAGTGACATTGGTAATCAGTCAGGAAACTCTTCTGGAAACAGTCTTAGAATCTTAGAATCTACACGGATTGGGTATTGGGGCAGCCAGTCAGCTAGGTCAAGAAGTAAAGGCTGAATGTGAAACTGAGAAGTGTGAAGAGATCTTTCTCTTCCAGATTGTTGGGAACGGGGGGTGAGAGAAAGTGAGGAAGGGAAAAACCCAAGGAAAAGAGTGGAAAATGTGCAGAGTGTGTGGAGGGCATCCTGAGAAGCCCAGCCTGCCTAGAACAAAAAGGGTAGAGATGAGGCTTATCTCTCTGTAGAGATAAGCAGAAAGGAACGAGCATCTTGTTCACCACAGTGCCTTTGGTCTTTCCACCAGTCAGTGACAGCTGACATGCAACCTGGCCCAAACCAAGCCCCTTACCCAGGCCCAGATCTGGGGCTCAGTTCTCTGTGCCTCTGTCCTCGTACTGATGGCCTTCACAGAACCATAGTCTCCTTAAGACTAGGGATCTGAGCCTGAAGCTGGGCTATTCACTGTACAGCTTCCCTAGTACTGACTCCCTACCTGGCTTTTAGGGTATCGTTGTTCCCGGATGTTCATCTCTGGACCTATGGGGACATCTCCCTTGAGCCCCACTCTGTTGGACTGACTCCTTGATGGCCGCTGCGGTTTGGTTCCACACCCATCTGATGTCACCTTCTGCTGTTACACTTGACTTCCTCCCAGAACCTTCTAGAGCCCACTTGAGGGGTCTAGTCCCAGGTCCCCCTTGCTGCTAACATCCATGCATGACCATGCTATGTGTCATAACGAATTTTTCCTTCTCTAAAAGTGAATTGTAAGAAAAGAAAAGAAAAAAAGAGCAAAATGACTAGGATGGTTTAGAGCTTCAGGTCGATGTCATGTAGGAAATATAAAGAAGAGAAGACTCACTGAGTGGGTGAAAATATTGAAGGTCTGTCATGAGTGAGGTGTTTTCTGAGTGGCCTGGAGAGGTAGAATGGGGTCAATGAGTGGAAGTCCACAAAAAGTCAGGTTTTGACTTTATCTAAGGAAAGAGTTTCTAAAAGCCAGATATTTTTTTTTCATTTTTTTTATTCTCATGTTAATCCCCATACATTACATCATTAGTTTTAGATGTAGTGTTCCATGATTCATTGTTTGTGCATAACACCCAGTGCTCCATGCAGAATGTGCCCTCCTCAAAACCCACCACCAGGCTAACCCATCCTCCCACCCCCCTTCCCTCTAGAACCCTCAGTTTGTTTTTCAGAGTCCATCGTCTCTCATGGTTCATCTACCCCTCCGATTTCCCCCGCTTCATTCTTCCCCTCCTGCTACCTTCTTCTTCTTCTTCTTCTTTTTTTCTTAACATATATTGCATTATTTGTTTCAGAGGTACAGATCTGAGATTCAACAGTCTTGCACAATTCACAGTGCTTACTAGAGCAGATACCCTCCCCAGTGTCTATCACCCAGTCACCCCATCCCTCCCACCCCACCCCCCACTCCAGCAACCCTTAGTTTGTTTCCTGCGATTAAGAATTCCTCATATCAGTGAGGTCATATGATACATGTCTTTCTCTGTTTGACTTATTTCGCTCAACATAATACCCTCCAGTTCCATCCACGTCATTGCAAATTAAAAGCCAGATATTTCTAAAGACAGAGAGGGTTGCCCAATCTTCAGTGACAGCCCTGTCACTCAGGCTATTCAAGTAGAGACTGGACAACAGTTTGGCAAGGATGCTACTTCAGAAGCTCGGCTTCACATGTAAGTGTCAGTGACTTCAGGGTCACATTCAGCCTTAAAAAGCAATGCTTTGGTGTGGCTACAGAAAGAGTGATAAGGCCATTACCTTTGCATCTATTGAATCTGACTGGTTCTGAACGGGGTCAGCTTCCATTCTGGTGAGATACCAGGGGGGTCAAATAAAGAAGAGAACATTGGATCTCATGACTTTTCCCAAACATCTCATGGTTTTGGGGATCTCATGACCTTTCCCAAACATCTCATGGTTTTTGTTCAAAAGTTTTCTATTCCATTAGTTCCATTCTTCACGAAACAGTCTTCAACTTGGTTATTAAAAAAGCCTTTCTTGGCCACCCACAGAAACTACATCTGAGGCCCATGAGCAGGTGTTTTTCCTTTTAATGGCTTTTCCATATGGACAATGTATATCATGGAGACTAATATGAAGTCTCATATCAGGCCCCTTCCCAAGAAGTTCCAGTGGCTCCCTGTTGCCTGCTGGTGTGGCCTCCCTGCTTAGCCTGGTGCCCATAGCCTTTTAAATCTGTCTCCCATCTGCTCCCCCGGCCTCATCCCTGCCCTTTTTGCTCTAGGCAGCCTGGGTTCTTCAGGATTCCCTCCACACACTCTGCATATTCTCCACTCTATCCCTTGGTTTCTCCTTCCTCCTTTTCTCTCACTACCTATCCCAACAATCTGGAGTAGAAAGCCCTCCTCACTCTTCTCAACTTCTTCACACCTGTCCTTTTCTTCTTGACCCACTGCATGGATGCTCTCAACCCCTGATTCATCTCTGTATTTGGAACTATGCAAGAAGCCTTCTTCCAAAAGGAGTAGGAGTTACATAGGGCAGGAAGGAGACAAACCACCGAAAACAGGGACTTCCTTACTGCCCCTTATTGGTTTGAGGTGCTTAGTCAATGTCAAAAGCAGTGGGACATTTGGGGGAGCACCTGGCAGCTGGATAAATGACTCATTCTTTGGGCAAAATCCTTCCCTGGGTGGAATGGGAATCAGGTGAGGCTGTGTCTCTGATCTGTGGGATTTGCACCATGGAGGCCTGGAACTGACAGAATCAGGAATGCTACCCATGTAGGTGAGGTGGAGGGCTGAAATCATAGTTAGTCAGGATTCTTGTTTGGAAGTGGCTCGCTGTTGTGAAGATTTGAAAGCACTGTTGGTCAAATTGTGGATTGTGGGTAGGGAACACAGAGGGTGTTGGAATTGGAAGGCTCGTGTTCTGTTCACTAACTAGGCAATCTTTGCCAAGTTGTTTCATATTTCTGAATGTCAGTTTCCACATCTGTATAACAGTGATGATAATACCTGTCTTCGTGGCTGGTGTAAGGGATCAAGTTGGAAGGTGATTTGCAAATTGCAAAGCGTTAGAAAAAGTTTTATAATGTAGAAGCTTCACCTTGGAAAGTTGTTGGTTGGTTCTGATCCCAGAAAACAAGATGATGAAGGTGGCTGCCTGCAGGGCATGTGCACATGGCACATGGTGCAGTGGGAGTAGGTGCCGGCCATGGGGGGCCTAATACAGTCTTTTTGTTCATTCGTTGATTTGTTTATTGAGGTATAGTTCATGTAATATAAAATTCACTACTTTAAAGTGTACAATTCTATGGTCTTTAGTATGTTCACTGTGATGTACAACCATCACCACTAAGTCCAGAACATTTCCATCACCCCAAAAAGAAACCCACTCCTATTAGCAGTCTCTCCCTATACCTCATAGGTGTGTGTAGGGAGGTGAGTAACCAAAGAAACTCTAATCTGCTTTCTATCTCTGTAGAGTTCCCTATTCTGGATATTTCCTATAACTGGAATCATACAATATATGGCTTTTTGTGTTTGGCTTGTTTCACTTAGTGTAATGTTTTTAGCTTCCTCTGTGTTGTAGCATGTATTAAATCTCATTCCTTTTTTATGGCTGAATAATATTTCATTTGATAGGGTTGCCTCATTTTGTTTTTCCATTCATTAGGCAGTAGACATTTGGCTGGTTTCCACTTTTGGGCTATTATGAATAAGGCTGCTATGAACACTGGTAGACAAGTGTCTGTGCAAATCCCTGCTTTCACTTTTTTGGGGCAGATACCTAGGAGTGGAATTGCTGGATCATATGGTAACTCTGTGTTCAACTTTTTGAAGAACTGCCAATCTGTTTTCCGCAGAGACTGTACCATTGAACAGACGCACCAGCAGTGTACAAGGGTTCTGATTTCTCTACATCTTTGCCAATGCTTATTTTCCTTTAAAAGAAAATTACGGCCATCCTAGTGGGTGTGAAGTATCTCACTGTGGTTTTGATTTTCATTTCCCTATTAAGGGAGCCTAATACATTTTTAACAGAATCAAACAGTCTGTGAAACAAGATGGCTTAAAAGTTGCCCAGGCTCTGAGATTTAGTTGTCACCTCCACCTTTACTGCCACCATCTCTGTTCCTAGAAGCCAATGCCAAAGGGCTTCTATGTGCCAGAGACTGTGCCTTAGGCTTTAAGGGTAACAGCCCTATAAATCAGGTATTCCTATTGTCCCATTTTATAGCCATGTAAACTGAGGCTTAGTGATGTTGAACAACTTGCTCAAGGTCATACAGCTGAGTGGTGAGGCTGCTAGTATTTATTTCCAGGTCTGTCAGACCCCCAAGTCAAGCTCTTAACCGTCATGCCACAGAGATTCCTGCTAGAGAAGAAAGCCGTCACACACCATCATACATTTCAAAATTCAACAGATGCTTCCTGAGTGCCCACTGTGTGCCAAAGTCTGTGCTGGGCCCTTATGGCCATGAGTGAAACTGCTCTGTGGAACAACTCATAGTCTGGAGAGTTCTGTCTGAGTTTGCCAGTGATTTCTGGAGAGTGGAGAAATGAGTTTTATAATTTTTATTTGATTTAGCCCTCAAGTTGTTAACACCTCCAGTGCAGGGACTGAGGAGAGGGTTGTCTATAAATATTAGCTCCCAAAGTAAAAATGACGCTTTCATCTCGGCAGACCTAATTAAGCTGTTGATTAGAGAAGGATCAACACCTCCGTCTGTAACAAAAGACACTGTCTGCCAGTGGGAGGTTCTGTCATGGCAATTTCTCCTGCAATTTAGAATATTTGGGAGGACAGAACCCAGACAGCCCAGGGTGTCAAAACGGACAGGTCTTACTTCACATCACACATACACACACACACACACACACTCACACACACACACACACTGCCCCAGAGACACTGGAACCCTGCAGCCCCACCACCTGGGAGGCATTTAACATCTCTCTAAAAGACATAGAGGCTTCAAGCAATGGACACATTTACTGACGGAATTAAGTACATTTTATGGGGCACAAATGGAGCCTGGCAGTTCTGGAATAGCTGCATATGTTTGGAGGACGCCGGCCAGTGTGGGAGATGAGCGGCAGACCAGGCTCGGATTTTCCTGATGGGATGTCCAGAGCACAGCCCCAGGCTTTGCCCTCGCATCTCTCCATGGAACGTGCAGATGTGACAGCCCTTCCATGGGGAGAGTTGTTTAGTTTGCTCAATTATCTCCAAGGGAGATACTAACTTCCCTTGAGTCTCTGTCTTAAAGAATAGGATCTCTCTCTGAGGACCCGTATGTAGTAGGCAAGAATGAGAAGCATCTTCTTGCAGGAAAGCCTGTTTCCCCAAGTGTGATTTGCCTGGTCAGCGAGCAGCAAGGATTCATCAGTCTCCACCCTTTCCCCATCCCAAGGCCATTCACAGCAATTGCATGAAAGTAAGAGAGTCAGAGCTTCACTGAATGGGCTTCCCTGGGCTCAGCAGTGAATGACAGTCGCCCAAGAGAGCAGCAGTAGTGTGTATATGTAAGGGAGAGAGGGGGCAGCTTTCTCTGTGGCAAATAGAGAAGGTCACTCTGACCTCACAGTAATACATTTATGGAGCACTTGCTATGTGCCAGGCACTGTTCTGAGCACTTTACATATATTAATTCATTTACTCCCCATAGTGACCCTATGCGGTAGGTATTACTAATCTCAGGTTACAAATGAACAGACTGAGGTACAGAAAGATTAAGGAAGCAGAGCCTGTGTCCCTAACCACTGTGCTATGCTGTCTGTGACTTGTGAACACTAGTCTGGGCATTTTCTGGCACCATGAGCGGCTCCTATGAATCAGATTCCCTTTATCTAGTTATCTGTATACTTGAGATGATGTGAGAGGGAGGGTTCTTAAGTATGGGGAATTTCTCATAAAGGAAGGGGTAGAAGGGAATGGATAAATTTATCCATCCATTCAACATACTTTTATTGAGCAACTACTATGTGTCAGTTATAATCTCCAGGTTAATGGAGCAAATCAAACCAACCTTTGTTTAAAAAAAAAAAAGTTTTATTGAACATTGCATGTTGTGATCAGTCCTATGGAGGTAGCAAACGGGGCCACGAGAGAGGAAGACCGGGCTAGAAGGAGAAACCCATGTTGGAGGGGGCATCATGGCAAGTGTCTCTTGGTGATATCGAAGCAGTGTTAGCCATGTGAGGAGCAGTGGGAAGGGCATTCCAGGGATGATGGTATATTGTAGGCTCTGAGGGAGGAAAAAGCGTTGGTGGATCAAATATCCAGAGGGGCCAGAACTGAGGGGCACCAAGGGCTGAAGAAGGACAGAAGGCCTGGGGGCAGCGAGGAGAGACAGCCACGGGAGCCAAGAGCCCCTGAAGATGGGGCGGCCACTGCTGAGGTGGTATTTCCTCTAAAAGGGTGACATCTCTGGGAGTGGTTGCCAAGGCAAGCAATTAACAAAAGTCCCAGAGTTAGTTGCCCTGCAGTTACCAGCAACAGCAAGCACATTTGAGACAAGAACAGGTTGCAAACTTTTTTCTCAGAGAGCAAAATGCAGGAAAAGTCTGGAGGCTTATGCCACGCTCCTCCAGGATACCAAAAGGGGGAAGGGTTGTGGCTCCAGGAAAGGCAGGATGCTGGCCCCTGTGGGAGAAGAGGACGTGGGAATCAGAGCAGGGAGACCAGAAGGGCCAGGAAGCACCAGTCACATACAGATACCCCAAGCACTGCCTGCACCCCAAGCTCTTGGGAAGCAGGGGAGGTCTTGGAGGTGAGCCTGGAGGCTGCAGGGGGCTCTATCAGGGGAGGACAGAGCAAAAGCTTTCCAGACCAAGCCCTGCGGAAGAGAAGGCTGCCTTCTGGAGCCCAGGAGACTGTTCACTGTGGCCGCAGCCTAGACTAGGCAGAAGGAGGGGAGATGGACACCAGACTGTGAGGGGCTAGAGCAGTTTGCCACCGACGGAGCCCTGCGCTCCGTGTGAGTGAGTGAATGAGCCATCACTGGGGAGAGGGTCTCCGCCTGGCCTGTTGGTGTGCTGGCTGTGTACCTCCCCTTGACCACATGCCCAGGGCAGGGATCTGTGTGGCCCACCCCTCACAGCCTGCCCAGCGGCCACCTCAGGCACTACGCATTCAGGAAGAGAAGCAGTCACGTCGGATCTAAGTGTTAATAAAAACGAAATCCCTGAGCAGTCACTGAAATTAGCCCGGGTATGATTGAAATGCCAAGGCAGGTCTTGTTATTTTTATGAAGCCGTGAATAATATAAGTATCCAATTGATAAAATGTTATTAAAGCTGACAGCCCTTAAGTGATCTAAGTGGTAAATATTGAAATGAGGTCTCTGCCACACCGTACCCGGGGGCCCGCGGCAGTAATAAGCATTGAGCAATGATTCCACTGGCTCTGGGGAGCCGCAGAGCTTAGGGGGAGCAAAGGCGTTCTTCCTAAATAATTAAACCGGGATTCCAGGGATGGATCGCAGATCCTTGTAGTGGTTTGTTAACGTCCGAAGGAGCTGGCCTCAGGCAAAGCCTCTGTTGGGACACCCTTCCCCAAACAAGGGTAGGAGGGAACAGGGAGGGGCTGGTACGGCTCCCCCTATGGCCCCCAAGGAGCCTGCACTGAGCAAGGAGCATATTTCAGACTTTATTTATAATATAAACAGACTGGTGCACCCTGAGGGCAGCTAATAGTTGATGAGCAGTGGGGCTGCCACGTGGGTTAGAGATTTTATTAGCACGGCCTAGGAAAAAAAAAAAAAAACCCACTATAGAGAGTAATGCAAAATATGGTGCCTTCCTGATAATCAGATCATTAAAGATCTGGCAGGGAGCATATTTCTTTTCCTGTTCTTGGTAAAAGGCTCTGTAAGAGCTGTTACCTATTCCACCATCAGCTAATAGGCCAGCTGTGCTGGGGCAGTGGGCCTCCCTGAATCTGGCCAGGTGAGGAGTGAGGCTGTTCTCAGCCCCTTCTAGGGCTCTGGGAGGAGAACATTTCTTTGGTGGCCGTTGGGGTCCCCAGTACCATCCATCTATCCCAATTCCCTGCCAGGTGCTGGTAAGTCTCTGGAGGTGGAAATGGGCAGGGAGGCATGGCTGCAGACCTGTGGAGCTCGCCCGAGCCTGTTCGTCTCCGGAATTACTAACAATAGAGGGTGACTGCTGAAGAGAGGCCGGGAGGCTTGCCTGTTGGCTCTGCGCAGGGTCACAGGTGGGGGAAAGCTCTCTGGAGGTCGAGGAGGTTGAGGAGCCTGGAGGAGGTGCACTTTAAGCTGATCTGTGAAAGACAGAGGGCAAAAGCAGGAAGATGGGAACCCTACAGGACCCCCTCCAACGACAGAAGGGCCAGCAGAGGGGACCGAGTTGTAGACTTTGGTCCCAAGCAGGTTGTGTCAAGCACTTGCCAGGTCCTGTCTGGGAACTCAACAGGACTGGGAGGGAAGAGGTGGTAAGGGGTCTGGAGAGAGGCATGAGTACCTCTGGTCCTGGGAGCCCTGCTGGAGGTGGGGGTAGTGCCTGGGTATCAGGATTTTGGGATGGATGGTTGGGGACAGGGTGGGATTCTACTTTAATCCAGTTCTTATAAATCTAGGCATTCACACTGAGTCTGGGGCGCTTAGACTGAAAAATGTGCCCACCTGGCCCAGTGACCCAAGGTTGAGGAGCCTGACCTAGGTTTATACTCTGGAGTGACTCCAGGCTACCCTCTCTTTCACGTCCCTCTGAAGCCACAGTGAGGGCACTCGAGCCCATTTCATTCCCTGAAGTCCTCCAGGCTCCTAGGGGAGAAGCAGCAGAAGCCATAAACGGTACAGTAATGGGGTGGGCTCTGTCACACTGGCCCAGGGGCTGATGGCTTTCTGCAAAGCCCTGGAGGGGAGTTGTGGCCTCTCCTGCCCAGCTCACACCACAGGCTCTGCTCTGCACTCTGTCCGGCCCTGCCCCTTTTCTGTTCTCAGCATGCTGCTCACAGCCTCCATTTCCAACTTCCGCCAAGATAGAAATTGCTCCTTCCCTGCCCTTTGGCCCTCCAAGTCCAGGCAATAAAATAACATAATACGTATTATTCAGAAATGACACCTCCATACATTCGTCCAGGTTTTTAATACCCATCCTCACATTTAGCTTTGCTACAACTCTGGGAATAGTAGGGCAGGTTTCCCCATGCTGCAGTTGGAGAAACTGAGGTTTTCTAGCAACAAATGTGAAATTAGCTTAGCTCGCCAAAATCTCTTGGTGCCAAAATATTCTTTCTCCCATGACTCACTGATGGATGATGCTGCGGGGGGTAAAAGGCACCTGCCATCTTGATGGATAGGCAGCAGACCACAGAACACCAGCCGCTGTCTGGGAGAGATGAGCCTTCTGGTGTGGATAAGCTGAGGGGATGGATCTTACCTTACCAGCCATTTTGAAAGGAAAGATTATGGGATGTTTTTTAAGAATAGATGCAAGAGCTCTTGGAAGTGGACAGTGGTTTTGAGCCAAGCTTAGGAAGAGGGAACAGTGGACAAGCACATTAAAGAATATTTAAGCTTCCAAAAGCTTCAAGCAGCCCACTGTTGTGTCTGGGCACTTCTTTGGGCCTCTGTAAACAGCAAATCGATTGAGCGTCAGGCTTGTTTTCATAGCAGTCCTACACACTGGGAGTATCAGGTGAAGCAAACCTTTTATTTAGTTCCTGACAGGTAATTAAATTTGCCTCTGCATTGGTTTGCCATCCAGCCAAGGAGCCAGAAGTAGCATTCTGAATGGCTATAGCTATTTACTGGAATATTACAACTTAATTTGCCTCTCAAGATGCAAGCAGAGATCTTGATTCAGTGAAAAGTTTGACTCAGCCTTGGGGCTCCAGGTCGGAGATTTCATTTTTGCCAACAGGAGTTTGCTCTCTGTCTCAAACATGTGAAAGCCCCATTTCCATATTTTTTCCAGAGTGACATACTGTGGGAACAACCAAAGGTTACAGAGTAAAGAAAAACAACAATTGGCAGTAGCAAGAGAAGGGATCCAGTACCTTCCCAAAGACCCATTTCTCTGGGAACCAGGGATTATTTCAGTGACAGAAAGAAGTTCAGGATTCCGTGGTCATCGCACAGGGAAGCAATCACATCTCTGAAGGACCGGGGAAACAGTCTATCAGCTTCCTCCTGCAGGTCTCAGTTCAACAAGTGCTTTACAAAAGCTCTCAAAGAGCCCTGGGAACTCCTTCTATAAAGCACTTGTTAAACTGAGACCTGCAAGAGGAAGCTGATAGACTGTTTCCCCAGTCCTTCAGAGATGTGGTTGCTTCCCTGTGCACCAGGCTGGACTGCAGAGGTTGAGGGCTGCAGCTCCCCCCTGGTGTTGGGAGTTAATCTTGCTCCTTGTTCTAGAGATGAGTGAAAGAGAAGTTACGGCTCCTAGTCCCGAGCTTCCCTGAGTATTCCTCTCTGAGCTCTACTGGGGCAGGCTCCAGGAGATTTTCATGATTTTCCTCTTCTTGATGGTCTGCAGTTTCACCATGATGTGTCAAGGTGTTTTTCTTTATCCTGGTCTGTACTCAATGACGACATTCCATCTCTTCAATTTTGGAAAATCCCCAGCATCATCTTTTTGAATGTTGTTTCTGTTATTCCTCCTATTCTTTTTTTATGAAGCGTCTATTAAATATAAGTTTGAGCCTCTCAGTATATCCTCAAGGTCTTGTAAACTTCATTTATCTAAATAAACTTTCTTTTTTTCTGTCTATGCCAAATTCCGAGCAAATACCAATTTATCACTTCTCTCTTGTAGAATTTACTCTATTAAATTTTTTTATTTCATCAATGGTATTTTTATTTCCAAGATTCTAGTTTTATGTCTCTTAATTTATTTCTTCTTTTTTATAATTTGAAAAACCTCATTGCTATTTCTTCTTTTACTCCTTTTACCTCCTTTACCTGAGCAGCATTATTCTAAACTTGTTTTCAGACCTCTGTTATTTTCGTTTCATTTGGAGTAAATTTATTTACTGGTTGCTGATTATTTTGGCTACTTTTCCTGAGAGTTTGGAATTTTGTTTGCAAGCTCATTTGGAATGGAGTTCTGTTCTTTGTCTCTTTCTCTTTGCATGTACCTGTCTGTTTAGCAGGTCGGTTTGCTGGGGGTGGGGGGGTTTGTTTGTTTGTTTCCCATCAGTGTCCAAGGAATCTTGTCTAGGCCCAGACCTGTTGTTTGTGGCTCAGGTCTCCTGTCCTGGCTGCAAGGCTGCACTGTTTCACCTTGCCCCTCCAATAAACCAGGGCCTTGAGCAGAGCTGAGAATTATTTCCCCACCTCATTCCACAGGTAGGGAAGCCCCATCCCAACCCGTGGTTTCAGAGCATGACTCTGGATCCAGCTATTTTGCCTCCGTGGGGCACCTTTAGGCCCCTCTCTCCTGCTAGAGTTGAGCTGCTGCCTGTTTACTAGCTTGTCTTTCCATGTAGCTTCAGGTCCTCAGAGGGGCTTATCTGGTTTTGAGCAATCGGAACTATGTCTTTGTAACATTCTCATCTCATTATTTTATCTAGTGCTTCTGTGATCTGGAGTGCAGGAAGGCCTCCAAGCATGAACTAATTAATACAGCATTGATGGGAAGTTCTGGGGCATGGTCTTGAGCCTTTGTTAGGAGATACAGAGGAAAGGAGGCCTTATGTCCCTGCCTTTCCAGGAGCTTCTGGGACACAGCATTTGCCAAGAAGATTTGGAACATGTCAGCAAGTGCTTGAAGGATGTAAGAGAGGAGACACATGGCTAAAACACGGAGCAGAATTATAGAAACCTCATCATTAAAAGGGACATTAAAAAATCTTCACATCTAGGGGCACTTGGATGGATCAGTCGGTTAAGCATCTGACTCCTGATTTCGGCTCAGGTCATGATCTCAGGGTCGTGGGATCGAGCCCCACATTGGGTTCCATGCTCAGCATGGAGTTTGCTCAAGATTTTCTCTCTCTCCCTCTGCCCCTTCCCCGACTCACTCAATCTCTCTCTCTCTCAAATAAATAAATAGAATCTTAAAAAAAAAAATCTTGTGGAGCCCGGGTGGCTAGGTCATGATCTCAGAGTCCTGGTATTGAGCCCCATGTTGGGCTTTGCCCTCTGCAGGGAGTTTGCTTCTCCCTCTCCCTCTGCTCCTGCCCCTCCCCCTGCTTGTGCTCATTCTCTCTCTCTCCCAAATACATAAAATCTTAAAAAAAATAGTCTTCACATCTTACCTCTGCTTCCCTGCTGCATGATTCGAGCTCTAACGTCACAGCAAGGGATGATCCACATTACATTTGAACACCTCCAGAGAGGAGGAGCCACTGCCCAGCAAGGCAGCTTTTTGTATCTCTGCATAGCTGTGTTCTTCTTCCCTTTGCAACCTGAAATCCGTCCCCCTTTAGCTTCTTCCCAATGGGGTTCATCCCTCCCCGGGGAACCATATTGAAAAGTTCAAACACTCTTCCATCTGGCACATGTAAATGCTCCATAACCGCTCTCTACAATTATTATTTCTGAACACTTAACCCAGCCAGCTCCCTGTACACTTCTTGCCCCGTCGTTTCCCAGCTCACCCTGAGGCGTGATGTGGTTTGGCAGTCTGGTTCTGCTGCCCGGAGTTTTCAGATGCTATAGTAAGACCACTATTACGTTTCTCAGAACAGGAAAAAGGTTCACGGCTGCACTCTATCCTGCCCATGCCACAGTGTGTGCCCCTTGCTCACAGAGGGAAAGAAAGGCTCCTGAAGCCATGGGCAGCTCAACCTTTCTTTCCTCAAACCAAAGCAGGTGGAGGATCCTGGGGTTCAGGAAGCATTCCTTGGGAGCAGTTAGAGACTGAAGTTCTGGGGCCACCCAGGGACAGAAAGGCAATGGCCTGATGTTGCATATGCAAGTAATAGGGTCCCCAGACGCTCAAGTTCCAGCGACAGGGCACTAAGGTGGGTCACGGGGTAGGAAGATAGCCCAGCCAATATCTCTCGGCCCTACCAGGATCACTTAATATGTTCCTTGCCAAATAATAATAATGATGGAAAAGTGTTCCCAGGAGTGACTTTGGACTTCTGGCTGGACCATTCTGGGGTTTCGTGGCCCAGCACTGAAATCTGAAATACCGTGAGTTATGTCTACGGGCCTGGTGGCAAAGTCTTTTGGATACTGAGAAAGTAAACTCAGCCCAGAAGTCAGCTCACATGTGGCTAAATGTTGAACTCCCATAGGTCTGGTCATCCCCTTTAATGTTTGAAGGTTAGAAGGAGGAGAGGAAGGAGAAAAGAAAAGAAAGGGAGGAGGAAATGGCCATTTTAGAAAGCCTCCAAGAAATTCTTCAAGTACTAATGCATTCTCACAGAGTTATAGCATGACTTGCTCTCAGGGCCAATAAAAATCTCAAAGCCAGCCCTGAGTACCGGTGACAGGAGAGCTCAGGGCCTCTGAGGATGGCGGGGCTGGGACAGGGGTCTTCTGGAGCTCTTGCAGTAGTGGTGCTTCATTTGGTGGTGCCAGTCTGTGATTCTCGACAGGCAGAAGGAACTGATGCTGCCATTTTTCCAGAGCCGAGGTGCTGGGGCTGCTTATTACATTTACAGATTTGCGAGAGAATGTATGTGTTTTATAAACGGAGTGAACGCCTTATGTTTCTGATTGATGGGCCATCAGTTGCACAGTTGTTGGGCAGTGATTGATTTTCCAACCCAGCTGCTCCAGCTGTGCCACAGATGCTCCTTGTCTGAAGTCAGAGGGCTGGTGTTGTAAGCCATAGAGAAGATCCTAATTGGAGTGATCCCTGAGAAATCGGCCATTGTAATGGCTAACAGCCATTAATGTGGGGCTTTGCTTGGGGTGCTAAACCACAAGCTCTCCCTTGATAATTGCCATTCCCAGCTGGATAGGTGCCATTTTGAAACTCATAATGACGTAGTGGGGAGCTGAGCTGAAGTTTACTCTTGCACAGTTTGTGGAAACAAAACTCTTTTTTTTTTTTTAAGATTTTATTTATTTATTTGACAGAGAGAGACACAGCGAGAGAGGGAACACAAGCGGGGGAGTGGGAGAGGGAGAAGCAGGCTTTCCGCGGAGCAGGGAGCCCGATGCGGGGCTCGATCCCAGGACCCTGGGATCATGACCTGAGCCGAAGGCAGACACTTAATGACTGAGCCCCCCAGGCACCCCCAAAATTCTATTTTTTTTTTTAAATATGTTGTTTTAAAATTCAAAATTAACACATGCTTATTTTTCAAGGTCTTAAAATATACAGAAAGATAAAATCAAGAAAATCAGCCATATTCTCACAGTCCGTAGACAACCATGGGTAATATTTTGATGTATTTTATTTGGCTTATTTTATTATATTTGAGTGTGACACAGCCACACACGCTTTTCTTTTTTTTTTTTAAGTTGGGGACATACTTTAAACAGAATTCCATATCATACTTTTTATCTTTATGTTACAATTGGAAACTCAACATATGCCTTTAAATTACAAATTAAATTTCTGAACATGCAAATGGAGTGAGCTGGATTGTAGCTAGAGAGAGGCCTGTTCATAGCAACATGGGGTGGAGATGAGACCATGGCAGATCCTAGGGGGAGCTGGCTTCCAGAACTTTTTTGCCCTGGCCTTGCTTCTGCTAGGTGCCTAACCTATAAAGCAGTGACATTAACAGCTGCCTTACTTCTCTCAAGAGGCTGTGCAGTGCCATATTGTGCAAGCACCCTGGGATCAAGGCATGCAGTAAGGGGGAAGGGATATCATTATTAAGAAAGGAAAACTTTCTAAGCATATTAGTTGCATCCATCTGTAGAGTCTGGTCAATTAGAAACGACCCTATTTCATTAGAGCAGACCGATGGACAACACAGCACCAGCCCTTCCTGTGGGTTTTTACTGCAGAGGTGATACGGGCACAAGAACACCTTCTATAGCTGCAGGTAGGGCTTGGACCAGGTGCTCCCTGGAGGCTTCTTTGAGCTCTGACACCTGCCATTTGGTATCCTTGAAAGGGTTAATACAGCATTTCTTTTAAAGCCTTTGGTGGAGAACTTTTCACTGCTCCCCAAGTTCTTCCCCCTCGGATCCACAGAAGAGGAACTTTCTGGCAGCATTCTTTCACACGCCTGTTCCAAACACTGAGTTTGCATTGTGGGTGGGGCAAACCAGTTCAAAGCTCTCAGGTTCCCTTGAGGCCCAGAGGGATGATTGACCGCACACACAGGTGATTCCCCTTGTCAGCGTTGCTGCCTGTGTGGCACGGGGGTTCGGAAGGCCCCTCCAGCTGGGGGTCTGGGTAAGGCAGTGGAGGAACCTCTCTGGCTACTGCTGTCTTGTGCCCAGGAGACCCATGGGGGGTAGTTCAGTCGAGGATTTCTGTGGCCAGTGACCTCATCCAACACCCAGGCCGGGATTGGACCCACTTCTCTATAGCCAACCTATATAGGACTCCTGGTGGCCTAACTGTGGCCTAAACTTTAGTGCCATAATTTGAAAAGAGACCAAAAATATCACCTCTAGGACTTTTTATTCCAGGAGAGGAAATGAAACTCCTAGGAGCTCCCTCTTGAGCTCCTGAGTTCTTCTGGTCCCTGGGCCACTCCATGTAGACTTGATGTTTGCCTAATAAAATCCTCACGGCAACTAGCATGGGGGTTCACAACCTTGCCTGCACGTTAGAATCGCCTGAGGTTCCAGCCCAGCCCAGTCAGATCCGACTCTCTCAGGGTGCAGCCCAGGCAGTGGTTTCGGATGCCTCCAGTGTGCTGCCAAGGTTAAGAACCACTGGTGGGAACATGACAGCGTCAGAGAATGCAGCCCAGTGCCCTCATTTCCAAAGTGACAAGACTGAGGAGGTGACAGAACATGTTCCTTTGAGGCCACAGTTAGGTGAGGGCAGGTCCAGCTCCGGGACTCACACCTTTGAAGCATTCTGCCCCGAGTGTGGGCTGATGAGTGACTTCTATCCACGTGGCAGCAGCTGTAAAACCAGTGAACAACCCTGTTTTAGTAAACCGCTGGGCTGTCCTAAGAAGAGCCCATCCTGGAGTTTTCTCTAAGCCCTGGTGCTGTGGCCGAACTGAGTAGCACTAGTGACCCTAGGGAGGAGTCATGCCTTGGCAGAGACGCGTAGAAGAGATATCCCCATAGCTCCCCTATGGGGAGCAGGGGAGCAGGCCCTGCCTCACTGCAGGACGGGAGACTGGACAGCAAAGAAGCTGGGAGTGGGAGCACCTTCTCCCAGTTCCTCTCCTGCTGTGGCAGCAAGATGCTCCCAGCCTCCTGGGGCTCCCTTTTCCCAACTGCAATAACATGGCCTCATTTGTATACTCTTAGGTTTACTACTGTGTTTTCAGGAAACTTTCCCTTCTGGTCCTCACAGTAGTGCTTCAGAGAAGGAGCAGGAGACTCCGTGAGAAACTTTACAGCCCTCACCCCAAAGCAAGAACATCTTAGAGCCCACTTTCACCCCCATCTTTAGTATTTTCTGGAAGTTTCCAAGGGGGACCTTGTGTAAGCCCATAAACCAATCTGTTGGTATCAGACTCCGAGCACAACTCACTGTCCTTCCTGCCCAGCTTCTAGGCAGGTGGTGCTCACCGCTGAGCCCCACACCCAGGCAGCGTCAGTGGTGGAGGCGCTTTCTGCATAGCCCCAGGATGCTGAAGTACCCTCAGCCCCCCATATCAGTGCTGCTCTTGGCTGCCCCAGCCTTGAGGAGGTCTGTTGGGCCCCAAGTGCCTCCTAAACCTTTTCCGCAGTTTCTTCTGACCCCCTCCAGCCACCCAGTCTTAGCCAGCCTTCTGGTTGTTCCTCCTACCCCCAGCCTTCTCTCTGGCCCATGTCCACCTTGACCTTTAGAGCTTCTGTGACCTACTGGAGTAAATCCCTCTTTGCTGCAAAGTGTGGGGAAGGACTGCCCTGGGGGCAGGGTGTGGCGGCCAGGAGGGGCATCACCATGAACAGTTGCCCACCACCAACTCTTGTTACACAGCTGAGGAAACCAGGGTCAGAGTCCCGGAGCTAGGAAGCCTCAGGCTGAGAAACGCATCCTCAGCCTCCTGAGCCCGGTGTGGGGCAGATGGCGAGAACAGCGCATGCCAAGCAAAGGGAGGCAGGTGCCCCGAAGCGCGAGGGACGCGCAGGCCCTGCTGGTGGCCCTGGACCTGGGCTGCGCAGGTGTGGGCGCGGACGCAGGTGCGGGCGCCAGTGCGGGTGCGGGCATGGGTGCAGGCGCCAGGGTGGGTGCCAGTGCATGCGCGCTCAACATGCCCGCTCTATTAACAAAGGCCCCGCGCCGGGGCCGCCTCCCGGAGGCCAGCAGCCTTTGAAGCCCCCAGCCGGGATTATTTAATATAATGGAACAGTGCAACTCGACCCATCAGAGACATAAATTTCCAGGTGTTTTAAATTTGTTTTCCCGTCAGAATGGTAAATGGCGGATAGTAAAAGTCGCCACCGGGTCGAGGCTGTCGGCGCGGGGCTGGCCCTGGCAGTGCCGCAGCCCCTCTCGGGTGGGCTGGCGGCCCCCACAGCCCAGCGCCCGCCAGAGGCGGCCGAGTCCCGGGGCTCCCTGGACAGGAGTCTCCCAAGCCAGGAAAGGGAGTCCATGACAGGGCTGGGCGAAGGTCCTGGGCCCTTAGTTTCCAGAGGGGTCTCAGGGCACCTAAATCTCCTGCCGCCCCAAGGTCTCTGACCCCCCACATCTGTGCAGAGGAACCCACAGCCCCTCCACGCCCCAGATTAATTAGGGTGTGAGGGCCTGTAACACCTACAACGAGGTTTCTTTTGCCCTTGCCAAGTTCAATTATGGGTGCATCTGCTTTCTGATTTTTCCAAGATGGTTTGATTTTTTTTCTTTGAAACACACACACACACACACACACACACACACACCCTGAACTACAAAGGAACAGACTGCACAGTAGCTTTTTGCCGAAGGTAAGAGATTCTGACTGCTTTTTCCAGACTCCCACTTTTTGAGATGTGTCAGAATTCACAGGGTGGCTGCTGAGGATAGATATTACTCTGAGTAATTCTGGAGAAATCTGACCCTTCCTCCCACTCCCCACAAGGCCCTTTACCCTTTTCCCTTCAAAGTAATAAAGAATGTCTACTTTTTATGAGGCGGGCTCCCCTGCCTGCTACCCAGAAACCTACTGTGATCCGTCACTTTGAATGGAGAAATCATTTGACATTTATTTCCCGAACAGGAAGCACCGGCTCAAGAAGGTGGAAACCCTAGAAATTAGTTCAACTTAGAAGATGAAAGTAGGGAAGACAGTTGCTCCTTACCAAAGTGATATTCATTCTCTATTCGCTTATGGGCAGGGCCTTCATAGAGACACCATAGGGTCTGGGGAGGAGGCAAACACCTAATGAAACAGCTACATTTACTCTCAGCAGAGTACCCTCTGTTGGGCCAGCATTGCATGTATGCGTCTGCATGTGTACACGCGCACGTATGTCTGTGTTAGTGAAGGGGTGGGGCCAAGGAGGGGATGCAGAGCTGTGAGGCACATCCGGCCAGCTTGTCCTCACAGAATTTGCACACTGGTTACTCGCTGAAATGCACCATTCACAAAGCTGTATGTGGAAGGGGCCAACCGGAACAGAGCAGAGACAATCACTGGCACTGAGGAATTCAACAGCCAGAGGTGGGCCATACCCGTTCTGGCTCACAGACAATCAGAGGAGGTCTTCCGGAGGAGCTCGACATTTGGGCCGGGGCTAGGAAAAGGCAGTGAGAGGGGTGAGTAGGAGCCAGGTGAGCAGGAAGGAGAGGCACAGAGGTGGGGGTAGCGTGGGAGGACAGTGAGAGATGGCACTGGAAAGACCGAATCCAGGTGGGGCAGGGCCCCAGGTGTCCTCAGAGAGCTGCTAGTCCCCCGTTTGCCCTGCTGTTGTGTTTTCAGCCTGGATTGTCTTCCTGATGACAGTCCCCCAAGAGCAGGAGAGTGCTTCAGAGGTCAACTTCTGGAAACAGGAAACAGTGATTAGCAAATCAATTAATTTAAGGTCCAGTGAGCCACTGGATTACAAAGAGCAGTTATTTGTTAACTGAAGACAGACCTTGGCCCCTGATGAGAACTCTGATTCTTCAAGAAGGCATACCTAAGAAGAGTGCAGGCCCTACCTACGTGTGAAATTCCAGCCTCCCAGCTCTGCTGATGACAGAAATGACCGTAATAAACCTGGGAGGCCACAAGTCAAACAAATAATTGGGTTGACAAATAGGAGTATAAACAAGACTTTGATTAATGAATTTCCTAATAGTTCTCTGTTTATTGACATTAGCTCAGCGTGGTCATTAGGCCTGACCATCTATGTTGAATGGTATAATATCTTCCATTCAAAGACTGCTTCGTAGCTTTTTTTCTTGGATGTTTTATGTCTCTGAGTCCTGTCTCCCTGACCGGACTAAGAGCCCCTACTCTGAGAACCTGCAATCTGCGTACTGAATGAAGGGTAAGATCGCAGAGCTTCCTGTGAGCGGTAAAGAGTAAAATGAGAGCAGTGAGAAGAGCCTCCAGCTTCAGCACCTGAAGGCCTCGGTGTTGGGCTGGGACCTGGGTTCTAGCACCCTTTCACCCTGACTTCTGTTGCCTTTGTAACTAGTCGCTTAACCCTGTTCTGATTGCTCCGCTCTTGAGGGAGGGAGTCATTCCACAGGGTGATCCTTCTCCTGGTGTTACAGGCATTACAAAGAGGGCCACAGTGAGGTGGAAGATGACATAGGACGCTGATAGCCCGTATGAACAAGAGCTCCCCTCTGGCCGGTCTTGGGCAGGACTTAGCTTCTAACACAGCTGACCTTACTAAAGTGTTTTCGGGGATCTCAGCCACTGCCTCCAAAGGCCGGAACCCAAGACAGGGCTTGTCCTGGGAAGGTGCCAGCATGCCTACAGTTAGGCACCAATCCCTGGCCAGTGCATGCCAGGAGCCACTGTCCTTGTCAACAGTATGGGCCCTGTGGTCCTGAGCCAACATTCCAGCCTGGCGACTGGCTGCAGCTTTAGCAACTTGGTGAAAAGCGAAGGCAGGAGGAGTTGAAGCTGTAAATACCAGCTGTATTTTTATTGGTCATCTGCAACTTCAAAGCTTTCCCTGCTTTAAAGGAGGCCCAAGCAGGTACCGGTCGGCTCCCGAGCTCCCGGCCTTGGTGCCTTATTGATTTTCAATGTGGCTTGACTCCCAGGTGGGCAGACTTCAAAAACGGCCTGTATTTTTCTGCTGTCATGTTTCCATCCCTGTTAGTTTCCATCTCCCACAAGATTTGGGATGTGTTGGAGAGCAGCTTTGCTTTCTTCAGCTTTCTCTCAATAATTTTCTCCGGGACAGGATTTCAGACAGCCAGGGTCACTTTTGCTGGGCTTGCGTCTTGTGTTGATCGTACCGAGCCGGACCAGCTGCTGGCAAGTGTGAGGGAGAAGATGCAGTCCTTGCCCTTAAGGGGTTCACCCCTATTGGTCCACCTAAGTGCGTTCTAAGTGTGGCCACTCTGGAAGGTGTGGCCTATGGTGGAGGGTGGGGCCCGAGACCTCCCAGTTTAACACAGATTCTTCAGCCTCAAGCCAGCAAGTGTCTTTTGAGATATCGTGTGCCCAGCCGTGAGAACTAGAACGTTCATTAAATGCCTACCATTAGCAGAGCACTGAGCTTCACTGGTATTTGCTGGTAGCTTTACTTAAATTTCATGTGAATTCTATATTGCTCCGGGAAGCAGGTTATTCTTTTTTTTTTTTTTTTAAAGATTTTATTTATTTACTCGACAGAGAGAGAGAGAACGCGCACAAGCAGGGGGAGCGGCAGGCAGAGAGAGAGGGAGAAGAGGGAGAGGGAGAAGCAGGCTCCCCGCAGAGCAGGGGGAGCCTGATGTGGGGCTCGATCCCAGGACCCTGGGATCATGACCTGAGCCGAAGGCAGTCGCTTAACCAACTGAGCCACCCAGGCGCCCAGAATTAAGTTATTCTTAGCCCCTCTTTATAATGAGTAGGCTGGTTTTGTGGGGTCTTCATGACGACCCCGAGCTCACTTAGCAGGACCTCGCCTCTGGGCGGCTCTTGCTAGCAAACCAGGCGGGCGTGTGTCTCTGTGTCCTTGTGTGTTGTGGAGAGGGAAAGGAAACTGGAAGCTTGCCACCTCATTGACAGACAAACGTATTCATGTGGCGTAAACAAGCAACATGAGGCTTCTGTATGTCACTAATAAGAACAGCAAGCATGTCTTGCATGGTGCCAGTGACTGGTCCAGTGTTTCACCAGTGTTAACTAATCCCCATGAGGAAACTGAGGCACAGATGGGGTGGGTAACTCTCCCAAGGTATCACAGTGAGGACATGTCAGCATTGAGATTCAAACCCAGAGTGTATCTTAAACACTCGATTGAGTTTCAGGACTGCCAGAGTGGGACGCCAGCAGTGTGGACTGGGCAGTCCCTGCCACTGAGAGATTATTCTGCCTGTTCTCCCACACTTGACCTCTTCTAAGCCTCCAAAGAGTGGGGAGGCAGTCAGCCAGGCCTCGGTATCAACCCCCACCCCCGCCCCTTGATAGACGAGGCACAAAAAAGTCAGGTGGGTGCCTATGGTTACCTAGACCAGAGCCCAGCCTCCACCTCGATGCTGAAGGAGTTTCTACAGGAAGGAATGTTGGCACGTTGAACAGTTGTTTGGTAGAAGTGTCTTGCCTGCAGACTGGGGCATACAGGTCTGTGAAAACAGTCTCCTGTACACGCAGTTCCTCTCCATCTGCCGTGGTCACGGAGTGAACCGGGAATGTGACTTTTGTAACTATAGAAGAAAGAGACAGGGCAGGCTAGGGAGAAGCTGGGTCCAGGTCCAGGGGAATTCCCTGGTGCCCTGGGCACAGGCCTTGTGCTCTGCAGCCTGCTGGCCCAGCCATGCAGGGGGAGAGGCCTTTGAAGTCACAGACCACCAATAAAATTGCAGCTGCCACCAGGAGCTCACAGGGCTCCAGGCGTGAGATTTTATACCACCAAGGGTCTGAGCCAGCACTGACGGGGGTGGAATGTGCCCTGAACTTCTCCTTCCTCTGCAGGAGCCACCAGGGTGCCCCAGCCCCTGGCCATCCCGTCGCCCAATCAATCAAAACTGCAGCAAGGGTCCATCACCACAGGGGGACGAGAGAAGAAGCAACTAGCAGGCCAGAGCTGATGCACAGGCAGAAAACAGCCACGGGGCCAGCAGGCTGTGAGTCCAGGCCCATTGTGGGGACACAGGCAATTCTCTGCTAAGGTGGTGGGGGCCAGAAGGCGAGGCCAGGGGAGGGAGAGAGCAATTAGGGCCAGAGTGGTCATAGAGCAACCTCCTAAGGTTTCAGCATGGACAGAGACACGCAGGCTAGAATAAAGGAGCACCTCTTTGTCCTTTCTCTTCCCTTGCCCTCCTGCTCCTTTCTTTGATCACTTTTAAACTGATATTTGTATCTGGCCCTGTGCTGGCAGTGGCCCCATCTCCCTTCTTAAGGAGCTCATAATCTGAGACAGGCTTGAGAATGGACTTTGGATCAGCACCTGGAGGAAGAAGCAAAGGGCAAGGGAACCTGGTCAAGCATCTTGGCAGCCTTTGGAGCGATGAGCGCAGTGTGCGGCAGAGTTCACCTCTGGCATCATCCTCCATGCCCAGAGTTTTCTAGTACCCTGCTCCCTTCCTCTTGGGAAGCAGCTGTTCACTCAACCCTTTGGAGGTGTTTGGTGATGGATGGGTTAACCTTCGAGGGTGGTCAACAGATGATGTCCCAGGGATTGGGCTGCATAGGGACAGCCATTATCTGGAAATTGTAGCCAGAAAGAGGAGCTGAAATGGAGACCACACACATAGGAACTGGGCAAAGGGATGGGTAGGGAAAGAGGCTGGAGGAGAGCGGAGGATGGGTCAGGGGCTGGGGGCTTCACTGCAGCCTGCCCCCAGACCACAAGCAGCTCTCCCACCTGGGCACAGGTACTTAAAAGAGAAAACCAATTCGTTCAAAGGAACAGAAACCTTAACAGGAGACTGTGGAGTGTGCAGGGGCAAGAGAGGCCTGCGGTGCTGGGAACATTTTGGTGTCCCTGTTCAGATCACACCTCACAGGTTGCTTGCTCACTGTACCTCCTCCTCACGCATCCCACCGCTTGGTCTTTTGGGAGGGACAAGCTCGGACCAGGGAGGTGACAGTGCTAAGGGAATTTTAGGTCATGGGGATTGGCTCCTGCAGCCTTACAAAGCTTTTTTGTCTTGGACAAGCAAACTCTTCCCTGCGGCTTGTTGAAGTGTGAGAGGGCAGCACCTGTGAGGGGAGGCTGGTGTGAAGAAGGGCAAGTGGATCCAGAGCCGACACACACACTCACACTCACACACACACACACACGCGTGCATTACCCAACAACGTGACCGAGCCTGATTGCCATGTCCTGTTTGGGGCCATGGGGGAAAAACACCATCATTCTGGTCAGACACTGGGGAAATGGGGAGCTGGGGGACATTTTTCTATTTTATCCTGAGTGTTGAGCTTTTTGTACTCACCATCAAATCAGCGTTAGACATTTAGCTGGAATATAACAAGGAATTGAGGGACCTGTGTGCAAACAGCTTAATACATGACACAATTCATGCAGCTAAGCCCACATTTGCTTTTTGCTAATTGTTGACAAAGGCATTTAAATGTGGAGAAAATCTCTCTCTAGGAACATTGAACAGGCTGGCATTTTAAAAAACTAAGTCTATAGAATGTACACAGGCAGGTAAGGCTTGTTTTCTTCAAAGTAGTTACCTAGCCAGGCCAGCATTCATTGGGATGGGCAGGCTTTGCTTCAGACCCTGCCTTGTCACAAAAAGAAGTTGAGGTACCGGTCAGTGAGGACTCAGATATTGCTGAGCGACCCTTGTTGTATGTGGCAAAACACTTGCTCAAACTTTGCCTGACTTAAGAGGGGAGAATATATCCTGCCTAAGGCTGTAGCCGTAGGAAAAAGGATGAGAAGGGGTCAGACTGTTGTGCGTATTGGCTTGTGTCTTGTTGCTTTTACCAAATCTCGTGAGAGTAAGGGGAAATCAGGCTAGCGTTAACTGTCTCCAAGAACAGAGGGTAGGAAATGTGGCTTTCTAAGGTGCCGCTCTGCTGCCTGCAGCCTGAAATCTAAATTGACGGGAGTTCAGTAATTTGGAGCCTGGCTGGGTTGAATAAGTGTGATATTGTGATTTATGATGAGAAATCATAGTTCCTGGCACAGAGCTCCTGAAACACTTGACATTTCCTAAGTGTCAAAAAAGGTTGTGTGTCTTTTGTTATGTTAATGCAGTGACTTTGGGAGTGCCCTAGGTCACCCAAGAGGAACCAACCAAGGGATTACACAAGGGTTAAATTTACAGTCTCACCACCGGGGAGAGGTGAGGGGCTAGCGGTAAATCTATCGCCAGTGACCGATGATTTAATCAATTGTGTCTATGTAATGATGCTTTCATCCAACCCCAGAAAGGACAGTCAGAAGATGTTCCAGGTTGGTGAACACAGGGAGACTCAGGGAGACTGGTGTGCTTAGAGGAGCTTCCGTGCCCTCTTCCTATACCTTGCTCTGTGTCTCTTCATCTGGCTATGATTTGTATCTTTTGCCATCCTTTGTAATAAACTGGTGAGCTAGAGAGTAAACTGGTTTCTCAAGTTCCATAAAGCCACTCTAGCAAATTAAATGAACCCAAAGAGGAATGATGGGAACCTCTGATTTCCAGTCAGTCGGTCAGAAGCACGTGAGACGACCTGGGCTTGCAGTTGGCATCTGAACTGGGGGGGCAGTGTTGTGGGACCGAGCCCTCGGCTTGTGGAATCTAGTGCTATCTCCCGGTAGACAGTGTCAGATTGAGTGGAATTGCAGGACATCTAAGCTGGTGTCAGAGAATTCCTTGGATATGCAGAAAACCCCTGAAACACATTGGAAGTGGGGATCAGAATCATTAAAAAGCCAACTGCCTCTTGGGTGCCCGGGTGGCTCAGTTGGTTGAGCACCTGACTCTTGATCTCAGCTGCGGTTTTGATCTCGGGGTCATGGGTTCAGGCCCCGCGTTGGGCTCCGTGCTGGGCATGGAATCTACTTTAGAAAAAAAAGCCAACTGCTTCTGCGCCTCAAACGGAAGTAGAAGCTAAGTGGCATTCGAGAAGCCATAGATTTGGCAGGAGATGTTCCGCCATACAGCAGCGGGAGCCTGGTGATCTAGGTGAGCACTTGGCAGGGCCCAGCAATCTGTAAGCGAAAGAACAGCAAGTCGGCTTAGAAATTTTGAATAGGCAAGAGCTTTCGTAGTAGTTTCTTGCACATGGAATTACCAGAAGTGAAAATATTTCAAAAGCATTTGAAGAAATCATTTTACCAAAGGAACCATAATCCTGTCTTTGAAAAGTTTTGTTCAAGCCTTAAAATAATCCCTGGGGACCCACTCCTGTACTTGTAGGAAGGAGCCTGAAGAACCTGAAGAACCCTCTGAGAGTCCATATTCTCCAGTGACCACACACAGGTGTGGCCACGAAAGACAGTGGACAAAGGGAATCCCTTCTAGGGACTAGAACAGGGGTTCCATCCATAGAATCAACTTTGGGATGATGACTTTGGAAGCAAAAGCCCTATGTATAAGTATATATTAAGGGTAATATGCACTTAATGCACAAAACTTGAAAAACCGAGATAAATATCCCTCCATACCAACCTCCATCTAACCCTGAAAATAATCTGTTATTCTATCACATTATATGATTTTGGTACAAGTCAGGCTTTTTTCTAGGAACGTCTATTTATATGTTTACTTGTTTACATATTTATCTGCTAAGAAATTACATTATGCTATGTTTACTGTTTTATATTCTTTTTTTTTAAAAAGATTTTATTTATTTATTTGAGAGAGAGAGTGAGAGAGAGAAAGAGCACAAGAGGGGGGAGCGGGAGAGGGAGAAGCAGACTCCCTGCCGAGCAGGGAGCCCGATGCGGGACTCGATCCAGGGACTCCAGGATCATGACCTGAGCCGAAGGCAGTCGCTTAACCAACTGAGCCACCCAGGCGCCCTTATATTCTACTTTTTAAACTTAGTATTTTATTATCAATATCATCTGTCTTAAGTATTCTTCTCAAACATGATTTTTAATGGCTGTATAATATCCCACTATGCAGAGCTCATAAAGTTGGACATTTAGATTCTTTTTCCTACCTTAGGATAAATTCCTTCACATGGAAATACCAGGCTGCAGGACACAGGCATTTTTACAACCGATACGGACTGTCAACCTCCTCCTAGTGTGGTTTTTTACCAGTTTACACTTCCTCTGGCTGTCTCTGAATGTGCCCATTTTCCCATTCCCTCTCCCACACGGGCTGACGCTCACTTTCATCTTGGGGGCAATGAGGTCTGAGGCCAGCACTGCCCCTGTGCCGAAGAGCTGTTGCTTGAGTGTTTTGGCTCTGGCCACCCTGGAAGATGGTATACCTTTGCATATTCACACTGAAGATTTTCCTCTGATCATCTCCTTGCTGAAGCCTATGGGTGACCATCAGTGTGACATCTCCAACTCTGTACTCCATCATTCAGATGGTCCTAGGGGTCCTTGTACCATCTGCAGAAATCCTAGCTGCTCTCTGAAGGCAAATACCCAGAAAGAAGAGATACCCTAGGGTCTGAGCACACACGGAAGCAGGAATTATCCAGCCACAAATCCTCTAGTGTTTACTTGAGAAAAACTATGCGGCAGCTTTCCTTATTAATAGTCATCTCCACAACCACCAGATTGCTCTTTCCAGTCTGATGACCTGCTGTCATCACCAACAGATTTCTGATGACAAAAGTAGTCCTTGTTCTTGGTAGGAATAAAAAAAAAAAAAAGGTGTAAAGAAGAAAATAAAAGTCATACGTGACCTCCAGGAAAAAAAAAACAAAACCACACTGTTGACATTTTGATGTATACATTTCCAGAATTTTCTTCTCTACATGTTTTTCTTAGAACTGAGATTGTCTAAGTGTACAACTTGCTTTAAACATTATAAAGAGCTTCAAAGTGATCAAGATTTGTCATAAACATTTATAATCGCTGCATAATATTCAAACACAAGTATTCTAGAATTTTTTGGCACCTTCCCCTATTACTGCATGTTTAAGTCTTTCCAATTTTTTTATAACAAAATCTGTAATGCTTCATAAGTATCTTTGTGCATAAAGCTTGTCTTCATTTGGATTGTTGCCCCGTAATCAATTCCCGTATGTGGAACTGTTTGTGTTTCAAAAGGAAACATGCATGGCTACAGGTGATATGGAAGAAATACTACTTGGGGAAGACTATCTGCCTGTGGGCCACATCCCACCAGACTGGGATTAAGGATCAGCCGGAAAATGTATGGGTCACTGTCGAAGGCTGAATAACGTGCCCTCCAAAGATGTCCATGATGGATTCCCCTGATCCTGTGATTGTGTTACATGGTAAAAGGGATGCCGCAGATGTGAGCTGGTTAAGAATTTTGAGTTGGGGGTGATCCTGGATTATCTGGCTGGGCCAGTGTAATCACAGAGGTCCCAGTTAGGGGGAGACAGGAGGGTCAGAGTTATAGAAGGAGATGTGACAACAGAAGCAGAGTTCAAAAGAGAGAAAGGGAGATTTGAAGATGCTGCACTGTTGACTCTGAGGACAGACAAGGGGGCCATGAGCCAAGGAATGCAGGCGGCCTCTAGAAGCTTAAAAAGGCAAGGAAGAGTCTCCCTTAGAGTTTAGAAGGAGTGAGTCCTGCCAACACGTTGATTTCAACCTAGTGAGACTGCTTTGGGACTTCTGACCTCCAGAACTATAAGAGAATAAATTTGCCACCAAGTTTGTGGTAACTTGTTACAGCACTAATAGGAAATGAATACAGCCACCAGTCTATTATAGGAGCTAAAATGTCACTGAAATAAATGAAAAATGTGGTCTAGGTCACTTTCCCATACATGATCTTCAGATACCGGTGTTTAACACACAGGTTTCTTTCTCGATCCCACCAGTCCTGGCGACATGTCCTCCACAGAGCAGCTCAGAGGTCCAGGAAGGCCTACATCCAAACCATATGGCCTCTTTCATTGATGAGGCAGAAGAAGAGAGAGGGAAAACCTTGCATGGGTGTCTCCCTGCCTCGGGCTGGGAGTACCTTCCTCTCATAGCACATGGCCCGCGGCCAGCACCTGGCTCTGCCTGGCTCTAAGGGGCTTGGAAAGTGTAGACTTCCTGCTGCCAGCAAGACGATGGGAACTGAGGATTCACAGATACCAGTGAGCCTACTGTGCAGTGCATGCAAGAGGCATGAGAAAACAGCTCTACTCTTCTGACCCCGCAGCTCATAAGCGCTTTGGTGACTCACATCTGCAAGTTGCATGGTGTAAATTCCAGGCCTCCTGACCAGTCCAGAGACGAGCCAGCAAACAGGTGCCTCAAGCTGGCAGCCCTAATCCGCTGAGATTCTGAAACTGAATCACGCATGCAGTAGTGCTGTTCTCAGAAAATGAGTGGTTTGTTTTATTATCTAAACTTTGAACATCTTAAATAGCCCTCCCAAGAAGCCACCTGGTTCAGAAACCTGTTCCCCTTACTCCTGCGTTCTCTGTTTTTATTCATTGTAGCACCGTGTTCCTGATCATCCGGGCTCGGAACCTTGACATCCTTGTTGAGCGGCACTCTTTCCGACCACACATCCGATCAGCTCCTGAACCCTGCTGCTTCTGTCTTTGATTGGCCTCTGGGCTCTGCCTCCTCCTCTGCTCCCTGCCTTTCTCACTGCCATCTGCCTGCTCTCCTGAGTAATTACAGCTGCCTCCCAGCCCATCATCCTCCCCAGCCTGGCAGCTGGCTTCACACCCTCCGGGGAGCTCTCATTGGCGCTGCCCTGCTCCCGGCCCTCCAACAGCTCCCTGCCACCTTATGAGTTTATTCCAGACTCCTGAGTGACGTTTCAAGGCCTCTTGCTATGGCTCCAATCTTTTTTAAAGATTTATTTATTTGAGAGAGAGAGAGAGTGAGTGAGAGAACACAAGCAGGGGGGAGGGGCAGAGGCAGAGGGAGAAGCAGGCTCCCCACTGAGCAAGGAGTCCGATGTGGGACTCGACCCCAGGACCCTGGGATCACGACCTGAGCTGAAGGCAGACGCTTAACTGGCTGAGCCACCCAGGCATCCCTGCCATGAGTCCAATCTACCTCTCTAGTTTTATCTCCTCCTCTGTAGATTACATGGCAACCAAGCTGGATCCTGGACACTCCATGAGCACGTCCCAGGCTTCTCCATCTCTGGGCCTTTAACGTCACTGCACTGATAAGAAGACTGCCCCTGTTTCCCCCACCTTTTGGCCTGTTGAAGTCCTACCCATTCTAAGGGTTGCCCAAATGTCCTTTCCTCCACAAGGCCTTTTCCACCTGTCACGTGGAAGTGGGTTCTTCTATGCATTCCCTAGACCTTACAAATTATCTCAAAGCTTTATCAAAAGTGCCTCATATTGAGGTTATTTATGTAGAAGTCTTTTTTTTTTTTAAAGATTTTATTTATTTGACAGAGAAAGACACCGCGAGAGAGGGAACACAAGCAGAGGGAGTGGGAGAGGGAGAAGCAGGCTTCCCGCCGAGCAGGGAGCCCGATGTGGGGCTCGATCCTAGGACCCTGGGATCATGACCCAAGCTGAAGGCAGACGCTTAACGACTGAGCCACCCAGGCGCCCCTATTTATGTAGAAGTCTTACCTTGTGCACTAAACTACAAGCCCCTGGAGGGCAAGGTAGGCAAGCCCCTTGTGGTTTCCACCTCTATGGGCACTAGGGAGCCTAGCAGAGTTCTTATACACTGTGCCAGCTCAATAAACTTCGGCTGAGTTGAGCCGGTTCCCCATCCACATGCAGACAGGCTGAGAGTCGGAGAAATTAAAGAACTTGCACCAGGTCAGAAAATACAGCTCCAAGTCACAATCCGATCTTTTCCCCTTGATTCCAAGATTGACCAGAGTCCCATTTGGCCACTCAGCACACCTTCACTCGGTGCTAACCATAGTCAAGCGTATGTCCAGGATTAGGTGCTGAGGATACAGGGGTGAATAAGATAGCAGCAGGCCCTGCCCTCGTTGGTGGCTTATGGCAGTGAGACAGGGAAAGGGGGAGGCACGGCTTAGTGGGGAAGGCAAACCTCAGTGCATGGTAACAAGTGCTGGAGGGGAGAAGCAGAGTCCTAGGGCAGCATTGAAAAGGGGCATCTGCCCAGGCTTGAGGTGCTGAGGGCAGTCAATAAAAGCTTTCCTGGGGTACTGTTGACTACAACCACCAGTTGAAGAGGACCAAGAAAAGAATTGCTTCCATGGAGAGAGAATGGAGTATTTAAAGGCTCTGGGGTAGGAAGCAGCAAGGACTAAAAGAAGGCCGGGTGGCTGCAGCATAGGGAGCGAGGGACACATTGGCAGGAAATGAGACTGCTTAGGGAAGGGTGTCTGATGGCCACTTATAGCGGGGTCCGTGGCTGGAAGTGGGTGTGGAGAAGTGAGCGGACTCTGTCGAGTGGAGGGTGGAGATGAGTGGGGAGATCACTGGAGACATGAGACAAGAGCGAGTGGAGGCCTAGGGTAAAGAAGTCCCGGTGGGACAGAGGAAAGCAGCCGGGCTGCCACCCCCAGCAACCCTCTCAATGATCACGCACAGTGAGCCTGCACCTGGAACACACGGGAGAAATTCATGCCTTTTCCAGCTACTGGTTTGGGCAGACTGGGTAGAGAAGTCAGTTCCTCCACACACCTCTGTGTGGCCTGGGCAGGACCTGGAGCCCCTCTGGTTTTCATTTTCAGAACCAGATAGTGAAATGGGTAAAGCCTCTCAGTCCATGCCTGGAAATCCGTCTAGATTCCCTGCCAGAATAGGACTCTAGACATCCTCTGAAGAATGACTGTTATTTACCCTCTCTTAGTTTTCATTTTCCCCCTGATGAGGGGGTCTGCATATGAAAGAAAATGCCAGCTCTAAGAACTTGTCTTTGCAGACTGGCCTTGCAAGGTGGATAAACCTTTTCTGTTTGGGGGGAAAAAATGCAGCCAGCCACTCATTGGATTAAGAGTGTAGAAAAGCGAACGTGTTCAAATCTTAAACACATCATAATTTTAAGCATCCACAAGTGTTTAAAAAGTGTTAGCTGCTATGAGCACATACATCCATTTGCTAGTTAAACATCATAACCTGTTTCTTTTCTAAACACGTGGGCAGGGGAACAGAGGACAGTTAACATGTTAAACACACTGACATGTTTACAATGTGTTGCAAGAAGGTGTTTAACTTTTTGTGCTCCAAAGCCAAACACTTTGGAATTAGAGGGTTGGCTAATTCCGCCTCCAGTTAGTATGGCTATCACCTAGCGGTCGCCTCGGCTCTGAACAGATGCGCCTTTGGAAACACAGTCTAGTGACAACCTGGATTCTGCGAAGAGCGGTGCAGGGCAGGGCTGCTTTACTGCAGGATCTTGGGTGCAGATGAAACGGTTGTTTCCAAAAGCAAATCGGGAAGGGACGTCGTCCTGAATCCGTGAATTGCCGAAGCCAGCCCATGCCGCAGTTAGCATGATCCATTTCTTCTCTCAGGTGTTCGGTCTGTCCTGCTGGTGGGAACTTTCGAGGCCTCAGACACAGGCTGGCTGGGGCTTGGTCTCTGCTCCACACTGGGCCAAATTTCATAGAGAATAAATAGAGCTCCAGAAGCTAAATTGGAAAGAGAGACAGAGGGAAGAAGGAGAAGGGAAGAAAGGGTGAATGTTTGTTTCGTATGGCTGCTTAGTAGATTACCACGTGGTGCCTGAAACAACATACATTTATTATCTTACAGTTCTGTAGGTTAGAAGGTCCTTAAATGGGTCTCCTTGGCCTAAAATCGAGTGTCAGTAGGGCTGTGTCCCTTCTGGAGGCTCTAGGGGAGAATCTGTTTCCTTGCCTTTCCAGCTTCTGGAGGCTGCCCACATGCCTTGGTTTGTGGCCCCCCTTCGTCTTCAAAGGCAGCGATGGACATTGGAGTCTTTCTCACCCTGTGTCACTTTGATACTGCCTCCATCGCCTCCCTCTTCACTTCTAAGGACCAGTGTGATGACACTGGGCTCACCTGGATAATCCAGGATCCCCTCCTTAAAGCCAGCTGATTAGTAACCTGAACTCCCCCCTTGCCATGCAACAATATTCACAGGTTCCCAAGATTAGGACATGTTTCGGAGGCATTATTCTGCCTGCCTCAAGGTGTTATAGAAAGAAACAAGAAGAGGGAGAGGGAAAAGGAGAAAAGGAATTACAGGGAGTTACACAAAGTTGGAATCCTGTTTAGCCTGGACTTAGAGGCCATCTTGGACAAGCACCAGATGGTGGTCTGGGATCGTGACCTGAAGGGCAGGGGCTGGTGCTTGGTCGCAGTGTGAGCCATTTCAGGGGTCCAGGTGCTGTTCTTAAAATCCATTGCATCAGTTAGGTTCAGCTGCTATAATAAAAGCACCTCCAAATACAATGGCTTAGACAAGAGAAGTTATTTCTTTTTCATGGTAATAGCGGAGGCAGGCAATCCGGAACTAGTGCTCTCCCACCCTCAAGCATCTGGCTTCTGTTCCTAGGTCCAAGGACATTGCTTCAGTTTTGCTCAACTTGGAGCCTGGAGGAAAGGAGGAACGTACCAGAGAAGGGCATGAACATTCCCTTTAAGGGCAAGATATAGAATAGAATTTCTCAACCTTGACACTGTTCACACTTTGGGCTAGATAATTCTTTTTTGTGGAGGGCTGTTTTGTGCATTGTAGGATGTTTAGCAGCATCCCGAGCCTCTGCCAGTGGAATTCCCCAGTTGTGACAACCAGAAATGTCTTGGGGTGGGGAGGTTAGGACCATCCCTGGTTAAGAATCACTGATCCAGGGGTGCCTGGGTGGCTCAGTCTGTTAGGTGTCCAACTCTTGGTTTCAGCTCAGGGCATGATCTCAGGGTCGTGAGATCCAGCCCGGAGTTGGGTTCCGTGCTCAGCATGGAGTCTCCTTGAGATTCTCTCTCCTTTTCCTTCTGCCCCTTCCCCCACTCAAATGTGCTCTCTCTCTCTCTCTCAAATAAAGAAAGAAAGAAAGAAAATCTTAAAAAAAAAAAAAGAAAGAAAGAAAGAAAGAAAGGAGGAATCACTGATCTGGAAAAAGCTTCTGGTGCTATCCTATGGTCCTAACAAGGTAGGCAGTCATATACCTGTCTAGAACTTGGGAGTTCTATTATTTCTCAAGAGAGAAAATGTTTGGGAACAACTAGTAGTCTTTGCATCCATTTCCAGCATCTAGACTGCCAAATTACTAAATCCTACCTCATATCCAAGATACTGACCCAGCATGCACAATGGGAGGGAAGGGACTGAAGGTGGTCACCAGTAGGAGGAATTTCTGGGGTCCTTGGCCAGAGCTCTGGATGGTCATCTGGCACCCCTGGGCAGAGCTACTTGAGGGGGCTGTGGGCTGGACCATAACTGCAGCTTGGCTTCCCAAAGCTGGGGGTGGGGAGCCCAAGGCATTTCTGGGAACCTGGGCCCTACCATTCTTATTCCATACATCATGAAATGTGACTTGACTGCCAGGGGTTCTGGCCTGGGTGCTCTCAATTGTATCCTCTTATTCTGCCCTTGGGGTGACAGGGTGACCTTGGGGACTCACTGGCCTGGATCTGTATAAGGTAATGGGTTTAAAAGACAGACAGAACTGGGTTCTAATTCTGCTTCTGCCATTTATTAGCTATGTGACTCCTTAGCGCCTTAATTTTCCTTGTCCATAAATTAGGACACTGTCATGTCCTGCATTGGAGGAGGTTGTTGGGGAGATAAAACTTAGATAACATGTGAAAAAAGACAGTGCCATCCCCAAGACTTTATAAGCACTTGGTAGATGGGACTCATTTATCCCTTTGTTCCTCAGATATTTCTCAGATATTTGCTGGGTACCTACCATATGTGAGGTTCTGTGCTGGCTTCTGGGAATGTGAACATAGCAGTAAGCAAACCTTCTCAGTAGCTGTACTGTGGCAGTTAATGCTGCTGTTATGATTGCCATCAGGAGTCTAGAAACAGGCCTAGAGACTGACCATCTGCCAGTGGGGGAGTGAGGCTGAGCCAGTGAACTCTGGGGCTGAGTATGTGGGAATGAGGCTGGCCTTTGGGGTGGGAATGCTGAGGTCCAGCCTGTATATTTGATGGGGCCGGTTGGGTAGAGTGGGAAGGGAAGTGTGGGGGGTTGACTGAGACAGAACAGCTGAGGACTTGGTCATATAAGCCTGGAACAGGGCCTCAGAAATTCCTGGGAATTCAGAGGACATCTCTTGAGATGGAGCTGCTATCCTGGGACTAACAAATGGGGCAGGGAGAGGTGAGCCTTGAGAAGGGAGGCAGGAGAATGGGGACAAGCAGCTGCACAGTGGAGCTACTTCCATCCAGCTGGAGAAGCTGAGACCTGGCTGAGGTCAGAGGTGACTGCTAAGGCCACTCCCAGTGAAGCAAGACTTGCTGATGAGGCAGGGAGGGTTGTATCTTTGGGGTAACTGGAGTGCCCCACAGATAGCCTAAGAGAAAGTCTCATCCAAATAGGATGGACCCTCGCCTCTCTGTTCCACTGCCAAGCCCTGTGCTATCTCACACCCCTGGGAAAGCTGAGTATGAGGGCAAGTTTGGGAGGCAGGTCACCTCCATTAAATCCTCAGGGAGTCACTGAGTTAATGATGGCTCTGGGACAGTGAGTCTCAGACTTTTTCCATCCACAGCTCACTCTTGGCAAAGTAAAAGACCTCACACATTCCCATGTACTAAAATGGAAGCCCTTCTTTCTAGAATGCAACTTAAACTCCATGGTCAATCATTATAATAACCCCCTTGCCCCTTTCGTTTCATTGTACTGTCTTGGCAAAACCACCACCAAGGTTAAATCCAAGTCTTCCCCATTTACTCCATGCCTGTCTGGGGAAAAAATACACCCATGCTGACAGATCTCACTTTAAATCCACTCCCACAGTTTCAAAGGAGGCCTCAGTTGCTGCCAGGTCACCATTCTCTCCTGTCTACTCCCCCATTCCCCTAGGTGATTGTCTCTTCTCTCTCCAGCCCCTGAATGCCTTTTCCAGTGTGACTTTGTTTCCCTCTTTACCACAAAGTTGAAGGAATCAGAAGAGAACTCAACAGACTCCGCCAGCACATCTCCCCCAACCCCCACCTAGATCTGCCCTCATGCCCTCCATTTCCTTGTCTGTAACTTGATGACTTTCTGTGCACCTCTCTAGAGCAACCTCTCCCCCTGTGCACCAGATCTCACCCCTGTCACCAACGAAAGGACATTGCTCCTGCCATATTGCCCACTTCTCTCCTCCATCTACAATTATTCATTCTCTCCTGAATCCTTTCCATGCATACAGGAATTTGATTATTTCAACCATTTTAAAAAGCCCCTCTCTTGAACCCACTTCTCCTGCAACTTTTCATTTCCTCCGCATTTGCAGCAAAACTTCTCCAGAAAGTTGTCTAAACTCTCTATCTCCAATTTGTTTCCTCCAAATTTTGCTTGAGTAAACAACTTTATTGAGATATAAAATGTGTTTCTATTTAAGGTGTATAACTTGATGTTTTCATATAGGTATACATTGTGAAAAGATCACTGCAATCAAGTTCAGTAACTTATTCATCACCTCCCTGTGTGTGAGTGTGTGTGTGAGTGAGTGTGTGTGTGTGTTGAGAAGATTTAAGATCTATCCTCTTAGCAAACTTCAAGTATACAATCTAATACTGTTAGTTATTATCACATACTATACATTAGATCTCCACAACACATTCATGTATTCATCTTGTATAACTGACATTTTGTAGCCTTGGACCAACATCTCATTTCCCCTTCCCCTGCCTCTGTCCCTGGCAACCACCATATACTACTCACAGCTTATATGTGTTTGACTATTTTAGATTCCACATATAAATGAGATCATGCAGTATTTGTCTTTCTGTGTCTGGCTTATTTCACTTAGCATACTGTCCTCCAGGTTCATCCATGTTGTCACAAATGGGAGGATTTCCTTCTTTTTAAGGCTGAGTAATATTACATTGTACATGTTTGTGTGTGTGTGTAGAGAGAGATACATATATAGAGAGATATCCATATATATTGATTTTCTTTATCCATTCTTTGATAGAGATTTAGGTTTTCCCATATGTTGACTATTATGAATAATGTTGTAATAAACATGTGAGTGCAAATATCTCTTCAAGATACCAATTTCATTTCCTTTGGATATACACCCAGAAGTGGGATTGCTGGATCATATGGTATCTCTACTTTCAATTTTTAGAAGAACCTTCATAATGATTTTCGTATTGGCTCTACCAATTTACATTCCCACCAACTGTGCACAAAAGTTCATTTTCTCCACGTCCTCAACAACACTTGTTATATTTTGTCTTTTTGATGATGGCCATTCTAACAGGTTTGAGGTGACATCTCATTTGTGATTTTTATTTGCATTTTCCTGATGATTAGTGATTTTGAGCACGTTTTCAGGTACCTGTTGGTCATTTGCATTTTTTTTTTTTTTTTTTTTTTGAGAAATGCCTGTTTAGGTCCTTTGCCCATTTTAAAACACTTTTTTTTTTTTTTAAACTGTTGAGTTGCAGGAGTTCCTTATACATTTCGGACATTAACCCTTGTCAGATAGATGGTTTGCAGATATTTTCTCCTATCTCCTATTCTGTAAGTTACCTTTTCACTCTATTGATTTGTTCCTTTGTTGTACAGAAACTTATTAGTTTGATGTAGTTGCACTTCTCTATTTCTGCTTTTGTTGCTTGTGACATTGGTGTCAGATCCAAAACATTGTTGCCAAGATCAATGCCAAGGAGATCTCCTAGTTTTCCCGTTCTAGTAGTTTTACAGTTTCAAGTCTTACGTTTAAGTCTTTATTTAAAAAAGGTTTTTTCTTACATTTAAGCCTTTATTTTGAGTTAATTGTTCTATATGGTATTAGATAAAGATCCAGTTTCATTCTTCTGCATGTCGATATCCAGTATTCCAAGCACCAACTATTGAAGAGACTGTCATTTCCCCCTTCTGTGTTCTTGGCATCCTTGTCAAAGATCAGTTGACCATAAATGTGTGGATTCCTCCCTTTTTCTCTTAAACCCACTCCAATCACTCTTTTGTCCCCAGTACTCAACAGACTGTTCTTACCAACCTTCATATTGTGGGGCCCAATGGTCAAGTCTCAGCTTAATGCAAGTTGACCACTTTTTCCTCCTTGATACGTGTCCTTCACTTGACTTTCAGAACAGCATACTGTCATTGTTTTCCTCCTGCCTTGTAAGTTGCTCCTTCTTGGTCTCCTTTGCTGGTTCCTCCTCATCTCCTTGATCTTTTAGGATTGATATACCCCAGGGGTTCAGTCCTTGGTTCCCTTCCCTTCTTTATCTACATTAATTCTTTTGGTGATCTCACTTGATCTCATGGCTTTCATATTGAATATCACTGATGATGCCCACATTTAAATCCATATCTCTACATGGATGTTATAAAGAAGATATCACAACTCAGTATTCTCTCCTGATCTGCCCCCATGCCCACTGATACCTCATAAACCTGCTCCACCCACAGCCATCTCCATTTTGATGGAAACTCCATTATTCCAATTGTTTAGGCTTGCAACCTCCATGGCTACCATCCTGCTTGGAGCCTCTCTAGTTTCTCACCTGGATTCTCACCTCCTAATTGCTTCCACCTTTGTCCCTCTGCAGTATGTTCTCAAAATGGCAGCTAGAGGGAGTCCTTTAAAATTTAAATCAGATTGTGTCATTTCTCTTCTCAAAACCTTTCAATGGCCCCCATTTCCCTAAGGCTCTACAGGATCTGCCAACCCATCTCAATTCTACCTCTCTGAACTTATCTCATACTACCTTCCTCTTATGTAAGCCATTCCATCCCACTGACCACATGGCAGTTCCTCAAACATGCCAAGCATCCTCCACTGTACAAACTACACTGTCTGTTCCCAAATAGCCACATGACCTACTCCCCCACCTTCCTTAAACCTTTGCCCAGATGTCAGCATTTCGATGAGACCTACTCTGACTTCCATATACCCTACAACCTACCTGCACTCAAATCCCAACCCTCCTTACCCTGTTGCACTTATTTATTTTCCATAGTGGTTATCACTTTCTGACATACCCTGAAATTACTTATTTTTTAATGTTTCTTGTTTGTAGGTCTCTTGCTGATAGAATATAAGTTCTATGAAGGTAGACTTTTTTTGTTATTTTTGTTCACTGATGAATCCCAAGGGCCTAGAACAATGGCTACCATGTATAGTAAGTGAATAGTAAATATTTGTTGGATGAATGCACAGAAAAACTGTTCCTGTATGGGAAGATCTCCATGAAGGATGTCTGCCATCCATCCACCTGTCTGTCTATCTACCTATCCACCTATCCATCCAGGTTAACCATTCAACGAGTGTGTTTTGAGTGCCTGGTCCTTTTTTATCCTATGCTTTGTCCTGTGGGAACATGGCCTCTACCCTAAAAGAACTTCCAATCAAGTTAGGGGAAAAAGCCCAGACATAGGAACCCCATTAAAAAAAGAAGTTAGCCATTGTTATCAAAGCCAAAATGAAAAGCATAGACATTGTTACTCTGGAGGGCTGGTGACAGGGGTGGTAGAACAATATTTATGGACTGGCACTCCAGTGGATTTGAGGGTCTGAAGATCAAAGAATCTTCGAGGACCTCACATACTGCCTGTCTGGGGGATGCTGGAATCTGCTGGGAGGGAGAGGGAAGAAACAGCCTTCGACAGTCCTGGAAGCCATGAGGCTGAGAGAGGAACTCTTGCCCTGCCTATTTCCTCTGTGTTTGACCTAGCCCCTGAAGCTTTTCCCCCAGGAGCTATGGGACAGTTTTAGGCCCTGGGACAGGGGTGACACCAGCTGCCCCTGTCCAGGGAGCTGCCCCTCCCTGAAAGGAAGCATCCTTGACACTTGGGGGAGCTGGAATCCCCAGCAGCAGTGAGAAATGAGAGCCTAGAAGCCAGGCCCTGGCTGTCCTCAGCTTGGGATCCTTTGTCTCACCCCTGAACCAAACCCTGAAAGGAAAACAGTCCTAATCCTGTAGCCTTAAGCCAAGCAGCTCACAGCTGGCCGGCCCACGAAAACAAATAAGCCAGGTACCCTGCGATCCACAGAACCGGGATGAGAGACACCCATCCCCTCTTGCTCCTCTTCTTTGTTCTGTGGCCCAGTGAAGGCTTGTGGAGGGGGGGAGGCAGTGAAACAGATGGACACATCTGGAGGTGTTGCTGCAGCTCAGGGAAGGATGCACTGAACAGGGACTCAGGGAAAGAGGCGGCTGGGAAAATTTGCATGCGCACACCGCTCCCCACCCCCCCCCAACTGCTGGTAATAGCTGGCACCACCCAGGCCATGCTCTCGGCAAAGCTGGTTCCTGGTAAAGGGGGTGGTGGAGCAGGGAGTAGCTCCCCCAGCTCTTGACTTCTCTCCCCAGAGCTCTGAGTGTGCCTCTTACACCAAATAGCTATTTCTATGTGGACACGAAGGACTTAATCCTCCAAGCATGCACTAGAGGTGAAGTCACTCAGACGAAACTCATTTTGCCTACAGGGCTTGTTCCATTGCCCCTGCTTTTAGCTTCCTCCTGTTTCAGAAACTTGTCATCCAGGCCTCTAAATGAATCCAAATGCTTCTGTCAAACTTTATGGTTTTTAATACCAGTGATTCATATTTATTGTAGTAGGTACAGAAAAATTAGGAGAGCATTCCAGTCACCCGTAATCTCCCCTCCCCACCAGAGGGAACTACATTTGGGCACACACTGGCCAGCCCGGTCCCTAGGCACACACATGTACATGTGGTCAAGTCATTTACTGTGCTGTTAATTGGTGTGGGTTCTCCCTGGCTCCTTTCCTCTTCTAGTCTAAGCCGATGCAATCTTAGCCTGAGAAGCTTGGGGGGAGGAAGAGGCAGAAGCTGTCCCTCCTTCTGGCTCTCAGGAAAACCCAAGCTCCCTAAAGTGTAGGTATTATGGCAGGTGAGCATGGGGGATTGGGAGGGAGAACAATACAGAGCCCATCCCTGGTCAGGGACAGAGGCTGATAGGCCTCAAGTTGCAGAGACCCTGACCTGTCCTGGTAGCACCTGCAGAGGGGACAGGACACTTGGAGGAAAATGACTGCCCCCAGAGAACAAGTTGAAGGCACCTGAGCTCCCAGGCTTGCTGAAGAGCACCCCCCAACACACACCTCCCCTTCTGTGAATAGCCACACACCTGCAAGTGGCCTGTGGGGTTGACCGTGAGGATGTCACAGCCACAAGAGACAGGAGGCTGCAGGCCGGCCTCCCTATTTTCTGGGCACCATGTTAGCATGCTGGATTCTCATGTGTCACTGGGTAGGAGAAGAAACCCCAGGAATGCCTGAGAATGAATTTCCTGCCAGGCCAGCAGGGTAAAACTTGGAGTCAGATTTGAGTTGATTTAAATAAAATAATGACATGTGATACCTCTTGCATATCTAAACTTGTGGAGTATGATTCATATATGCTGCACGTCTGTACTTTTAACAAAGATGGGGCCATTCTGTTCTGTTACCTGTTTATTTCACTCAGCACTATGTCACATATCCTTCCACATGTATTCATATACACTCATTATTTGTAATGGTCGCATCACGTTCCATCATGTGAATGTGTCACAAGTTACTCAACCGGCCCATCTAAATACTTTCTAACCCAGGCTGCCTCTAAGACCCAAATCTCCAAAGGACTAGAAGAGGGGAGAGTCTTCATTTTGCTGCTGCCCTCAGGAGCTCTGCGATGGCTTCTCAGATCCTGACTTTTCAGGGCTTGGTGCCCAGGAATGACTGGCAGCAGCTGGGAGAACATGGCACCACTAATAACAATAATTAACTTTTCCACAGTCCATAGGGCCAGGCCCTGTTCTCAGCACTCTCCACGTATTCTCTCACTTAATCTTTACAACCACCCTATGAGGTTGTACTATTTTGATCCCCACTTTATAGATGGGGAAATCGAGTCTCAGACAGAGAGAGTAGTAACTTGCACAAGATCACCCAGTAAGTGGCTGTGCTGGGATTTGAACCCAGCCGTCTGGCCGTAGTGTGGTGCCTTTAACTACCAAACTAGTCTGCCTGGTTGGAGACTTCGGGCTGGCTATTGGGAACAAGCCAAAAAGGTTTTTTGACTTTTTCCCCTATATTTTGACAGATTGTATTTTGAGGCTTGCCTTTTTTTTTTTTTTTTAAACCAAGAAAATCATTTCTAGTTTTCCTCTAAAGAGTTCAAGAGCCCATACCCTCTGGGGGTAGTCAGGGCCCTGCTGACTGACTGATAGGCCACAGGTCAATATTTTGAGCTGTTCCTGGGTAATATGGCCCGACACTCCTCACTCCCACCTCCCCAGGATCAAAATGACAAGAACTTCCCCTGCTGGCAAAGGGTCACCCTGCCAGCCGTCTTCATCCTGTACCAATATGTTTCGGTGTAAAAGCTGACCCCATTGCTGGGTTGAATCTAGTGGTTCTAACTGTTGGGTCCAAGGGGCTGCTGTATACTGTTCAGCTGTGTATGGGGACTCTGGGACGCACCACAATCACTGAGCTGCTTTTGCCATATACAGAGGCCTTGGGTCCCGATCTTGGGTTCCAAAGGAACCTCTAGGGTTGGGGCCTTGGACTTGCACCTCTTGGAAAGGACCCTCAGTGAATCTGATGACCAACCCTGGCCGAGGGGGTGGGCTCTGATCGGCTTCAAACTTAGGTTTCCTCTGCCTCGAATGCCCCTTGTACAGAGCGTCTCCCACCCATCTCGGGGACGTTTGGTGTGGAGGTTGAGGCTGTGCAGGTGGCAGCTCCCTGGAGCATGGTGTCTGAAACCCCAGAGTTGAGACCCTCCCTGCTGGCATCCAGGAACTGGAGGGGATTAGCGTCAAGGGTCCTGCGATTGTGAAAAATCCCAGCAATGCTATTAATTGTTACTGGCCCCACAAATAGATGGAGAAGCCACTCAAACAGAACCATTCTGTAAACTTGCAGTTGAAGAATCAAAGGCTTTGGCCATTCTCAAGCTTAAGAGAACATTGTTTTTTGTGTTTTATTTTGCTTTCCATTCTCTTTTCCATTTTCCTTCAAGGAGGATGAAAAAAAAGAAATCAAAACAACAACAACAAACAAGAATGCATTTTCTTGATCTAAAAGGGAGCTGAGTCACTGTTTCGTGTCCTACTTTCAGCCCAAGGTGGCCTGCACATCTTCCCCATCTAACAGGTACCTGGGCCTCTGATGGGGGGAAGGGGCACAGCTCTGAGTTCTAGCCTTTTCTTCCCAGTAGCTAATCTCAACCCTGCTGCTACAGTTGGACCACGGTTGGGGAGCACTATTCACTCAAATGTACTGTGGGCAGAAGTCCCTCCCAGGTACTGTACGGGGGTGCAAAAGAACAAAATAGTCCATGGGAGGTTTCGACATAAACTGATAAATACCCGTCTGTGGTTCTCATTAGCCATAGGAATGCAGTGTGGTCCACAAAGCCCCAAACCTTTTAACTTAAGGTAAAAAAAAAAAAAAATCAGAGAATTGTCCCCAGGCTATTGAGCCATATGCACTCTGTTTCAGAAAAGAACAAAAACTCATTAGAACTCACATAAGTTCATGTGCTGTCTGCACATCAGACCCTTGGATGGCCTTACACTTATTCCCAGGAGGCTGCCATTGACCACTGTGAGAGCACTTTCCCTGTGGAGCTCCAGGAGCCCAGCCCTGGAGTCAAGGGAAGAAGGACTTCTCAGAGTGCCTGGGTGGCTCAGTTGGTTAAGTGTCCAGCTCTTGATCTCAGCTCAGGTCTTGATCTCAGGGTCATGAGTTCAAGCCCCACACTGGGCTCCATGCTAGGCATGGAGCCTACTTAAAAAAATAAAAATAAAACTAGAAGGACTTCTCTGCTCCAAAGAGTCCCTCATGCATGGGCTCACAGCACAGAGTGCAGTCCAGTTAATTCTGGTGGGGGGATTTGGGACCACGCAGCCTTTATGTAGTTCTTGCTCCTCAGGCTCTAACACTCATACCCAGGGGACCCTGCAGAAGCTCATCGGAGGTTCTCTCCACAGCCACCCCACTAGGCCCCACCTCAGGCTTTGGCCCTCAACTCTCTGACCCTCAGGGGAAGCTACTTCTCAATCACCTGCCCAGGCCTAGAGGTGGGGGGTACATGGACATGCAGGGTTACATTGTCCTATCCAGACAGAGAGCAGGCAGCCGTGTGTGTTTAGATATGCCCCCTCCACTCGCTTCCTGTCGCACGCCCACAGAAGAGCCAATGCATGCTGTGGTGGCCTTGGGTATAACCTGGGGCCAGGCTTGGAGAAAGGGAGATGGTGAAACTATACTGCTATGCTGCGAGTAGCTAGGTGTCTTTCAGTCACCTATTTGTGGAATTGTTCTCATGCTTCCTATTGATGAACTTGACCTCTGAGGCTAGACCTCCGGTGTGGGGCTTCAGGGATAAGATTTGAAGAAATGACCATCTGGTGTCCCTGGAGTAGCTGAGGCCATGTCTCTCCTTAGTCCTTTTCTGTCAGATTCCAGGACGCTCTGCATGGCAAACAGTAGGTGGTTAGCAGATGAAGCCTGCTCCAAGGCTCTCCCCCTGCACCGGAGTTCTCCAGTTGTAGAAGAAGGCCAAGAGATGGGTGTGGGTGAGGCTGGGGAGGAGAGAGAGAAGCACCATCACATTGAGTGCCCTAAGCTCTGTTCACCTCACAGCTTTTCTGAGGCTGACTCTGCTCCCCTGAGGGACTCCACTGGGGCAGTCACGGGGTGGCATGTGTCCTTAATACGATGTAGCTTGCAGGTTTCCAAATAGAGTACTTTGGAGGGAAAGGAGGACTAGTTTGAAAGTAAACGACAGTTCGAGGCAGTAGGTGCCTGCTTGCTCACTGAGGTGTCTCCAGGGTGTAGCTAATAAGAGCCCAGTGGACTCTTTGCCTGAAGGAGCAGCATGCACCCCACCAGGAAGCTGGGAAAAACCCCCCTCACCAAGCACTCCAGGATCACGCAGAGGACGAGCACAGTAGGAGGCAGGGTGCACAGCGTGGAGGGGGGAGGTTTAGGCAGTCTCCCTCCAGAGGGTCCGGCTGAGCCTGGGAGACTCAGAGGCTGGCAGGGATTCCAGGAGATGAACGCTGCAGAGGGATGATTTCCAGGCAGGGCTGTCAGCCAGGAAAACGCGCGTGGGTAAGAAGGGGCAGGGAGAAGGAGGAAGTCACCCCGAGGCTCCCTGGCCCCCTGAGCCCTGGGCTGCACGTGTTCCCAGTCTGCAGCAGGCTCCCCTGGGGTCACTAACTGCGGCAGGGGAAACACCTGTCCCTGCTCAGCGCCAGGGGTTTTATGTCATCTTCACTGCTTCTCATTTAGGATTCTAGAAAAGATTCTTGGCAGCTGTCACCAAATCCTAACAGAGCCTTTAATGCCCCTCGTATATCCTTAGCGTGTCAGCAACTCTGCACTACACATTTATGCATTTCTTTCACTTGCAATAAAAGTTTAGAAGAATGTAACTTCAAGAGAAATGCCTGTGAGGACAATAAAGAATATAAACACCCGCTCTTCTAGCGCTGGAGGTTGGTGTGTGCACGCGCACAAGAGCACACACTCAAAGAGTGTGGACTGATGTGGCCACGGGCTTGGGGAAGACACCAGGCTGAGGGCAGGTGGAGAGTCTGAGTGCCCTGGAAAGAAAGACGATTTGTGTGACGGCTGGCCCAGCCCGGGCTTTCTCAGGGTGAGGCTTGAGGGCATCACAGCTGATGCGTGTACTCTCGCCTCTCTTGCGGGAGTTAGTATGGTTCTTTGGTTTCTACCGTGGAAATAATATGACCCTTGACACCATGTCCCTCTCACCTTCCTGCTGGAGACATGAGCAGGGCCTTGAGTCAGGCCGACCCGGATGCAGGGGCGTTATCCTGCCGCAACTCTGTGGCTCTGGACAAGCCGCTCAGCAGCAGGCCCGGTCTTCTGAGGTTTCCTCTTAGCCCCCTGAGCGTCCATGTCTGCCCTTCTCCCCTCACCGAGGGCCCAGCTGGTCTGGAGGGGAAGCCTCACCCTGAGATCAGAGTGGTTTCTGGGTGTGTCTCCACACCTGCTTTGCCTACCTTCTGGGGGTGCTCATAAGGATCTAATGAGACTGGGCATGCAGATGAAGCATCTCAGAGAGTTATGGAGATACTATTGTTGCTGAGAAGGTTTGGTCAGCAAGACCTTGGAGAGCACCAGGAAGGAACAGCCACCCCAGGGTCATACGTCCTCAAACACTGACATTTTCTTGGATCTCTGTTCTCCCTGCCTTTCTCTGCCTACGATGTCCTTCTCATCCTCTAAGACCTGGGTCAGACCCCACTCCCCCAGGGAGCCCACCTGGACCTGAGCTTCCTTATTCTGGGCCACATTGTATGGTACCCATGTCCTTCTGCCTCGTGGTCCTGCTGACCATCTGTGCAAATCTCCTCTGTTGGATGAGGAATGATTAGGAGCTAAGACTTATTTTATTCATCTCTAAATCCCAGAACACACAGAAGGTACCCATTTGTGGATGTGAGCTGAAGGCGATGACCTCATACGTCCCTGGAGGCTCCATGAAGAGAAGAGGTTCTAGGCTCTCACAGCCTAAACAGACTGCTCTTCCTTCTGAGATTTCTTACTCTCTGCTCAGTGAGGATTTGGAGGCTGTTTCTGATTTGGAAATTGCAGCCAGAGTGCTTTTGGTGCTGTTTTCCAAAGTCAACATTCCCAAGCTGAACTAGGGTGGAGAGGAAACAGTGCCCCTGGACCTCAGAAGAAAGGATCAGTGTGGTTCCATTATTCAATTAGGCTGAAGAACGCTCACAGGCGTATCCTGAATGAGGAGCGGTGGGGACACCAGGGAACGCAGATGCTACGTGTTATTGGACCATCCTCTGGATCTAGAGAGGGAGCCTGGGGTGGGAAGAAGAGCATGGGGTGAAAGGTCAGGGTGCTGGCCTCAAAGATGCCACTAATTCTGTGTGTTTAGTCATTCAGGGCCTCCTTTTTCTCATCTGCCAAATGCAGATATGTTGTTATTTCCCAGGTTTATTGTGTGACTCAATTTAGACAATCTTTATATAAAAGCTTTTGAGAATCTCTGAAGTCCCACTGCGGTCTAATGGAAGGTACACAGGGTCATTCATGGGCTATGTGGTCGTGGTTAAGTCTCAGGCTTCTCGGGACCTCAGATTCTTCAACTGAAACAAATAAGGTGTTGGATTGGATTGTCCTGATAGGCGCTCAGAGTTCAAAATGTTTATGTGGGCCGTGAGCTTTTCTGATCGTTAGAGGCTCAGAAGAGACACACACATAATTAGTTTACATTCCAAAACACACTGGTTGGCTGGCATCTTCATAGTCATAAATTATTGCTCTTGTCAGCCTAATTACACATTCATAAAATGTTGAGTACCCCTCTTGGCCTTGTACTTACGGACATTTTATTGTTTAGCTCTTGTATTATCATTGACTTTGTGGATGCCCATCCATCTAGACCAGCACTATCCAATAGAAATATGATATAAGCCACATACATACTTTAAAATTTTCTAGTAGCCACATTAACAGTAGTAAAAAGAAATAGGAGACATTGATTTTACTAATACATTTTATTTATCACAATATATCAAAATAGTATCATCTCAACATGTATTCAATATAAACCATATTTTTACTTCTCTTTTGTATTATCATATACTTAGAGCCTGTATCAGTTTTCATCAGTCACATTTCCAGGACTCCATGGCCACCTGTGGCTACCACATTGGACAGTGCAGGTCTGGATTATGAGCTGCCTGAAGGCAGGGACTGTGTTCTGTGGCCTTTAGCACTTGAACACTGCTTTAGAGTTTACAGGCCCTGTCTGATATGTCATCTCCTTCAGTCCTTACTGTCGTATGGCAAAGTTGATACAGTTATTAATGCCATTTTATACACAAGGGACTGAGGCTTTGAGGAAAGCAAGCGCTTGTCCAAGGCCATAGCACAAGTAGTAAGAGACATGGCCCTGGAACATAGATATCCTGAGGTTGCAAATGTAGAGGGTCCTAATGTGGCCGCTGCCTTCATTTACTTGTCCACTTAGCTGTGGCTTCACTGCTTAGTTAATTTGGGTGGACACTGTGCCTCATGCTGACATGGACATGGCATTATGCTCCTCCATTTTATGAGGAGACAGAAATGGAGGTGGTTTCCTTGTTATGTTTCTCTCTTTCAAGAGAAGGATGAGGCTGGAGGATGACTGTCGCATTATTGTCAGTTTCTTTTTTTTTTTTTTTTTTAAGATTTTATTTATTTATTTGAGAGAGAGCACATGAGAGGGGGGAGGGTCAGAGGGAGAAGCAGACTCCCTGCCGAGCAGGGAGCCCGATGCGGGACTCGATCCAGGGACTCCAGGATCATGACCTGAGCCGAAGGCAGTCGCTTAACCAACTGAGCCACCCAGGCGCCCAGTTTCTTTATCATTATATCTGCAAGCCTGCCTCAGCATCTCCGGGGAACCAGGACTGGGTACATTCCTGCATTTCAGTCTGTGTTTCCCTTCCCCGTTATCTCCCGATTCTGTGAGTCCCCCAGCCTGGCTCCTCTTTCCTCTTTGGTCTGTATCCTCTAGCAGGGCCTGGAGATGGTTATCACACAACTCTCTGTTAGACCTGACTTTAGCCAAATTAAACACAGTTTTCTCTCTCATGTGCTACTCTCGGCTCATTGTCTTTAAGAACAGACATCCCATTTACCTTCCTGACGAGGATTCTCATTCTGGAAACTTAGGCCTTCCTGCCGCCAGTAAAGTTGGGTCTGTGCCACTCCGAGGGGAGCCTGATGTACTAGCAAGGTCCTTGGCTACAAGCTACTCACCAGTGGTTTCAGGTGATCATTCTAGAAAATGAGTGAGGAAGTCCCGGACTTGAGGGCAGGTGGAGGAGATGCAGGAGGCAGAGCCAGGACCCATTATCCAGTGTTGATGCTCACTTGGAAATGCCTGGCCAGAGGGCAGTGCTGGGGCTGAGCAGGAAGCAAGGCGCTGAGTTCGAGGCTCCTGAGCTGAAGTAGACAATACCACAGTCAGGGCCCTGGGCGGGAGATGAGGTCGGAGAAGGAGGGGCCCCTCAGAGGCAGGGACCACAGCCCATGTTCTGCGTACCACCACCACCCCCCCCTTGGTGTGTGGGCACATAAGAAATCACAGCATCCTTGGGATGAAGGACTCTTAGAGGTCAGCTGTGCTGAGCCCCCTACCTAGAGCCAACATGGCCCACACAGTGGGCTCAGTCAGTGCTCTGGGAAGTCCTAGGTCTCCTTGGGGGGGGAGTGGTCTCAGGAGTAGGATTGTCCTATGCAAGATTTGGGACATAATTAGTCTAGAAAATTACTCATTGTTTATCTGAAATGCAAATTTAACTGGATGCCATTATTTTTATTTGCTAACTTTGGCAATTCTGTTTAGAGGCTCTGCCAGGAAAGGAATGGGGACCTCAAGGGGTAGGGATTTCTACCACCCACTCACCCACCATTTTAATCAGACTGGCTCTGCTTTCATCTATCAGTGATAGCTAAAACAAAACTAACAACCAAACCCAATCCCTCCACCTCTGTGGTCTATGATCAAGGAGAATCGTTGGCATTACAGCAAGAGATCTGGGCAGAGTGCCATTCATGGCCGAGGTTATTAACTCTCCCCAAATAGGTGAAAGTCATGTTAAAGGAGGAGTATAAATCTCTCCTAAAACGAAACTAGGTGTTTTGTTGTTGTTGTTGTTATTTTTTTTTAAAGGAATCGATCCACAAGATGATGAGTTATGGGTGAAGGGGAGATAATGCATGTGGGAGGGATGCCTCTACTCTCCATCCTGTCCCCAGGTTACCCAGAGACCTTCAGCCCAGAGTGCACGCTCCCACACCCCACATAGCAGCTGGTGCTGGGCTGGGAAGAGGCACAGGGACAGTCACCGGATGCCAGGGGAGCCTGTGAAATAAGCAAGATATGGGGAAGGACCTCAGGGGTTAGGAATTGGCACTCAGAATGGGGAGCAGTGGAGCCACCAGGGGAAAGCTTGGAAGTGCTTAGGGTTCCCACCCCTCAGGGGGAAAGGACTAGAGAAAAGTGAAGGCAGAAGAGGAGAGTTGGGGAATGAGGAAGCATCCTCATCACCCTCTTTCTGTATATATGCTCACCAATACTTGCTATTTTCTGTTGTTGGGTTTGTTTGTTTATAGTAGCCATCCTAATGGATGTGAGGTAGTATCTTATTATGGTTTTGATTTACATTTCCCTAATGATTAACGATGTTGACCATTTTTCCAAATGCTTATTAGCCATTTGTATACCTTCTTTGTAGAAATATCTGTTCAAATCCTTAGTCCATTTTTAAAATTGGGTTGTGGGGTTTTTGTTGTTGTTGAGTTAGAGGAATTCTTTATATATTCTGGATATTAACCCCTTATCAGATATATGATTTGCAAAAATTTCCCCCCATCCTGTGGGTTGCCTTTTCCCTCTGTTGATTATGTTCTTTGATGCACAAAAGCTTTTTATTCTGATGTAGCTGAGAGATTGTGCTTTTCCCCACGATCATGAATTAGTGAGGAAGTCAGCAGGAGGCCAGTCTTGGTGACAGGAGTTAGCAACTGGGGCAGGAAGCATGAGGCTCAGGATGGAGGTACCCACCAGGGCCTTTTAGGTTCCTGGAAACACCCACATTTGGGGAGAGCTTCAGTATCTAAAGCATGTGGTAGGGAAGTTGCTGCCAGCTGAGCGTGGGTGCTTCTCCCTGGGGGTCAGACCTGCACACTGGGCACTGGGCACAGTTTGAAGGACAGGACCTGGCATTCCTGTCGATTGCAGTGGCTGCTTCTTAGAGCAGCCTAAAGGTCTGGATTCCTTAGGGCAACCCATTTTCCCTCCTGGGGGAAGCAGGGACAGTGTCGGGGAGGGAAAAATGCACACCTCTGTTCCAAGTTTCTGGATTGACTGTCCTTGGAGTCAGACCTGCCTGAGCCTGGGGTCAGTAGTAGGTCCTCTTTATGGAGGTCTGCAGTGGAGGGGAATTCCAGAAACAGCCAGAGCCAGTACCCAGGCTGGGGCTAGAAGTGTGAGCTTCCAGAGGCAAGGGCGTGACCTGGTCATTATAAGCTGCCAGTAGGTAGGAGGTTCTGACCAAAGGTGCCCCGGGACTGAACACTTTGCCCTGGCTGCTGAGCACTTTGTAAAGCCCGCGTGACTGCTCTTTTTCCAAGGAATATGCTCCAGGGTGGAGCTCCCCATCGAGCTGTGGAGAACAGGCCCTTGTCTGTCTCCCCGAGCAGAAGAGAACGGGTTGGTCCCATGTGCCCTGCTGGTTGTTGGGAGAGGGAGGATGGGAGTCCCCTGTTCCTGTGTGAGCAGGGCCACAGTGAGAGAGAGAGAGAGAGAGAGAGAGAGAGAAAGAGAGAGATGGTAAGGACACCGGGCAGGCTGACAAAATTGGCATCGTTTCCAGTAGATTCTCTTTAAGTACATGTTCCCTTTTTATTTGGAGGAGAGGTGGAGCTTTGTGGGGGGGGGGGGCACAGAGGGAGAAACTTCCAGGCCAACTATAGTTTGTCCTCTGGTTTTGAGAAATTAGTTCCGTTCTGGCTCCAACTTAGGTTCCCTTCTCAGTAAAACAAGAGCCCCGAGTTCACTGTGCCTTTAAGTGCAGTGAAGGGCCATCCATCCTTACTTTGGAATGACCCTTGGGGGCTCCTGCTGCACCCTTCCTGTTACCCAGACACAGAGCCCTGAGGGGAGTTCAGTAAATGCAGTTTTCTCCATCTTGATACGTCATTGCTCAGTTTATCAGTCCTTGTAGATTAGGCCGCTAAGTTGCCAGGCTGGCCACCCCCAATATTAGTGCTGCCTCTGGGGAAGAGGATGCTGACCTCAAGGATGAGCCCTGGGGATGAGCCCTGACCTTTTGGATGAGCCCAAAAGACAGTGTCTTTTGCATAGGAGATTCCAGACTCACCTGCATGGTGGTGGGTGAGCCTTACCTCTCCCTTCTGTTCGAAGTTTTAAGTCCAGGGGAGGCAGCTGGATGGTGGCGTTCCATGGCAGTATTGGTGAGCCTGCTGTAGGGAGTAGGGAGAAAGTCACCTTGCAGTTTGGATCAGTGAAGAAAGGGGAGACAGTCCTTCTAAGGCAGAGGAGTTCTTTGTGGACTGGAAATAGGTTTGGAGGGGGATGGTGGTGGGGAAAGAGGCTGGCAAGGCCCAGATTTTAGAAGGCCTCGAAAGTCATGCTGAGTGTGGTTTGAAGCTGAGATTTTGAACAATCACTTGCTATTATTGATGGCCCCTAGATTCCCCTTCCAATACAAAGAAGCAACATTCCACACTTCCCATCTCGTGCCCTTTCTCACTAAAGCATCTCAGCAACCTGGACGACCTGTCTTCTGTCTTGGACTGGAAAAGGCTCTGCTATCGCCCATGGCCCATGGGAATCTAGATGTTTTCCCTGCTGGGAAGGAGCTCAGTTTTTAAAAATCCAAGAGCTTGTGATGAGATGCAATTTTCTCTTGAAAGCAATTAGTGCCTGCTCATTTCTTTGCACACAGTTGCTTTCAAGAATAAATTCCAAGCTCCATACACTATCCCATAAATCATATCCAAAGACGTCTTTCTCCTTATGCATTTTATTTTTAAACAGGTTCGGACTTTAGCCTCTAAGTAGTGAAGGATCCCAAAGTACAAACTCCCTCCTCATTGTAGATATGAGGGTGTATATATGAAGTTCCAGATGTAATTAGAATCCAATTTATGTTGTTGATGGACTAGTTGGTGCTGCTGCTGGCAAACTCTATGCTGCCATTTCCAGGTGAGAGACAGGTGAGAAAGTACTGGTGCCTCTAGATAATCTGTGGGATTTCAAAAGGAGGATGAGAAGTAGTTAAAACATAGGGACAGCTAAAGGAAGCGAGAGGAGGAGAAGAATGGGGGGAAGAGGAGAGGAGCAATAATTCTAGGGCATTGGAGCACCTTGATGGTGAGGGAGATGGGAGGGGACATAGGGCTTATTCCAAAGTGGGGAAGCCAGGGACCTCAAAAGGAGCCCCCAGAAGCACTAAAATATGACCGTGGTTATTTTGTAATTCTGCTTAAGCCAATTTTGCATCGGGAAGGAGGGCTACTCTGCCCCTAGAACCCAGAACGTGTATATTATCCTTTGTCTATATAATGGGGTACATGGGCTAGCCTGAGAATATACCAACAAGCATAATAAGACTTCCCAGGGAAATTTGTTCTGTTAACTGACTTCTGGGGCACAGAGGACTTGTAACTGGGGCTCCCTGAGTCCCTATTCAGGCAGGCCTTCCTTGGAACATGATGTTGGCATAGGAAGGTAGTTTGCTCAAGAGACAAATTCAAACATCCAAAATGATTCCCCTTTGTATGACTACTGAGCAAGGAGATTCCCAGATATATACAAAGGTTCATCTTGAAGATGTTTGTACACCCATATTCATAGCACCATTATTCATAATAGCTAAAACAGAAACAACCCAAGTGTCCATCAATGGATGGCTGGATAAACAGAATGTGATATGTACATACATACAATAGGATATTATTCAGCCTTAAAAAGGAAGGAAATCCTGATGCAGGCTACAACACGAATGATGCTCGAGGACATTATGCTAAGTGAAATAAACCAGGCACAAAAAGACAAATACGGTATGATTCCACTTATATAAGGTACTTAGAGTGGTCACATCCATAGGGACAGAAAGTAGAATGGCGGTTGCCGAGGGGCTGGGGGCAGGAGGGCATGGGGAGCTGCTGTTTCATGGGTGCAGAGTTTCCATTTCACAATGAAAAGAGTTCTGGAGGTGGTTACACAACATTATGAATGTATTTAACACCACTGAGCTGTACACTTAAAATAATTAAGGTGGTAAATTTTATGATATGTAGATTTTATCACAATAACAAAATACACACGAAAGAGTTTATTTTCAAACCAGTGATACCTGACCAGAGGCCAGAGCAGAGGCCAGAGGAATAGAGAACCTTGCAGTGACTACCTGGGTCTCTTGAATATTCTTCAGGTGGAAGGATGGAACAATTCTTAAAAAAAAAATTAGATTCCATTTATTAAAATGCCACATAGAGCAAAGTTTTCAGGTCTGTGCTGTGCCTTTTGGAAGAATGAAGCCCATGTAAGCAGAAATTCTCCCTTGGACTGGAGGTTTTCCAACTTTCCTCAAAATGGAATGCGGGTGCGGGGGAAGTTAGCATTTCTCGGGAGAATCTGCTTTCAGGAGTCACTGCACATGCTGGCCTGATCCCAGGAGAGCCCAGGTAGTTCAGGGCCCTGAGTGGGAGTCTGGGATTCACAGCCCTCTCTGCCACTTACCAAATAGGAATATTGGAAAAATGATTTAACCTTTCTGAGCCTCAGGCTCCACATCCATAATGAGGGATAGATCAGGGAGCTTTTACTGAATAATAAACTACCTGAAAACATGGTAGCTTAAGACGGCAACCACTTCCTATTTCCCATGATTCTCTGAGTTAGCTGGGCTTCAGGTATACACTGCCGTGGCTGACAGGGGACAGTGTAGGTTGACCTCCCTCCTGGGCCTGTGGCCTCAGCCCCAGGTGGCTGGAATGGCTGGTGTCTTGCCACATCCGGTCCCTCTTCCTCCCGGAGGGTTGACTGTGCTTATCCACATAGCAGTAAAATGGTTCAGAGCTGCACGAGAGGGCGAGCCCTGATGTGCAAGCACTTTTTGAGCCCTTGTTTTGTGTTTGCTAATAATGCCTCATTGGCCAAGGCAAGAGGATGGTCAACGCCAGATTCGAAGGATGGAGAAACAGACTCCACCTCTCAATGGGATGAGGTGCAAAATATTGTGGCTCTTTTCCCCGCCCAGTCTATCACAAAAGATGACAAAATCTACCTCAGGGGGTTATGAGGCTCATTTGAGATAATGCCTAGAAATAAGGTTCTTGGCCGGGTCCTGGCACATAGTAGGCCTTCCACGAATGCAGGTTTCCTTTCCTGCTCCATCTCCTTCTTGATTAAGAACACATCTTTATGAAAGACACAGTGGATCTGTTGACTCTAATTCCATTCTCTTTCAGAACACATGGAAATTGAAGCCATGTGGGGCTTAACAAGAGATCAAATAGTGCCTGAAGCGTCCCAGGGCAGCAGTCGTGTCCCCAGAGTCTGGGCGGCCCCTGTGATGGGGCCTGCCCCGCCTGGTGCTCTGGGCCCCTCTCCTCCCAGACTGCTGCAGGTCGGTCTTTTTTTCATTACAAATTGCTCATAAGCACAGACATCCCCAGATGCCCACATAAAAGCTGGTATTAAAGTTGTGTAATGGTGGTGTGAGCCTTGTTATGATTAGGGCAGCAGTAAGCTGTTCCCCAGAGCTTGGGGCTCCAGTGGGAAAAGCCCTGGGAAGCTGTGCACACTCCCCAGTACAGTCTGATCCCTCCGCCACCCCCAGGAAGGTTGGAGGGGGGAAGATACTGGGCTGTGCGATCTGACGGTGAACCGATGATCAAGAGAATAAGAATTAGCGGGAACAGACACCTGGAGAGAGAAACCCAAGGGACAGAAAAGAAACATTTGAGATTTGCACAGGCCTCTACTGATGAGTGTTTTCTGAAGCACACATACCACAGCATTCGGCACCTGTCAGAATACCATGCCCTACATCTGGATGGCGCTTCCCAGGGACCAACCTTCTCGTTCTCACAGCCCAGTGAGGTTTGCAGGCGCCTTAGCCCCGTTTTACGGATGTGAACACTGAGGCTTTAGACCATGTTGTGATTCATTTCCCAGGAGTGCTCTTCCCTCTGCATCTGGGGGTCCCTCCTGCTCTTTGATCTTGAATGAGCTGTCATCCCTGATGACAGAGCTGAGGAAACGTGAATTAATGACCTCTGGAATATGCAGTCATTAACAAGTACGAGTGTGTGTTGTGTGTGTGATCATACACTGGATAGTAAATCATCCTTGGCCTCTTGCCATTGTAGCATCTAGAGTTCTTACAATGACTGAGGCAAATCACATGATGAGAAGCTATAAAAACCCAAACCTGGAGGCTAAAAGAAGTTGCAAACTAGGAAAGGGGCCACTGCTTCTAAGAAAATCGGTCAGAACCAGAATGGAAGAGAAGTCAAGTGATCAGGTGGAGGCCAGCATTTGGAGGGCTGTGATAATGATAATAATACTCAACATTTATTAGCCCCTTGCTGTATGCCAGAAACTGTGCTAAAGGTTTACATGGATTGTTCCCCATCACTAACACCAGCACCCTGTTCAGCATTACCACCTGTATTCAGTGCTCCCTCAGAGCTGGCTGTTTCTTCCTGGCACCTGGTTGATTATCCTTCCCCACGCCCTTCCTGGAGGCCCGTCTGTGTGACAAGTGTTGACCAATGATTGGTGAATGGAAGTGGTGTGTGTCATTTCTGGGCCAAAGCATTGAAGGAAGAGTCTCTGCAAGGCCCTGCAGAGCCCTGTCCTGTTTGAGGAAGCATGCGGTGGACAGGGGTGACTCCTAGTTGAGACAGCCTGGATCGTTGAGCTTCCATGTGGGGAATAACAGTCTCGGGAGGTGCCTGGACCCGTAGCCAGCTTTGCTTGAATACGAAATAAGCATCTGTTGTCTCAATCTACTGAAATTTGGGGGCTGTTTGTTACTCCAGCCCAATCTAGCATATTCTGCCTCATGGACTTGCCCTGGGCACACAGGTGATAAGTGAGAATACCAGGCTTTGAACCCAGATATGACTCCAGAGCACAAGCTCTTTACTGCTGCAGTGTGACTCCACAAGCCAAAATCATGACCTGTGGGAAGTCCTGAAAGGACTTTTCAAACTGGACGTGACCTGATGACCACAAGGTTTCAGGCAGCCTGACCCGGCTTAGATGTGGAGGATGGGCTGGAGCAGGGAGACCAAGCACGTGGCCCTGGCCCATCAGGTCACCTGAGGTTCGTGCTTCCCCAATATCTGTCTCATGGAGGGGCAGCCGCATGGCCCGCCCTGCCTGGCCTTGTCTCCACTTTTTGTGTGTGTCTCTGGAGGACAGCTGCTTCACCTTGGGAGCAGGGAGGGCAGGACGGGAAGGGGCAGCTGGTGTGCTGGTGGGGGCGATGCTGCCAAGGAGGGGGCAGCGAATTTCTCTGTCTCCCTCCCAGATCCCCCCAGCCCACGGTCCTGACAGCTTACTCAACACTGGCTTACCCTGACTTTCTTCCAGCGGACACCTCCTCTGGGGCCCCACCTTAAAACGAACGCCATGTGCCCAGACAGTTTTGGCCATTCTAATGGGTTTTTGCTGTCTAGTTCAGCCAGATGGTTATGGTATTGGTTTATGGCAGTGTTTCCAAGGCTTGCCTGGACATAAGATTATCTGGGGCCAGAGAGCATACCCTGTCCCCCACCCGCCCCGAGATTCTGATGTCGTGGGTTTGCTGTGGGGCCTTGCGCTCCATGTGCTTAACAAGCCCTCCGGAGGACTTCCTCCTTCTGGCAAGGTTTGGAAACAGTGACTTATGTGGTGCCCAGTCAGATGGAGCTGTTCGGGGAGTGAGGTTATGGGTTACTTTGGCTGTCCTGTGCACAGCATGGAGCCCTTGCTTCTGAACTCCCCTTTGGCCAGAGAAATCCTTTTGTCTGTTTTATTTCTTGACTTTAAGAAGAGTAAGCTTTAGTTTAAAAAAAGAATGATCCAGTCTTTCAAGATGAAAACCCCTGGTTTACTACATACCTCAGGATTCCCTTGGAGAACCCATGTGAGAAATTGCTTTGTGGTCTCCCTTCCAGGAACAGCTATGATTCTTCTGACGAACAGTTTGCTTTTTACCATGGTGACCTTGTCAGTCTTGTAACCGACAGTATCATCCTCTTTGCTCTGGCATCTAGGAAGCACAGAGCCAAACTGACAGTTCCCCTTAGCAAAGATTATCTATAGCCGCTAGGATTCATCTTCTTTTTCTCCCCTCATTTTCCAGTCATTTGCTACAATATCATTTGTATCTTATGTGCATTTCTACATATGTTTTCCACAAATTTTATTTGGAATGAGGTGGGGTAGACATAAATAAAGATAATTCTGGGATAATAATTTTACAGAATCATTGGCTCAGAGTTTCAGCTCGTGGGAACTACAGGAGCTCAGAGAGAGGACAGTCCACCATCCTCCAGGTATCCTGAGGCAAAGAGAGAGGGGAAGTGATACTCTAGGGTCAGGGGACAGAGAGGCAGCTTGAGAGGGAAGCCAGGCATCCTGATGCCGGGCAAATTCTAGTCCTGAGGCACTGCCCGGTGGTTGGGGTGGTGTGGGTGTGGGGGCCCCTCCAACATGGCCGAGTACCCTGCTGCCCAGAAACAACTTTCTTAGCACCCGAGACAGTCAACATTAGGGAGTCCATTCCTCTGGGTCTTGAGAACTAATGTTCAGAGTCTCAGTGAAAGCACAGATATCCCTGGGAGGGAAGCAAGCCTCAGGTGTCTCCCAGTTCCAGGGGAGTCTCAGGAGAGGATGGAGAGCAACATTCCTGGGAAAATGAGTGAGCCAGGCTGTCCCAATGCCTGAGGGGTCAAGCCAGCAGTGGGGTGTGTGTGCTTGAGGTGAAGGAAGCAAAAACTGGCTCTTCCCTAAGAGTTTGGGGCCTCTGTGGGCCTCCTTCAGGCTCGGACTAGGATATGGAAAGAAGAGGAGAAAGATGGGGAAAAGCCCACTTGGCAGCTCTGCCAAAGGCCGACTGGGCAGAGTCCCCCCAGTGCCCTTGAAAAGATTGTGCCCCTGTCCCCTGTGGATGCAGAGAGCACCAGAGTGCTCAGTGGGAGCCTGTGTGGAGGACCTTGAGAGCGAGAACAATGAACTATGGAGGGCAATGTTCCCAGGAGAACTCAGAAGCCATGAAACCTCCTCCACTGATGGTTCAGGTTTGGTTCCTTCTCTAGCCTCTGGGCTCAAAGATCCCATGGCTGCCGGGACCTGAGCCTTGTGGCCTTGTGCCCCTGGTGGGACCCAGCCCCGCGCCGGTCTTTCATGAGACACACGTGGGTGTGCATATGTCTGAGTGTGAGTGTGAGGCCTGGCGGGCAGGCAGAGGCCTGCCGATGTCTGTTACATGGAGAAACATCTGTTTTCTACAGAACATCCATGGTATCAGATGTTTTACTACAAGGAACCCCCTTTTTAAAATAAAACGAAAATGGAACATGGAAATCAAGGTGACCACATTTTAAACGTTTATGGAAGATAAAGGTTTAACCACGAGTCTTTCATCAAATGGAGGATACCAGAAAAAAGTTGAGGGAATACCCTTTGGCTGTCCTCACCTGTGTGGTGACACCTTGCTGAGTCTCACCTCATACAGCATAGGGGCCTCCAGGCAGCTGGGAATATTTAGCAATGTGTCTAAATGCTGGTGCAGAGCAGCCCGGCCATCAGGCCCCGTCTGGCCATGACCACTGGGAGGGAGGGATTTGCTCAAATGAAAAGCCCAGACTCAAGTGTGACAGGCAAACAGCACCCCAGGGTACACAGCCGCACAAGGCTTGCGGCCTCCTCGGGGAGGATGGGCCTCCGACTGGTTCCCAAGCTGTGAGGGTGTGGGCAGGAGAGGCAGGAGGGCCTGGCCTCCTTGCCCCTTTGTTCCTGCTTTCCTGGGATCCAGCAGCGTTGGGCCAGGCCAGGAAGGCCCCTCCACGTCCTCCCTGTGCAAACAGAAGGAGCCAGGGGCTGAGCCTTTTTCTGAATGTGCTCTAGCCTCCCAGAACATACACTTCTTGCCCATTTCAAGGGTTCTTCCTCCCAAGGACTAATGCACACTGGGATTTTAGCACACTTTCTCAGCAGTAAGCTTTTCCCATGTTACAGATGGGAAAATTGTCAGGGGAGGGGGATGTCCCAAACCTCTGGACACAGTTCTGAGGTTGCCTGGCATGCCAGCAGAGAGAAAGGCTGAATTTTCCTGATGAGGACTCATGATGGGCTCCCAGGGTGGCGCCCCTTCTCTCCCCTCTGCATGGTCTTGAGCCGGTCTCTCCTCCTTGGATCTGAAGTAACTTTTCCATTTTAGGGCAATCCCTCATCTTCCTGGACCAACACAGGGACTTATCTCTCTGCCCATCAGCCGCCATGTCCCCTGAAGCACATAAAGTGTAGGATGGAGTGAGGGATCAAGTTGAATTATGTGACCTGCAGTTTACGGTGGGGGCCCTCCAGACATCCGATCCAGTGTCTGAGCTCAGTTACCTCGGCTCTGGCCGAGGCTGATCAGACTTTGGGGAGAGGGGGCGGTTCTTGAGGGAGAGGATGCCGAGGAGGAGGGGAAGGCTGCAAGGGCTGTGAGCTCCGTGCAGCAGCTGGTCATGGGCACACTTTGGGTCTCTGTGGCCTCATCGCTGTTCATCCCTGAGCCGTTCCAGTGATGGGAGGGTGGCTGGAAGAAGGCAGTGAGATGGAGCCACAGGGCGCAGCTTTGGCATGCCGGCAAACTGGGTTTGGGGACCAGAGGTATCATCTCCCTCCCCACCAGCCCTAGGCCAACCCATGGCCATCTTGCTGAGTTAGCAGGAACTAAAACATGAAAGGGTTTTCAAGTGAGGCAGTGAAACCAAAGGTACTTTCTAGACTCACAAACCTTTTACGCTGTCAAATAAACTGGAGGATCCTGCGTGGTCTCCGAGCTCAGTCTTTATTAGAATTGCCACGGCCCAGCTACTCAACAAAGAGTTGCCCACGGAACAATGTTCTGTTTTCTTGGGCACAAGGACATAGGTACATTTGCAAAACACTGAGATGTGCCACTCTGGCCAGGATCCTTCCCCAGGATCCTTGCGGCCCGAGACTGTTTCTGGGAGCCTCGGGTGCATTAGGCCAACACGAAAGGCTTGAGGAACCCTGAAAGCTTCTGCAACCAGGTGTTAGAACTAATCAACTTAGAGCCAGGCCCAAGGTAAGGGTCTCAATAGATGTTTGTTGAATGAGTAACTTTGAATAGGAATCAGGAGACTCAGATCCTCATTCTGGTTCTGTCATTTGCTAAGTGTCTTTAAATAAGACAAAGAACTTCTGAGCCTCGGTTCCTTCTGTCAAAGGGCCCGCAAATACGTGTCCTGGACACCTCCAAGGGCTGTGTTATGTCCTTCGTCTTCAAGTGGACACCTGTGTTACCTTTTGTTTTCAGAGGCTCACCTTGATAAGCAACTGTGTGACCCTTGTTCACACAAAGGCACCCAACCCTTCTCAGACTGGTTTCTGTTCCAGCCAGTGCAGACTCTTCAGGTGAGAGTCATGTGTGTGTGTGTGTGTGTGTGTGTGTGTGGTGTATGTAAACGTGTGTGCTTGGGTATGTGCATGCGTGTGTGATGTGTGTGTGGTGTGGGTAGGGATAGGATACAGTCTCGTTCCAAGGAGAGCGCTTCATTTCCAAGATCTTCTTGGTTCCTCTCAACATTTGTCTTTCTCACCTAGGTCTTGAGCACAGCCCTAGACAGCCACATCTGTCTCCACACCACTCTCTGCCTCTAGCCAGCTGGAATCGGTGTCAGTTCTTCAGGAAGGTGGAACTTCTCTTCTTTGGATCTAGCCTTGTCCTTGTTGGTAATAACAAAATAATGATAGCTCATGGTGTTCTAGAACTTTCCACTGAGAAGCCACTTCTCAGTAATAAAATTGCTGCCAACATCATAGTCACTGTGCTAAGTCCTTTACATGCCACAAACAAATGACTAAGGAAAAAATGTAGCATTGATGAGGAAGGGTTAAACTTCATAATATATAAAGAGCTCTTATGGATCAGTAAAAGGTGTGTCCCAAAAGGAAAGTGGACAAAGAACAAGAATTAACAGTTTGCAAAATCCATCTCATTACTCTCCCCACAGGCCAATCCCTACTTTTAGGATGAGGAGACAGAGGCCAGGAAAGGTTAAGTAACTGAATTTATACAGCTGGTGATCCCAGATAAGAATATGAACACACATGGGTTCAGAACCCAGGCAGGGTTATTATCATTCTCATTTCATAGATGAGAAAGCTAAAAGTTCTGTCTACAGTTGAACCCACACTACTTAAAAGTGTGACCGCTGCTTAGTCCGCTTGTCACTGACTGAAGAAGTGGTGGGCATAGGAATCTGAGAACTGGAATTTGGGTTTGGGGAAGGTGAGCGCTGGGGCGCTTAGGCAGACTGAAGGTAAAAATGGTCAAATGTGGGTTCCGCCTCTCCCATGGTCACTCAGCTGGTGAGTGGCTGAGCCAGGCCTCCAACCCAAGGCCTCTGAACGCAGAGCAGATGCCCTCCACTGTGCCTTGTGAAGGCCCTCGCCTGACTTCGGCTTCCAGCTCAATGGGGCTCCCTGGCATGAGCATGGAGGATCCAGTGAAGGGGAAGATTGATTTTTGCGGCCTCCTGAGTTGTGGTGGGCACCTGATCTGGGGAGATCTCTGATTCCTTGACTCAGAAATTAGCATATAAGTGCAGAAATGTAATAACAAACCAGAGACAAGGTCTCTAACAAACCCAGTAAGGTTTAAGTGTTTCTATTTGTAATCTGAAATGACCTGGCTGTGGGGCCCCTCTTTCTTCAATATGTTTGCTGCTGGCTGCCGAGGGAGACTTCCTGTCTGTATTATTAATATGATATAGGCCTTTGGTTTCCAGTATCATCTCTTTGGAATTTCTATCTCAGACCCTGTGCAAATGAACATAATCCCCTGGCAGGAAAGGCGTTTCGGAGTCCTGGCATCAGATTCGGAGGCTCTGGGCTTCACGTGAGGAACGTGAGGAATGCAGGATGCTGTCACTCTGGGGCTTTCCCTCAGTCAGCACCTCCCCCGCCCTTCCCCCACCTTGAGGGTCTGAGCTGAAATCTGCACCAGCAGCTAAGAAGCACTGGGTGCTCTTGCTGGAAGGGAGGAGCCTGGCCCATGACGGCTGTCATCCAGTGACTCTCCGAAGATAGAGGATGCAGAACAAGTTTCTAAATATCTCAGGATAACTAGAAAGGGTCGGGTGGGTCCCTTTTGAGTTTCTGAGGAGCAGAACAAATCTTTACTCTTTAAATGAGACTGTACTGTACTTCCCACATTTTCCCAAATCATACCACATGTAGAACAGAATAAGTGTTGGCCTTCCTAAGGACAGAGAACAAGGCTACTTCCAGCCAGAGGAAGCTTCTGGTCCCAGGGTCCTGGCTGTCCCAGTGGCTGAGGCCACCCGTAAGCCATTGGCGCCTGCTGAGGCACAATGGCTGGTTGGGAGGCCTGAGTAGAGATACATGGAATGGCCTCACCGAAGACGGTCAGGCTGCCATTTATTTATTTTACATTTTCTCCCAAACAATATGTAGCAGCTGCCCTGTGTCAGGCATCATGTTCGGTGCTGGGGATATTGGGAAGGGCAAAAGCAGGTACATAGCATCCCTGACCTCATAGAGCTGATAGTGAAACCGAGGGAGATAGGCATACGAGTAAGTGGTTCTGTCAACAACTAGCTAAGTGACCCTGAGCAAGTCACTTGACCTCGCTGAGCTTCACTTCCTTCGTCTGTCAAATGAGAAGAAAAAGCATGTACCTTATGGGATTGTCGTGAGGACAGAAGGTCATATTTATTAAACAGCCTAGCCCCGGGACTGGCTGGCAGGAAGCACTTAATAAGTGGGGAAGCATCTGATACACAGTAAAAGGCTGGTACAAGGTTACTAGATAGTTATTCCCCATCTCTTCCTCTGCGTCGCCTGACAATGTTTTTGGGTAGTTTCCCAAAAAGGGACTTTAAACAGTTACATAGAACTGCTTGGGTGGAGTGGGAGGAAGTAGGGATAGGAGGGGGGTGGAGGCTATTGCTGAATATATTGATTGTCCTTTCCTGTTCCTAGAACATTCTAGTTAAAGTAGATAAGGCTGTTGGCAGCTGGAGACTACTGGTCCAAGGTCTCCAAGCTAGTCTAAGCTTGTAATGAAGGGAAGTCTATATTTTTTCCAAGCTTTCCAGGTGGTTTGGATGCCGAGCTGGTTGGAGGAACACTGCGTGGTTGACAGTTTTGGGGGTGACTTTCCTACAGTCACGGGTCACCAGGGTCGAGAGTCATAAATCCTCTGCCAACCATGTGGCAGGTGCTGACTGACCCCAGCCCCCTGCTACAGCTAATTGGATGATGGGTAGGAATCTGGCTGAAACCTGGACAGTTAGTATTCCTTACCCAAAATCTGGAATGAGGATTAAGAAATGGCCTTCTTGGTGAGACTTTTTTTTTTTTTTTTAAGATTTTTATTTATTTATTTATTTGACAGAGAGAGACACAAGCAGGGGGAGGGGACAGGGAGAAGCAGGCTTCCCGCGGAGCAGGGAGCCCGATGTGGGGCTCGATCCCAGGACCCTGAGATCATGACCTGAGCCGAAGGCAGACGCTTAACGACTGAGCCACCCAGGCGCCCCGGCGAGACTTTTTAACAAAGGAAAAATATAAATTTAGGACCAGCAAGGAAGGCTTTTTCCCACTATATGGACTGAGTTAGCCGAGAGACAAGAATGGAGTCATTGGTAGAGGAAGAACGAGCCCAGGTTATCGATGGCTTTCCTTTTCCTGATCCCAGTCCCTCTCTTAGGCTCGGCTGCTCCTACCCTCAGGTTCTGTACCTGTGTATTTATGTTAGCGTGAGTTGCTTTCTATCTCTGGCAAACCAGCACATTTCCCATTAATAAAAGAAGGGGAACCTATTTCATTTACTATAAAGAAACAGGGTTTGGAGGGTGAAGTGATTGAACCAGGAGTCCAGAATTCATGTAGTTAAGTTCAGGGTATTCAATCCGTATCATTTCACTTAAACTAATTTTCAGCACAGCGTAGTCTCAACCTTGGACCTGAAACTTTTATGATCTGCTTCTTATACGTGAGAAATTGAGTGTCCTCTCCAACATCCCGGCCTGCATCCTGCACTGGGGATGATGATAGTCACTTACTTTGCACAATGCTGTACAGTTTACAAAGCCCAAGCCCCATTTATAAGATACCATGCACACAACTGTTTGATTTGTTTATTTTGTGCATCTGCTGTGTTCTGAGCATTGAGCTTTGTGCTATCTTATTTTATTTATTTTATTTTTTTAAAGATTTTATTTATCTATTTGAGAGAGAGTATGTGTTTGTGTGTGTGTGCATGAGTGGGGGGAGGAGCAAAGGGAGAGGGACAAGCAGACTTTGTGCTGAGCACAGATCCCCATGCAGGGCTCAATCCCACGACCCCGAGATTATGACCTGAGCTGAAACCTAGAGTCCGATGCTCAACGGACTGAGCCACCCAGGCACCCCGCTATGGGCTATTTTAAATGGTCTTTTCGTTCACAGAGGGCTCCTGCTCTAAATAAACTTCACAGTCGGCATTTTCCCCTGCGTGGTTGATAGCACTAAGGAAAATGGGTTTAAATTACAAGAGAAGGTAGCTCTAATCAGCAATGGAGGAAGAAGAAATGGAGGTAAGGGGATGGGATTATGTACCCAGAAATCTTCGAGAACAGAAGTGATATGATCAAGATGTATGCTTGTCTGATGGCAGAGGCTGAAGCCCTGACTCTGGGGTTTTTTCCCAGTCCTGGGCTTTCATGTTTCCAACTGGTAAAGTGATCAGGTGAGGACACAGCGCAGACGCACTGTCTCCGAGGGACCAGTTTACATGGCAGTAGCCCAGTTTGGGTTCCTGTTCTCACTGAAGCTGTTTCCTAATCCATAAAATGGGGTTGATAACACTTCCGGTATATGAGTCAGGGTTCTTCAGAGAAGTAGAACTAACCGTATTTTAAGGAATTGCTCATGTGATGGTACAAGTTCAAATCCCAAATCTGGAGAGTAGGCCTGCAGGCTGGAGGCCCAGGGGAAGAGTTTCAGTCCAAGCGCAAAGAAGGTCTGCCGGCGCAATTCCTTCTTGCTCACACGAGGTCGCTCTTTGTTCCATTAAGTCTTCCCACTGATTGGACAAGGCCCACCCGTGTTATGGAGGGTACTTTCCTTTACTCAAAGTCCGCTGATGTAAACGTTCATCTCATCCAAAGGACACCTGCACAGAAACATCCAGAATAATGTTAGACCCAATGTCTGGGCACCATGTCCAGTAAAGTTGACACAAAGAATTAACGATCGTGACATGTCTCATAGGACAGGCCTGGCGATTTAATTAGGCAGGAAATGTAAGACGTGGCTTGTAAATGGTAAACTGCTCTATCTGAGAGAGTGGGGAGCTCTGAGAGTTCCTCCACTCCCATAAGCAAGAACGTCCTGGCACACGGAGGGTTAAGGAGCCCTGCCTCCACTGGGTTTTCCACCTGCTATCTGAACTGTCACTACCCCCTCCAACCCTCAGGTGAGGAGGGACTGGAGCCTGGGGGTGGGGGTGGGGGGAGAAGCTCTGAAGCTGCCTGACACCGGATACTTCCTTCCTGCCTGGATTAGAGTCATCTTGTCAATATCATGTCAGTGTTTACCAAATTAACAAATGGACTTCAAGTTAAACACTGGGCGATTTGTGAGATGGATTTTTTAAAAATGTGACCCGGCTCAGGAGATCACTCACAGGTGATGGGCTGTTTGCCTTTTTTTTGGACTCCTGGCCTTTAACGTCATGTCACTTTAAATTGGTTTTCATGGAAAACTGCCTCCCTGCCATTCCTCGGCCTCCACACAGAGCCTCCGGGCAGGCATTTCTGTGCACAGCTGGAGCCTTGCCTCGCTGTGGGGCAAACTTCTTTCTTCTGGGCCCAACAGAGACAAATCTCCTCTGGTCGGTGGCTCCAGGATGGAAAATAAAGTGTGTGGAAACACTTCACTCCCCACCAGGAATTTCTACCCACAGAGCAGGGCCAAGCGGGGCAGAGCAGGGTTTCTAGGCAGTCAGGACGGTGTGCTAGTGAGTGACAAAGAAAGCAGAGGTTTCTCTGGACGGTGTGGGTGTTCCTTTTGCGTCTAGATGTTGGCGGCACGTCCACCGCAAGATTCCCGGCGAAACGACTGCCACTGGTGGCTGAGAGGCTGCCTCGGTGGGTCAAGCCTGCTCTGCTCGAGGGACGTGCTGACTTAAGTGCCCCGCAACGGTGGGGGACATCTTGACCCCAAGGAGACAGGCTGCTGGGAGAAGCGGGCCTTGGCGTAAACAAAGCGATGCAGGTCTTTGGTATGTTTTCTCACTGAGCTTCATTTTTGAAGCCTAGTAATTTTTAAATGCTATTTACTTTGGAAAGACGTGAAAAGAAGAGAAAGAAGCAGGTTTCAGCGCCTTCACTGTGTGCCCTGCTGTAGTTGTTTCTGTAAGGCAGCAAAGCAGCCGTTTGAAAAGTGAAAGACTTAGGTCAATTATTTTTCTTTCCTTGGCTTAGTGGACAGCAAAGCTGGTTTAACTGAATTGACCAGTTGTTTGATGAATCAATCAATCAGCAAATATTTGTTCTGTGAGGCCTGTGAGCAAGGCACTCACTATTTGATTAAATTGTTTGATGAAACAGAACAAATAGACCTGTCTTCTAGACCCCTTGCAGACAGTCGAGCTGTGTGCAGCTAATTACTCTACCACCTCTAATTACAGATACACGCTCAAACTGAGCTCTTTTCCTTGAACCAAAAGTTAATCCTGAAAATCTGGTAATGCAATTACTATGCTTGTTTCAACAAGCTAGAGAGAGGGGGAGGGAGAGAAAGAGAGGGAGAGAGAATATGAATATGCCCCATTTATGCAGCCCTAAAATGAGGGGGAGTTACAAAAGACTTTTAGATACAAGGGAAAATGGAAGTCTGTAATTGAGGATGATTTGGTGTCCAAGTCGGCTTTGAAAAGGAGCCGGAACCAACTTTCCTAAGTGGCATTTAATGTGCTCCCATGGGTTTAGTTTTTCATTAGCTTAGTTTTTAATCGATGTCACAACTCAAAGTCAGGACCGTATTTCCAGAAGGAGGAAAGAATGAAAACACTTAGGAAACACACAAAACAACCAAAAGACTCTAAACCACAACAGTGAAAAAACATGTCTTTTCTTCTAAACATCATTTTAGCATGAGGCAAACTGATCTGTCAGATATGCTTGTCATATCCACATATTTTATAATCCAATATGTTCAGGCAAGAATTTTGGCACAACCTGCCAACAGCAATCCTGAACTTTTCTTGACACTTTAAAGAGCACGGAATATGTCGAGGGGGTTGGATTTGGGGGAGGCCTTAACTCTTTCATTCAGCATCTAAGGGTCCTTCGGAATAAGTATCACCTAAGAACAGTCCCAGAGGAGGACCTGCCACGGGGATAGGTGATGACCAGCCTTGAGCTCCGACAAGTGAGTTTTAAACCTGACCCTCTCTCAGAGGTGACCTCACTTGGAATAGCATTGAATTCAGTGCAATTCATGGAATCACAGAGTTGCATGGGACTGTTTGGATGGTCGGATCCAGTGGTTCTCTATCTTGGCTGTACATCAGAAACACCTGGAATGCTAAAAAAAAGGAGGGGGGGAACAAAAACTGATGTCCCATCCCACCCAACACTACTCAAGCAAAAGCCCTGGGGTAGGCCCTGGGTATTGAGACTTTTTCTAAGTTCGCACATGACTCTAATGTGATGCTAGGGTTGAGAACCACAGTCCAACCTCCCATTTTACAGATAAGAAAACTGAGGTTCCAAGATGGAGGTGACTGCCCGTCTCAGGCCCAGGCCTTGTATCCAGGTCCCAGTTAACTTGGTTCCCTAGGTGGTTGTTGAGCTCCAGCAGAGTGTTTAATCCTGCCCCTGGGCACGATGGGGTTACAAAAGGAACTGGAGCCTGGCCCCTGCCCCCAAGTAGCATACAGCCCCGGTGGGGTGGCAGAACTAACAAGCAAAGCAGTCAAACGGACACTGGAGGGCAATGTCGAGAGAAGAGTGGAGCTTCGTAACATCAGATGCCAAGTCCAGACTAACATGTTCTGGAAGAGATGCCCACAAGGCCGGGTGGGGTAGAGGGAAGCATTGTTGGAGTCAGAAACCTCCAGGCAGAGCTCAGCAGGAGGAGATGTGGCCCGTGAAGGGAGGAGAAGGTGCTTTCCAGGGGGAAGAGCTTAGGTGACCACTTAGAGGTCAGAATGAGTGATGTGTGGGTCGTGTGCTTTGGTGGCCCTTGCTGGAAAGAGGCTAGGACTTGAGAGAAGTATGTGGGGCACGAGGAGGGATTCAGGGAGAGAGGCTGTGTGCCAGTGGGGGAGCTCCACAGCCAAGTTAAAGGGTAACTGCTGCCCCACACGGAGGGATGACCCTGAAGGTTAAAACTAAAAAATAGAAGGGACTCAACATGAAGGTATCTTTGGTGAGAAACCCTGTTCTGATTGGTTGGTGCCCAAGTCATACCAATAGTTAAATATTTTGAAGAGCTCCCCTGTGCATCCTTGACCCTGTTGTACCAGGTCCCTAGGGAATGTAATCTTGAGCGGTGTACTTTGGCAAATCCTGAGCCGCTGCAGGGAAGAGGCAGCTGAAGCCCAGTAACTGTTCGTGGGGGTGGGTGTGGTGGGCATCCAGAGACAGGTGGGTGAAGGGAGGCTTCACGTCAATGTGAAGAAACGCTCCATGTTCTCAGAAATTCAGCCTGCGGCCTCTGCTGCCACTCATAACAGTGAATAGACCGTGAGATTGGTGGGACCTCTCCTCTGTTGCCCACATCTTCTCACTGAGGCTCCCCATGCCTTGTCTTCTCTTCCCCTGGATTCTTGCATGGTTATCTGCTTCCTCCCTTGATTCAATGGATCAAACTTGCCTTTACTGCACTTTGTATAAGAGCAGGCCCAGAGGGCAGCATCTTGGGCCGAGCATCTCAGGCCAAGAAGGAGATTTTAGATGGGAAAGGAAGATGGGGTTTTGGTACCAGATGTCCCTTCCTTCAGAGCCATTTTGCTCAGAGCCCCTTAGGACCCCACGGGAAGACAGACATTCTTCTTGGGTCCACCTCCAGCTATGCTGCCTCCTTTCACATCACACATTTGTCACTTGATTATTGTCTCCTCCATTTGCTTTCTCAGTGGGTACAACTACTAAGAAGCCACTCCTGTTCTATAGAAGTTGGTTCTACCACAGTACTGTGTATGCCTTGGAAAGCCTCTGGGATCCCTGTCCTCTGAGCCCACTGTAGGAATCCCTCCTGAATTCCATTTTGCATAACTTGGTTCTATTATTGAAGCCAGCTCAAAATTCCCACCTGCCAAAAAGTGGAAGAGAATAAACTAAGGATGGCATGGCCATCTTGGATTTGTCTTCATAAGAAAGGGTTTCTTTTTCTTTGTTCACGTTCCTTGTGCTTTAGCTCTGGAAGTGCATAGCTGCAAGACACATTTGAGATCACTTGATCCAGCCCTTTCATTCTATAGTCAGTGTAGATGAATGGCTAAGAAAAAAGGGCCTGTTGTCATTAATAACTGGGTTTGAATCTTGGTCCCACAACGTTGAAGTTGCCTGACCCTGGGCACATAACTTAACCTCCTTGAGCAGCTGTAATAATGATTCTCTTTTCATTGGGTCGTAACCATATTTAAAGAAGATGATCCATATGATGTGCTTAGAACAGAGCCTGCCATATAAATATTATTTTTTTTTAATTTATTTATTCATGAGAGACAGAGAGAGAGAGAGAGGCAGAGGGAGAAGCAGGCTCCCAAGGAGCAGGGAGCCCGATGTGGGACTCGATCCCAGGACCCTGGGATCATGACCTGAGCCGAAGGCAGACGCTTAACCATCTGAGCCACCCAGGTGCCCCTAAATATTATTTTTTTATTATTGCTATAAATGAAGAACTTGAGGCATGGACATATTTCTTAGTCTTACTGGAAACTAGATAATGGGAACTATTTTGTAACTTTTCATGTTAGTTAAGTGCTTCTTGAACTTTTCACCAAAGCATCCCTAATATCAGAGAAGAGTAGAAACATAAACCCAAGGAATCTCGGGGCTTAGCTCCGTCCCATAAGAGTTAAACGTCTTGGACTTCTGCGTTATCTGAAACAATGCATGCAAATTCTGCCTTTTATTTCTTAATGTGTCTGTGCTTGTTCCAATCCAGAAATTGTGGTTTCCCCCTCAAACTCTTTATCTCTGTAAAATCAACTCTCCTAAACGTAAGTGATGCTTACTCACTGGATGGTGAGCATGTCTAAGAAGTGCGTCGCTCCAGTCTGAGGGACATGAAATTAGTCACGGGGCATCTTAAACAGCAGTGACTGCTCCGAGAAGGATGGGACTTGAGATCTCGTGTGAGAGCAGGAGGGAGGAAGTCACACAGAAGCAGCGCCTCCTCCCCGGGAAGGGGTGAGGCCAGCTGTGTGAGATGATAACTTCATCCCTGAAAGCTGGCAGCTTTTTGTTCTCGGCAGACCCAGAGGCCCCTCTGTGGGACTCTCTGGGCTCCAGACTGGGGGATCTGGTCCCGCCATGCCCCGGGGAGGCCGCAGTCTGAAAGATGTAGCGTGCCTTGGTGCCTCGAGGCAGATTGTGTGCTGAAATGGAGGCGAGACAGACTGTCAGCGTGGAAACCATGTGGTGACAGCTTCCTTCACCCTCCAGACCTGTCAGCTCACGGGGGAACTGACAGGCCTCAACTAATAAGGTAAACAAAGGCTTTAGAGCATGGGGGAGGAATGCTGGAATTCCTTCTTTAATGTTTCCCTATTCATAACATGTCATAGAGTTAACGCCCGGCCCCGTGGAGGTAGCACTTCCTGGTTTTTAAGATCTCCCAAGCGTGGTGAGAGAGAGGCCGGAAGCACCGAGGCCGAGCTTATAGCCAGAGCAGCTCTGTCATAGCTGGCTCGACATCTGGCTGCTTCTTTAGGAAGTCCATGGCTCCCGAGGTTGCGTGTGTGAGGGTAAATCCAGACACTAGGCTGGTGGTCGAGGCCTGGTCACGGCCGTGGCCCAGCTTTGTCTCCCTCTGCTCCAGTGTTCCCAACACTCACCTTTCTCATCCCCGAAGTGCAGCTCCAGTCATCTCTGTCGATCTGGACAACTTCCAGGAAAAGCCACCTCAGCTTTGCCTCCTTAGAGGTCTCGCCGGTGTGCACGCTCCCAATTGACTCTAGAAAAGCCTCCTGCTTTTTTGGATCAAATCCCATCCTACCTTGAATGTTTCTGTGTCCTGGGCCTCTTTCCTATCCACCTACCCGCACTCCCACTTGCAAGGCAGACCCCCTTTGCAGGGCTAGAATGGCAGTAATACAGTATTTCTGTGCCATTACTTAAAAAGACAAATGGCCTGTTAGCCTTTTAGGATGTAATTTAAAAGCCATTTTTCTAGTGGTAATAACTGGAAATGGACTTCCGCTAAAGGCCAGTATGACTTCCTTCCAGGAGCAAGGGATCTGCTAATGGTGACCAGTTGGCCACGGCTGTTTTCAGATTTACCCACTATTTCCACTGGAAGGCTCAGAGAGCAGGGGAATGGCATTTTGAGGGGACCGTGAGCTCACAGAGGGCTTTGAAGAAAGGCAGGCGCCTTTTTCTGGAACCATACAGCTGCTGTTGTTTGTCTTATGGACTGAGAGGACCAGGAATAAAAATGGGCTTAGAGGGATGGGGATCATGGTGTTTTTAACAACCAAATCTCACCAATCAGAACTCTCGAAATCTGGAAAGGTTGGGGTTCCTCTTTGCCCTCTGTTTAAGAATCTGCAGGCAAATTTGAGTTATCTGGCTTTGGTGCCCCTCAGAAGTGACATTTCTCAGACAACTGTGGCTTTTTCCTGTAGACAGCGAAGCTTTTATTTTAACCATTCAGGATAGACAGTCTTCAAGAATATATTACCTGTGCTTCTTCAATAGAATTGTTGCAGAGACATTAAGTGTTCGTTGATGATGCAGGGCCATTATTTTGAATGTCAGTTTTAAAGACTTTGTCTTCCCTTTGCTATTTTTTTGTTCATTATATGCTATTTTACAATTCCATCACCTCATCTATCTTGGTATTTAATATACATTTACTTCTTATTCAGTGAGAAAAAAAGTGATGGAAAAATCCCAAATGGTAAAATACATGATGATGTGTTCACTGAATGAGTTCCTCTGTGACCTTTGAAAAGGATGTAGAAAACCATTGATACAGACATTGGAATATTGAAAAGAAGTCTGTGGTATGTCATTAAGTGTAACAGTGGGCTGCTAACCACTGTGTACATTAGGATGGCCCCTATGCCTAGGGAATCCTGGTGAGCTCGGACTCTAGACTGTCCAGATCTACAAACGAGGACACCAAACTGCTTAGCCTCGGATGGAAGTTCTGTGCATTCAGGTAAAGGATTGCAGATAAAGGAAGCAACGTTTACGCATCACCTACCATGTGCCAGATGCTATTTTAGGAGCTTTCACATATCGTCTTTATTAATCCTGATAATCACACTCTGAGGTTATCTTGCTCCATAGCTGAGGAGGCTAAAGGGAAGAAGTTGTGTAGGGGGCTCAGGTTCACACAGATGAAAAACAGTGGAGGTAGGAGTGGAACATAAATACAATGGACTCCGAAGCCCCTGTCCTTTTTACTATACATTCCCAGTTATCTGTTGCCTCAGGAACACTCCATGGTACGTGATGAACAACCACAAAACCTAAACAGCATACAACAATAAGTACATATTACTCACCCCTCTGAGGTCCACTGGGAGTCGGCCAGGCGCCTCTGTTGTTCACGCACATGTCTGGTGGTTGACGGGCCTCTGGTTGATCTAGGCTGGTCTGGTCCCGGGCACCTGGGAGGCTCGGTTCTGCTCCATGTGCCTCTCTGCCTTCGGCAAGCTAGCTTGGGCATGTTCTTGCCACAGTGACACAGGTGGAAGAGAGCAAGAGGAATCCCACAGGCCCCTGCAGCCAGGCTGGGAGGGGAACACAGTCGTTGCTATCGGCTGAACGAAGGCGCGTGGGCAGACTCAGAGTCAAGGAAGGGGAAATCGACTCCACTCCTCTTACGGAAGGGACTACAAAATTATGTGGCAAAGGGAAAGGTGCAGAAGTGGGGGCCCCCACAGCAATTAGCCACGTAGAACAAGCTGCCTTTGAACACCAAGCAGGTGTTCTAAGAGCTTCGTCTGGGCATCCCACCTCACCTTCTTGAGGTTTTGGTGAAGTATGTGTGTGGGTGGAGTGGGGACAGCAAATTTGGGGGGTGAAGAAGGGAGGCAGATCTATGTTTAACCAAAATAATGTCATTCCATAGTATGTTAGTGACTATAATGAGGGAAAACGTGTTCCATCCTTGTGTTCTATCATTCCAGGCTCTTTTGTAACACAGGGGTACACCCTGGGACTCTTAAGGAAGGAGGGCATTTTTGTTGTTGTGTGTTACTTCCGTCCCTACATTCAGCGGACACAGATTCATGACCCGGAAAGAAAACAGACAGAGAAACTGTTTCCGTAGCACGTCTTTGGCTGTCAGTGGGTCATGTGTTACTGCTGTGTTTCTTGCTGCCAGGCTCTGCCTCTCAGACACCACATCGGGGCCAGAGGCTAGAGGACATGTGTCTGGTGAAGGGTGCAGTGCGTGAGCTTTGTGACAGTTATCTGCTCCTGAGACATTCTTTCCACTTCACAATGGGTATCATGGTCGTTCCCATGGTCGTGCTTAGGGGTCTGCCTAGTCTTTCCTTCAGGTAACTGCTGTCGTATAAATAAAATTGCAAGTGGAAAAGTAGCTCAATTAAAAGAGCAGTTGTCCCATGCTTTAGGAACGTGTACAATCAACCATGTGAATTCTCTCTGTTTTTCTCTATTTGGTAAGTGGGACCCCAACGTTTCTACTTGTCAGTCTTTGTTAACCTCATTCAAGGCCCTCTTAGGACATAAAATATCAAAGCAACATTTAGGAAAGAAAGAAATCTGTAACTTAGACTTTTCACAGAAGGGGTTGATGTTTCTAACAGGGGTTTCAGTGCTTTGCTGCGTCACCCTCAGCTGAGTGATGGCTGAGCATGCTGTCTGCTGCCGCTTCTGGCTCCCCACCGGCCTGCTCGCCCAGGAGCTCCATTTGGCCAGAACTGAAAGAAGAGGACACCGGTCCCGTTCCCTCTGTTTGCCACCTGGGCGGCTGGAGGACTGGACCTTGGACCTGGTTCCTGTCCCCGCTCCCTTCTTGGGGACCGACTTCCATTGACTTCTGACATGGACCCTGCTGCTGTCTGGTAAGTCCCAGCCCCCCCAGCCTGCTAGGAGTCGTGGCGGGGAGGGGGGAGGGGCTGTAAGAAACTGTACCAGACAATAGACTCTTACTTTCCTCCAGTGGCTTATCAAAAATGATTGTAGCTGCTTCGGCAGGACTAGAAGTGACCCGTTGTCCCCTCTTCCAGCGATCTCTGTATCTTACACGAGCTCAGTGCTTACTGTTCTGGGATTCACAACCCCCTGCTTGTGTGACATTGTGTGAACTAGTGCTCTTTGGAACTTTGTGTTCATTTACATAACGCATTCCTCAGGTGCATATACGTTATGCATGAGTCTGTGTTGTTAATCACTTGAAATTTAATTGGAACGTGACAGTTTTTCCTTCCTCTTCAGTTTTCCCTCTCTCTCTCCCTCTCGAGCTCATGCAACACTTGGAAGAATTCCAGTCTCTTCCTGGCACTGTGGGCTTCCTGACTTTTTCCTTTATGGGGAGGATGCTCAGAAGCCCAGGTGGAATGGGCCTCTTGCCCGAGATGACTCCATGGGCCAGTATGGGATCTGTGAGGGAGCCCCAGGCTTCCCTGCCCCACCAGCCCTTCCTCTCTCCTCCTCCTCCTTTCCCCAGGCTTGGAGGCCTGCCTCTGTGAGGAAGGCTAAGGGACGAGCTGGCCAGGCTATCCCTAACTCGCTCTGTGCTTGGGCTTCTGAGAGCCTCTCCCACAATTCCATTAGGCAAGGGCTCTGTATTGATTACTGTGCCATGATGATTTCCCTTTGCCAATTAGAATTCTTGAGAGCAGACAGGATTCTTTCTGGTTCACAAGAAGGTGTGAGCTGAAGGACTGCAGAGGCCGGAACTCTCTTTCCCACTGGGTCTCCCCCTGCGGGAATTTGGTTCTCTCCCCGCCCGCTCCATCCTGCTCCCCACACGTTCTGACCCGAGCAGAAGGCAAGTTCAGTTCCCACAGGTGCACAGATCTCACTCTCTGAAACGAGGGAGAAGAGAAAAGGGATGAGAGCTGATATCCCTGCTCCCGAAAACAGGAAGCAGGCTGGGTAGATTGACTTGATACGGAGCTATCAGACTGCCGCTTGCTCACACTGGGACGTTTATCACTGCCAGTCATCAGCACTCTGGCAAGCTCATGAATAATGCATTTCCCAGTGATTTCCTTCCTTATTTGCTAGCTCGAGGCAATATTGATTAAAAAAAAAAAGTCTGCATAGCTGAGCTGTGTTGCGGTAACGTTTATTTAAAATGATTGGGAGACAGAACACACGTGTTTCTCTCTACATATGTGTGTTGGTGTCTGTTGTTTGTGGATAATGACATTTGTTTAAGGGGCCACGGTGGTTATTAGCAGTGTTTTTCAAATCAAAGGTTGGTTCACATTGGAGCCCTGAGTTAGGTTGAAACAGCTGTGTGGTGGTGAAGGACCAGGAAGACAGACAGGGTGCCCTGGGAGGAGGGTGGGTGGGAGCGGCGGGGAGAAGACCGGGGCAGTGAGGAGGGAGGGTAGGCTGGGGGGAAGAGGGCAGACAGGGAGGAGAGAGGTGGACGAGGTGGGGGGTTAGGAGGGATGGATGGAGGAGGAGGGTGGATAGAGGAGGTGGGGGTGGGGGGTGCACAGAGAGGAGTTACAAGCAGGGAAACTGAGCCACTGAGTTAGCAGTAAGGTCTCTTGTTAGTCAGTAGATAGAGCTCTCTCTCTCGTCTCTCTTTCTGTCTCTCTCTCTGCCATGGATGCAAAGCCCCCTGGCTGCACTAGTCTCCATATCCGATGAGCAAATGTGACGGTGACACAGTCCAGGAGGGGCTGGGTCATCAGAAGTCTCCATGGGTGGCTCTGCCCTGTGCTGCGTCGTGGCCATCCTCCCCTGCTGAAGGCTCCTGACTCTGTTGACTTCATTTCCGATTCTCGGGAGCTGAGAGAAGTGGGCACATACATGGAATTACTGTGCCGATGGCAGGTCTGATGCCCCCAGCCCCGCTCAGCCACCTTCCGCCTCAGGCGGGCCAGAAGCGCGCTTGCCATCTGACAGGTTGTGTGGCCTCCCACTCAATCTTACTGTCACACAAGCTCTCGGGGAGTCCAAGAAGAGAGCCCCCTTCTGGGAAATCGAATTCTCCTCCCAGGTCAGTCACTGGGTCCACTTAGCCTTCCCCTCACCATGCTGGTCTTCCCTCTAAAGCTCGAGAGCAAGTTCAGCAAGTGCTGGGCGGCTGCATGGTACTGCAAGCCCCTCTCACAGGGGCCGGTGGTGGCGACGGCGGCGGCCCCTTCAGTGGTCCTTCCTCACACCTTCTGTCCCAGGCTCTCAAGGCTCCAGTCCTCATCTCCTGGGGCAGACTGTGCTGAGGTGGAGAAGCCGGTCACTGAAGTTCTGGAGAGACCCCGAGCAGTCATGGCAGTTCAGAGGGTGGAGGGCACTGGAGAGCTGACCCGGCAAGCTCCAGTCTCTCCCACCCACTGGCTCAACACTCCTGCCAGCTAATAGTCAGGACCCCGAACTCTCATCTGTGTGGCTCCCTACTGCTTTGACAGTATTTTCACATATAGCATATCATGTGAGCTGCCCCCAAAGCCTAGAAGGTTCCCCCAAATCCTTCATTCACTTATCTTACTAGCAATAACTTAAGCTTTTTCATCTTCCCTTCTACCCCAAACTTGCAAAGAAAAGAAGGCTCCATACACACTGTTCCCACTTCTTGACTTAGAACCCTCCTCCCACATTGCCTGGAGATGCCTTCTTTAAGATGACCACTCATGTTCAGATCTAAACCTAGGGCCTTTTCTGAGTCCTTACTGGCTCTGCTGCAGTTTTCCTGGTACCAGCTTCCAATTCCCCTCCACCTCCTCCCAGTGCACCCCCACCCCACCCTCACCATGTCACAAACAGATAACATGGTTGATCCGAAGGAAGGTGTCTGCAATGATGTCATTCCAGGTATCAGATGCAGACAATATATTGGGTCAGACAGCCATGTTAGTGGTTCTCTCAGATCTTTCCATTTGCACAACCACCAACTTGTTCCACAGACAGAGGTGGCCCTAGGTCCCTCTTGCTGAGAACAGACATTGGGAAGTCACCCAACAGTAAATCTCAGCCACTTCCATTTCTTCGGCCCCCAGGAGTTCGTGGAGGCCTCTGTGCTCCGAGCCTCAGACTTCCAGTTCCCCCATTTGCTGAGTAGCAAATGGAACTGAGAGTTGGCATACCCTCCCCCTCCTGCCACCTTGTTGAGTCGAAAACTTGAAGCTGGAACCCCTGTCGGGCTTAGGTCTCTGCCGTTGGCCCCCTAAAAGGAAGAGGCTAGAAAGAAAGGCCCTTTTCCTCTGCAGGGTGTGGAAAGCTATAGCATGTAGCAGACGACGCTCGTTTATTTGAAATTGTTCCATGGTGCAGAGCCCTCTAATCGATCATTCTTTTGCAAATGTCAATGGGAGAAATGTGAGTTCCGTATTTATAAAGCCAGAAAAATGGGGGCTTGTCCCCCACCTCCCAGGTGTATATTTATGCACTGATGAATGACCCCAAAGTGGGTTTGTTATAGAAAAAGTCCATGCCAAAGGCAGGAACCTTGCATCTGGAAACACAGTCTGACAATTAGGCCTCTGAGCCCAGAGGCGGGTGCTCTGTGTTTCCTGAGTGTGACTATCACATCCTTAAGGCTGGGGTGAACCCAAGAGTTTTGGAATTTGGATCCTCGTTGTCTCCACAGTCCTGTCCTCTGAGGTTGCTTTTTGTTCTGTTTTGATTTTTGTTTGTTTTTGGCTCTGAAGATGGAGTTTTAAGAATCTTGGAAGCCAATAAAAATCAGTGAAGGAGAACAAAACGTATTCCAGTCTTGTCCTGAGAGGAGAGTCATGAGGAATAAGGAGTTAGTGTTCAAAAGACCCTTTGAAGCAGTTAGATGGGGAGTTCGTCACAGACTTGGGGCGTCCTGGTTGGGTGGGCATTTCCCAGGAGCCCCGACTTTCCCCAGCTCCACCATGGGGAACACGCATGCCTGTGCCAAAGAGTGACCCCTGACCCCGACTCCTTTGGCCTCCCTCTCTCCCCTCCAAACCAGCCTCTCCTTTCCTGCCCTCCAAACAATGGCGCACTTTGTTTTAAAAAGGACGGTGAAATAGGAATCACACTTTCCAAGTAACATTTCAAAAAAGGGACAGGAGTGAAAAATTAGGACTGGCCAAGCCAGTGGTGTGTCCTGCTTTCGAAAGGGCATCCCCGGGTGAGGTCCAGGCCGAGTAACGTCTGGTGAACTGGTGCCTTGTGTTTCGTGAGCTGTGGAAAAAAACCAGCTGCTGTGAAAGGGTTAAAAATTAGCTCTCATGGTCAAGAGCCCCAAGCAACAGGCACGTTCAGTTTCAGCCAGGAAGAAAGACAAGTGTTTGGTTAGTAACTGGATATGGCTGGTGCTGGGTTTTGGTCTGCAGTCCCTCGGCAGGTTGAGAGTTGGGGATGGCCCAGTTCTTGCGGTTATTTGGAGTGGGACGGAGGCAGGCAGCCCGGAAGGCAGCGCCTGGGAGGTGCTACCCGCCCCTCCTTTACACAGAAGGGGACGAAGGCCCAGGGAGGGCTGGGGACTTGACCTGGGTCATCCTAGTGAGCGGCACCACAGAGGTAAGAGGGGCAAAGGGTCGCCTTCCAGTTCCAGAGCCCTTTCTGGAAAGCACTGGCTTGCATGGAATCTGGATTCAGGCAGACGGGGATTTAGGGTTGTTTCAGCCTCTCCTTGGCTGGGCTCCCTCCTGTTCATTCAGATCCCTCATCTGTGAAATGGGGTTCAAAAAATAGCTCTTTGGCTGGGTTTTTGGTATTAAATGAGATGGTACATATGAGACCAGAGACCAACACACTCAAAAAGTACTCTTTCTCAGACTGCCAGGACTCCTGCCAGGCGTGGGCCTGGTCACAATCAGTACGGATGCAAATAAAGCCTCCAAAAACCAAACACCCCCTTGGACGTCCTATCGACTCCCCGGCCCCTTAGTGGGGGAACTCCACATCAAAGGCAAATGGGATGGGGGAGAATAAAAGAGCCTTTTCTGAGCAAAGGGGAACTCGCCCCAGAGAAGCACTGAGTTAACGGGGCCCAAAGCGGGTCTGTGAAGTTAGAGAGGCCTGGAGATTAGAAGGCCAAGAGGAAATAATGCTTTTCTTGTCTTGGCTGCTGGGGCTGCGGGGGCTGCGGGGGGCGTGACAGCTGGAGGGCATTTGCGCCTGTTAGAGGCACACTCCCATCAGACAGAAGGAAATCCTGCCCCGGGCTGGCAGGGCCAGAGTGGCGGTCTGGGGCTCTCGGGGAATCTGAGCTGGTGCTGCCAAGGCTCCAGGCCCCGCATCCGCCCCCCACACCTCCCCCCCCCACCTCCTGCCCATGGCTGCCTGAGCAGGGGCCTCCCTCCCCAGCCACTGGCCCCTAAAGAGGCCCTCCCCCTTCCCAGGAGGTGTCAGCTCCAGTGATGCTATGGACAGAAAACTCTGAGGACGCCTGTGGTTTATTTTGTATCCACTTCAAAATCCGTATGAACCCCCTTCCTCCTCGTCTGTGCCCGGATGGGTGACTTTGGCCCCACTCCACAGCCTGAAATCCTTCTCCTCAGCCCACCTAGACAGAGAGTGGCCTTCTTCCCCCACCCTCCCGCCCCCCAACTTTTCATTGGTTTCCTTTACGGGCCAAGGGATCAAACTCCTGAGAAAGGAACCAAGGCCGCCTGTCCTCCCCTCTCGGACCCTCTGCCTCTGAGCCTCTGGACCGTGTGACAAGATGCCCAGCATTAGCGTCTGCTAATTAATCGGGAAACTGGCTCCCTATTGGCCCATAGCTTTTTACAGACCTGAATTAAACGAAGTGTTTATGTGACAGATATGTGGGAGGGATTTCAGATATAATCACCATCAATCTGGCTGCAGCCAAAATAAATTCTGTGAAAAGTAAAACAAACTGTCGCCCAGACAAAGTAGGCCTTCGGGGTCTCCAGCAATAGCCTGTGTTTTCTTATTTAGCCTCATCTAATATTTCTGCTCTTTTCGGCATAGATAGGATCTCTGCACGCAGGACACTCTTGCTGCAGCTGACAGGGGCGGACACATGCTTCTGCCCCCTGAGGGACAGAGAGGGGAAGGGATGTTGCCTATTTACATTAACATTCTTAGTGCAAATAAACGGGCTCTGGCTGGGCACAGGGTGGGGTGGGCACCGGAGATGGAGGTGGGCTGAGGGGAGCAGCCTGGCTGTAAGGTGGGGCTCACGCTACAGTCTCCCTTCCTCCAACCTGCTAAGGTTAGGGCCTCCGTAGAGAAGTCAGAGACTGCTGGTCCTTTCAGAGAGGGGCTGGGTTAGGCCCCCTCAGTGTGCGCGTGAGGTGTGCGGGCTTTCTGAGCGCTTTCTCTCTCTCCTTCGGCTATTTTAGCACTCCTGTGAGGAAGCAGTGAGGAATTTGAGGCTCAGACATGGTAACTCCTCGCCCTTCTCTAAAGCTGTGACACTGGGCTTTTGACCCTGACTCTGAAAGCCTGTGCAGTCTCTCTCCGCAATACCTTGCTAAATAAAGAGGAACCAGGCTTAGCCACTCCTCCCCGTGAAGAGGCCTTTGGGCACCTCGGTCGGCCCTGCCCTGCATCTTTCTTTCTCTTTCTCTCTCTCTCTCTCACAGCTGGGGCCCTTTCTCTGGCTCCCCCCGCTTTGGTCCAGCTTGTCCCCCATTCCCAAACCAGGCCTGGGGTAAGGAGGGAGATGTTGAGGGTCTCCAGGCTACCAGCCACCTGTCCTGCCTGTCTGGTAACCGAGCACAACTCTAGCCTCCTGCCTGAGCTCCAGCTCCTCTCCCTCAGGGTCTTGCCCTGGTGACCAGCCTAGGGTCCCAGCAGCCCCCCAGGAGCAGAGACTCCCGCTTGCTCCATACAGATGTCTGGGGGCTTGACACCAGCCCTCCCACTGGCCTGTGCCCAGGCTTGGCATGCTTACTGAGATTCCACGACGGTGGGGAAACCCCCTCCTTCTTCAGCCACTGCCCCACTGCTCAGCACTTGACTGGGCCTGGCTCTAGAGGAAGTCATGCCCACTGAACTCAGCGCCTGCCCATCTGCTTAGAATCCTTGTCCTGGCTCCCACGTTTGTTGCCACATCAGGGGATCTGGGGCCACATTCTGTCCCTTCCTCGGTATCTATGTAGCATTCTTGGTGCTATGCCTTCCTGAGTCTGAGATGTGAGAGGTCCTCTGAAAATCTACCACAAAGGATATGTTTTTCTGTTGTTTTTTTTTTTTTTTTTTTCCATCTGCCCCTTTATTCCTCTTTGTAGGAACCCCATCTAGAGTCAAAATGTCCACGTCCAGTGGAAAAGATACTCCATCAGTGATTCAGGTCACAGCACTCATTTTCCCCTCAATGAAAGTAAAGGGACAGATTCCCTGCTCCCTGAAAACTCTGCAGCACCAAAAGGAGTTGATTCCATCACACTCAAGCTTCTAGACACTTGAATAGAGTAGAAGGAAAACCTCTCTATGAAATAGAAGTGTGTTTGTAACTTTGCAAACCCATCCGTTCAATCATTCATTCATTCAGTAATATCTACTGAGGATCTACTCTGTACTAGACACTATTAGAGGCCCGTGGGATATATCAGTGAGTTAAAAACATCTGCCTCCCTGGCATCTGTATTCTACCAGCTGTAGGCAGATGATAATAGCAGTCACAAACAATAAGAACTGTATACATGGTGACAGAAGGCAAAAAATGCTGATGAAAGAAAGAGCAAGGTAAGAGTGATTGGAGGTACTAAAACAGGGGCTGAGTTACATGTTCACATAGGGTGTTTGGGGCAGGTCTTATAGAGAAGGTAAGGTGTGAACATAGACTTGAGGGAAGTGAGGTTGTTAGCCATGAAGGCAACTCAGGAAGGGTGTTCCAAGCAAAGGGAACAGCCATCGCAAAGGCTCTGAGGCAGGGCTGTGTCTGGCACATTTAAGGAACAGCAAGGAGGCCAAAGTGGCCAGAGTGAAGTGAGCAGTAGGGGAAGTAGAAGGAGGTGAAGTCAGAGTTAAGGTCAGAAAGACACCAGAAACCAGATCATGGATGGCCTTGCAGGCCCCATAAGGACTTGGAATCTTTTCTGTCCCTACTCGAGTAAATTCATGAAGGCCAGTCTCTCTCATTAGTCAAGCTAGAGTTCAAGAAATTCAATAAATATTTCTTGACTTTGTAAGCCAAGTCCTGAGACATACATTGATGAGTAAGTCTCTCTGCCTTCAAGAAGTTCAAGTTTGGATACCAGTGGTTTCGGCAGCAGGGTGCAGAGGAAAGCACACTGCACTAGGAGGTGAGAGGCCTGCGTTCTAGTCCTGCCCTTCCATGTAACCTTGGCCATTCGCCCAACCTCAGCTTCCTGTCACTGGAGAGAATTATCTATGTCCCGGTCACCTCCCAGGCACTATGGCGATCAAATGAATGAAGACGTGCAAAGACTCGTTGAAAACTGAACAGCCCTGTATAAATAGAGGGGGGGATTAGGGAACCAAGTTAACACGGTCCTTGCCCTATATCCCTTTCTTTGGGCCAGTCGACTCCGTCCATGTTGTCATCTTTGTGCGGCCTTCTTCTCTCTCCGTGACCTCACTGACACACTCCACCTGGTGAGAACCACCACGGCCGTTCATCCGGGTTGGTGCAGATCTCCAGCATGGAAAACACATCCAGGGGTAACTGCTTTGCAAAGGAAATTTGCCCATGCCTTCTCTATGTCATGCTTCCCTGATCAGATAAAGCTGCACTGGGGGTGAACTTTTAAGTCAAGTATGCACGACTCCAACCAACAATAACAAAAACAGGCCCACAGGTTGCTGAGCACGGTGAGCTTTTAAAATGCATTCAGACGGTGTGAGGATATTAATAGGGAGACACGTATCTCATTTCAGGCTACAAAGCAGATCCCACAGTGGGACATGGAAATGCTGGCCGCTTCAAGGTTAGCATAAACCGAAGAGAGGGACTCGGCTGGAATACAGACACGCCTCAGGCTGTGTCCCAGGCGCCGGGCTTCCAGCTCTGACAACACAGCCTGTCAACTCAGCTCTGTTGTGAGTGGAACTGGACACTCGGGGATGGCCAAAAACAACAGTTGACTAAAATAATGAAGCCACGTGTGGACAGTGATGGAGGTGGAGAAGAATAGAGCTGGACAGGCCCTGTGGAAATCTTCTTGAACACTCTTCCTTTATTTTATACGTAAGGACACCAAGACCTGCGTGTCATGTTGTGACTACAATAACGATGAGACTCTAATGTCATTTTCACGGTGAGTGCATTTGCCTCCAATGGGGTCACAGCATTCTAAATGTCCTCAGTTATCCTTTCTGTGTCAGTGCGACCCTCTGGACACAGGAGTAGCCAAATGGACACTTGGGGGTCCAGTTGTGGGGATGGACTGTGTTGTCATGGTGGAAAGGGCACTGGATAATCAATCCAGAGATCTGGTCTGAGGCCTGGCTCTGGACTTATTTCCTGGGTGACATTTACCTCCTTGTCTGTTTTCTTCACGGCAAAACATGAGATGTACATAGCTAAGACGGTGTGTGTTAAAAGACTCTGAAAACCAAAATTGTTTTCCACCTCTCTTTTCCAGATTCCAACCTGTCATTTGTGAGGACATGGTTCGAATTAGGGGTGAATCTCTGAACGGAGTGGGTGGGGAAGCTAGCTGGCCCCACATGGACCTTCCTGGTCACAGTACGCAGGGCTTTTCATCATCGATGCCCACCTCCTCCCCGCCAGCTCGGCCCCCCCATCACACCCTCCACAGCCCCACCAACGTTCTCAGCAGCCCTCTGGTTGCTCTCAAGTTTGCAAAGGTCCCTTCTTCACCTGAGCAACTCCTCCTATCCTTTACAATGGTAGCAGTGCTACATCAATAGGACCATTGTGTCTCAGTTTCCTGATTTATAAAATGAGGATAATAAAAGAATCTAGATCATAGAGCTATTCTGAGGATGAAGTGAATTAGTGTAAGTTAAAGCATATAGAAGCATATCTGGTTCGTGGTAAGTGCTACAAAAATATTTTCTGTTATTATTATTATTAGAGTACATAAAATATCATGTGTAATGTAATGAATTACATATCTGGTCTGCCTCCCCTACTCAGAATATCACAGCCAGAACAGAGTCTTCTTTTTCTCTTTTCTCTGTGCTTAACACCATGTCAGGAACATAGAATATGCTCAATTAAACACTTGTGGGATAGATGATTGGATGTGGTCTATGTAATCATGTCTATGACATTCATGTCACCTTTTTCCAGTAAACTTCAAAGGACAAGCAGTATGTCAGCTCTACCTCTGTGGCCCTCCTTTGAATTACCTTGTTTTAAAAATTCCCCACATCTCATTTGTGTTTAAATAACAAAGAAAGTTGTCTTGAAATTTTAACCAGTAGAACTACAACCTGGAAACAAGTGAAACTGAATTGGCAGTAAGTTTTTCCACTTGGAGTTGTGGGCCCAGCCACACTGTTTTTGCCAGGGTTTCAAGAACAGAATTTAGGGCTGGGTTCTATTTGAAGAGTAATTAAGATAAAAGAAGACACCCCCCCGCCCCCACCACCACCGCCAAAGTCTTTGGGATCATATGGTGTGAAGGGGACAAAAGACTTAGACGAGCAAACACAACCTCCAGGAGGAGACAGATGCTCTAAGGATATGCAGCATGGTGGAGGGAGGTAGCGTGGGGTGGGGAGTTTAATTTCCTAGAAGTGGATTTTAAGCCACTGGTTCCACTTCCTGCTCTTAATCTCATGGCTATGCACAATAGCCTGAAACTGACACCCAAGAGACTATCTATCAACTTGGGTTTCGGCTAAGAGTGTTGCCGGGGAAACAGCTCCCTTCCTAATGTGTTCCTAATTTCCTATGTCCAATAGTATTCTTTTTTTTTAAGTTTTTATTTTGATTCTAGTTAGTTAACATACAGTGTAATATTAGTTTCAGGTGTATGATATAGTCATTCAACATTTCCGTACATCACCCGGTGCTCATCACAAGGGCCTTCCTTAATCCCTATCACCTATTTCCCCCATCCCCCCACCCACCTCCCCTCTGGTAACCATCAGTTTTTTCTCTATAGTTAAGAGTCTGTTCCTTGGTTTGCCTCTCTTTCTCTCTCTTTTCTTCCCCCCAATAGTATTCTTTTTTTTTTTTTAATTTTATTATGTTATGTTAGTCACCATACATTACATTATTAGTTTTTGATGTAGTGTTCCATGATTCATTGTTTGCATATAACACCCAGTGCTCCATTCAGCACGTGCCCTCTTTAATACCCATCACCAGGCTAACACATCCCTCCACCCCCCTCCCTTCTAAAACCCTCAGTTTGTTTCTCAGAGTCCATAGTCTCTCATGAGTCGTCTCCCCCTCCAATTTCCCCACCCTTCATTTTTCCCTTCCTACTATCTTTTTTTTAAAACATATAATGTATTATTTGTTTCAGAGGTACAAGTCTGTGATTCATCAGTCTTACACAATTCACAGTGCTCACCATAGCACATACCCTCCCCAAGGTCTATCACCCAGGCACCCCATCCCTCCCACCCCCCACCACTCCAGCAGCCCTCAGTTTGTTTCCTGAGATCAAGAATTCCTCGTATCAGTGAGATCATATGATACTTGTCTTTCTCTGATTGACTTATTTCGCTCAGCATAATACCCTCTAGTTCCATCCACATCGTTGCAAATGGCAAGATTTCATTTCTGATGGCTGCATAATATTCCATTGTATATATACATACCACTTCTTCTCTATCCATTCATCTGTTGATGGATGTCTTGGCTCTTTCCATAGTTTGGCTATTGTGGACATTGCTGCTATAAACATTGGGGTGCACGTACCCCTTTGGATCACTACATTTGTATCTTTGGGGTATATACCCAGTAGTGCAATTGCTGGGTCATAGGGTAGCTCTATTTTCAACTTTTTGAGGAACTTCCATATTTCCAGAGTGGCTGCACCAGCTTGCATTCCCACCAACAGTGTAGGAGGGTTCCCCTTTCTCCACATCCTCGCTAACATCTGTCGTTTCCTGACTTGTTAATTTTAGCCATTCTGACTGGTGCGAGGTGGTATCTCATTGTGGTTTTGATTTGTATTTCTCTGATGCCGAGTGATGTTGAGCACTTTGTCATGTGTCTGTTGGCCATTTGGATGTCTTCTTTGGGAAAATGTCTATTCATGTCTTCTGCCCATTTCTTGATTGGATTATTTGTTTTTTGGGTGTTGAGTTTGCTAAGTTCTTTATATATTTTTGATACTAGGCCTTTATCTGACATGTCATTTGCAAATACCTTCTCCCATTCTGTTGGTTGTCTTTTGGTTTTGTTGACTGTTTCCTTTGCTGTGCAAAAGCTTTTTATCTTGATGAAGTCCCAATAGTTCATTTTTGCCCTTGCTTCCCTTGCCTTTGGTGATGTTTCTAGGAAGAAGTTGCTGCGGCTGAGGTCAAAGAGGTTGCTGCCTGTGTTCTCCTCTAGGATTTTGATGGATTCCTGTCTCACATTTAGGTCTTTCATCCGTTTTGAGTCTATTTTCGTGTGTGGTGCAAGGAAATGGTCCAGTTTGATTCTTCTGCACAAGGCTGTCCAATTTTCCCAACACCATTTGTTGAAGAGACGGTCTTTTTTCCATTGGACATTCTTTCTTGCTTTGTCAAAGATTAGTTGACCATAGACTTGAGGGTCCATTTCTGGGCTCTCTATTCTGTTCCATTGATCTGTGTGTCTGTTTTCGTGCCAGTACCATACTGTCTTGATGATGACAGCTTTGTAATAGAGCTTGAAGTCCGGAATTGTGATGCCACCAGCTTTGCTTTTCTTTTTCAACATTTCTCTGGCTATTTGGGGTCTTTTCTGGTTCCATACAAATTTTAGGATTATTTGTTCCATTTCTTTGAAAATGGTTGATGGTATTTTGATAGGGATTGCATTAAATGTGTAGAATGCTCTAGGTAGCATTGACATTTTCATAATATTTGTTCTTCCAATCCATGAGCATGGAACGTTTTCTTTCATGAGTATTTTATAGTTTTCTGAGTACAGAGTCTTTGCCTCTTTGGTTACATTTATTCCTATCTTATGGTTTTGGGTGCAACTGTAAATGGGATCGACTCCTTAATTTCTCTTTCTTCTGTCTTGTTGTTGGTGTATAGGAATGCCACTGATTTCTGTGCATTGATTTTATATCCTGCCACTCTACTGAATTCCTGTATGAGTTCTAGTAGTTTTGGGGTGGAGTCTTTTGGGTTTTCCACATAAAGTATCATATCATCTGCAAAGAGTGATATGTTGACTTCTTCTTTGCCGATTCGGATGCCTTTTATTTCTTTTTGTTGTCTGATTGCTGTGGCTAAGACTTCTAGTACTATGCTGAATAGCAGTGGTGATAGTGGATATTTGCTGTGGGTTTTTCATAGATGGCTTTTATGATATTGAGGTATGTACCCTCTATCCCTACACTCTGAAGAGTTTTAATCAAGAAAGGATGCTGTACTTTGTCAAATGCTTTTGCTGCATCTATTGAGAGGATCATATGGTTCTTGTTCTTTCTTTTATTAATGTATTGTATCACCTTGATTGATTTGCGGATGTTGAACCAACCTTGCAGCCCAGGAATAAATCCCACTTGGTCATGGTGAATAATCCTTTTAATGTACTGTTGTATTCTATTGGCTAGTATTTTGGTAAGAATTTTTGCATCCATATTCATCAGGGATATTGGTCTGTAATTTTCCTTCTTGATGGGGTCTTTGTCTGATTTGGGGATCAAGGTAATGCTGGCCTCATAAAATGACTTTGGAAGTTTTCCTTCCATTTCTATTTTTTGGAACAGTTTCAGAAGAGTAGGTATTAATTCTTCTTTAAATGTTTGGTAGAGGGGCGCCTGGGTGGCTCAGTCAGTTAAGCGTCTGTCTTCGGCTCAGGTCATGATCCCAGGGTCCTGGGATCGAGCCCCACATCGGGCTCCGTGCTCAGGGGGGAGCCTGCTTCTCCCTCTCTCTCTGCCTGCTGCTCTGCCTATTTGTGTTCTCTCTCTCTGTCAAATGGATGAATAAAATCTTTAAAAAATAAAAAATAAAAAATAAATGTTTGGTAGAATTCTCCTGTCTTCCCCCCAATAGTATTCTTAAATACAACAAAATACAATCCCTTCAAGGGCTTATAGGGTTAAAATGCAACCATATTATCTCTTTCTGATAGTCACTGGTGAAGCTGATAACTTAGTAAATGATGCTACCTGATAATATTTGGATAGTAGCTAAGGCAGTGATGTAAATATATGTATTAATGAATAGAATATGCATGTGGTATTACTTATAATATTTAAACAGTATAAGTTAAGACCGGATAATCAGGAATATCGACTTGCTTTCTTCACCTATTTTATGATACGATTGCTAAGCCAATAGCCACACAAGAGGATCCATCAGGTGAGCCGAGAAAGGGATATGGTCAATTGTCTGCTAAGATGGCTGCCAACCATTCCTTCCCTCCCTGGACGTTCATGTTGTGCTTCCCATCAAGAGGTGGAGTTTATTTCTCCTCCCCTTGATCCTGAGGCTGGCCTTGTGACTTGCTGTGACCAAGAGAATTCTGCAGACACAATGCTGTCTGAGCCTTGTAAGAGGCCTTTCACAAGTCCAACAGCTTTTACTTTCACTCTTCTAGAGCTCTGAGCCACCATGTAAGGACCCTGCTGAGAAGGCAGACCAGCCAACCCCACATCCCTTTCCAGCCTTTCCAACCAAGGAGAGGCATGGGGGTGGGACGCCATCTTGACCCTCCAACCCCTGTCAACATCCCCTTCCTGAACACCTCTTGGAAATGGGATAAGCCGTCTTGCAAAAACCCTGTCCAATTCATACCATCATGAGAGCACAGTTGTTGTTTTGGACCACTTCAATTTGGAAAGTTTTGTTACACAGCAGTACATCCCTAAAACTAGGGATAGCACTGATCTACATTCTTGTCTGAGCTCTCTTCCTGTGTGGTCTCTTCTTTAGATTAGGACAGGCCAGGAGAAATCTGGAGTGCCTCTCTCTCCCCATTGCTCATGCTAGACACTGCTGGTTGATATAACGCTCTTTCCCGTTTAGTCCAGATTCTGCCTTAAACCTCACCACAGAGCTCTAGACCACAACTACTAAGTCATGAGTGTAGGTCTTTGAACTGAAACTATTTGCCATTCTAGGATTAGTCATCGTGTTTTGAAAGGAAAGGGGGTTGGTGTACCATGGTAATCCATTAGTACCTTCTAGAGCCACGGAATGCTAAAGATGATAGAACTTTAGAGATCCTCTAACCTAGTGGTTCTGAACCCTGGCTGCAGATTAAAATTACCTGAGCTACTTTATTGTTTGTTTTGTTTTGTACTTTCAAGACAGACTTTAAAAAAATAAACAATTTTAAAACTTTAACATGATTATAGATTAATGTAATATGATGGACACCCTAAAGCTCAAAGCTACAAACATAATTCAGATTACAAAAGTGATCTGACCAGGTTACAAACCTAAAACATGACCTTTTTAATTTTATCCAAGTAACTGCAAACAAATTTCTCTTTAAGGGCATCAGTGCAGTCTTTTAAAAATTATTTTATCTGGAATTACTTAAATTTTTAACCATTCTAAAAGTATGAAAATACAAACATTTTGGTGTATTTTTTCTATATATTTTGAGTAGAGAATACAGTTCCAAGTAGGTATTACTATTCATGATTGAGAGAAAAATATGTTTCAAATACAAATTCACCAACTTACTGTAGGAAAGATTAGAGGTGAAAAGATTTATCTAAATTCTTCTGAACTCTTCCTATTTGGTGTAGTGTGCCTTCTCTCCTGTACTTTTAGGGTAAATACTTTATAAGCAAATGTGACCGTATGCCATGCTACATTTCTTAGGATTAATGAAGAAAAATGAGGTAGAATAGACTTCAGGTAAGATCTCAGAAATGACGTTTCATAGCCTGGGCTCTAGATTTAAGTGTGCACTAACCTTTACAATAAAAGGTATTTTCAACTATACTAGTTTTTCCAGTAACACTAGATCTGCATTGCTGAGGACCCATTTCTTAATGCAGAAACAGACCATGATATTTCTATAATTGTTCTTTAAAATTATTCAAACTTAGGAACATGTAGATGCTAAACTGACTTGAAAATAAAGACCAGTTTATAAAATGGGCTATTTTCATGTTCTTTGTTTTTTTTGTGTTTGTTTTTTTTTTTTTTAACAGTAGAATAGATAGTTGTCTTGGTGACTGCAGACATACCGGGCTGTTTGGTGGTATTCAGAACCACTGCAGTCATGGTGGTTTTCCCGATTGGTATGTGGTCTTCAGTAATTATAAGGAGTTACTTGTCGGAAGCTACTGTCCAACCAGCAAGGTTGCCTTTATGCCTCTATCGCTTTCAGGATCATTGGTACCTGTGCATATTTTTCCCAAATCACCTTGCCTCCTTGTGTCACAAGACCCAACTCACTCACGTTCATCTCCATGACAGTACCTTTGGTAATAAACACCCAAAGTTGTATATAGTGGGGATGAGGAATTCGTTTTTACACCAAGTATTGGCAGGCAAAAGGCGGCTTTCAATTCAGAATGTGTTACATGGGCCTCTTGGCAACGTAAGCCCATTGGCCTAACGAATCTCTCCTATTTAGGGGGTGTTCGAGGAAAGCCATCTCCAGCAAAGCAGACTTTAGTAACCATCCTCTTCCATGCTTTGTTCTTTCTCTTTCCTGCTTGAATAACTTCTGATACTTCTGTTTCTCCCTGGGCACGAACTTTGGGCAAAGGGACTTCCCATTTGCCTGCTTTCTCTTGGCGTTTTTGTTTCATCCTATTGGAAAGGACTTTAGCTCTGGACTGTCCCTCCCTGTCCAGTAGGCGTGCAGCATCGCTCCTCGTAGAGTCTCACCATCATTCTTTTGTTGGAGGCTTCTCCTTTCATGCATCATGATAATCTTTTTCATTTGTATTTTCTCAGCCTGGTGCTGTTCATGGTAGAGCTCGGCTTTCAGACCAATCATCTTTTTTGCCTTCTTTGAACACTCTCGAACCTCCAGACCTTCCTTCTTCCTCTTTTTCTCCTGGTAATCCAAACGATGGCCACAGTGCTTCTGGTGTGACTCAGTATATTGGTTTTGTGGCCTGGTGATGGGGCAGAGCTGCTGCTGCTGGTGTGAAGAAGCTCTCAATTTTCTAGTCTCACAGACCCAGGAGCTGACTCCATGCAACCCCAAGACGGGAAAGAGACTCCCTGTGCTGCTTTAAAAATTGAACTGATGTGGGGGCCTCACCCCCCACTGGTTCAGATTCAGTTGAGCCTCATTATTTTAAACTATGCTTATTTCTTAGTAGTAAAGAAACTTGACTTCACAAATTGGGGCCTGAAGGAGCAGATCACAGCTGGCTGAAACCTACTGAGGAACTATTTAGAGCGTTCGGGGGATATCACGGGGAGTCTGTCCAAGGACTTAGAGCACCGGAAAGGAGGGGAGGTAGGCTTCCTAAGGGGGAAATGAGGCTTCACCTGAGGGGAAAACGAGGGAAGGGCAGGCACTCAGGAGAGCCAGCTCCTAGGCCTGAGGGTAGACCTCCCTTCCCTTCTGTCAGGAAAAGCCAGGAGCTGCTCTGTGAGGGCAGTTTTGATATATGACTCCAGATGTGAGTGGAAGGTACAGTGTGTGTTTTGAGGTTTTTCCTATGGAGAATTTCTCAGCCCCCAGACCGGATTGTCAAAGAATTGAGACGAAGTATGAAGCACGTAAGAGATGTGTTTGACACAATAGGGTCAGAAAAGTTCAAGGCGCCCTCTCTCCTGGCATGTTTGGTAGGAACCCTAAAATACAAGAAAGGGACTAGAAACCTTATGACAGTAAAATTTTAAGGCTTCATTTTTTCGGTAAAATATGACTTGCTGTCAGGTGTGTGACTTGGTATCTTTAGGGCAAATATATAATAAATCTCGCCTCCTTGCTGAAATCTGAAGAGTTTTCTGCATATAAATAAAAACCACGAGTGCGATAAAATTGCTTTTGTGTCCTCATATGTAAGGTGTTAGGAATTTTCAGACTGTTACCATAATTAAAGTACTTGGGATGAAAAAACTCTTTACTTGAGTATCTCTCCCCCGTCCTGTCTTAAAAGGCACTTCTGGAGAAAAACACACTCACCCACTTCAGTATTGTTTTGACCCTACTTTGTAGTTTGAAGAAACATTACAGCTTTCAGTGACAGCAGGAAAGTTGCCTTGTAGTTGAAAACACTACAAACCACAAAGGGCATTGGAATTTGCAAAAATGAATGAGATTTCTCTTCACAGCCTCAGTCGAAAGGGATGACTTCTAAAGAACTCATTTTTGTCAGTAAAGGAATTGCCTGGAGACCTTCTTTCTTTCTTTTCCTAGGTCTGCTTCTTGAACTCCTGTCTATAGGGTCACCGGGCCTGACTTGCTCTTTCTACAGGTTTTTTAAAAATTGCTTTTTGTATTTGCTTTATATACTAATCATGGTTTTTATTCCACAAGCATAGACTAACAATGGGAGAGGGATCATTCCTCAAGCGAATACCCCTATCTACTTACACTTCTGAGTATCACAATGGCTACCTCGTGGGTCATCCTGGCTCTATCCCACCTGCTTCAATCATCCCAAGCTCTCTCAAGATTTCATAGTCAGAACTTTGACTCTGCGTATGCCCCAGCTCTACTCAAAATATTTAAGGGATTCCCTTTTGCTTACAGAATAAAGCTCAGAGCCCTTAGCCTGGCCTTCAAGACCCTCTATAATCTAGTTTGTTATCTCTGGCACTCACCTCACGTGAAAACTTGGATCCAACTTTTATGCTTTGCCTCCTCCTGTGCCCATTTCTGGCAGCTTGGCTTTCATCCTGCCAGAAATGTCTTCCTCCCTCAGGTATGATTCCTGCAAGGTCCAGCTCACTTCCACCTCTGCTGGGAAGCTTCCCCCAGTTAGCCTGTTCAGATCCCTTGAACTTTAGTGGGAATTATTTGAGACTTAGCATACCCTGACTTATATTTTTATTTCTTTTTTTATTTAAATTCAGTTAGCCAACATATAGTGCCTCATTTGTTTTAGATGTAGGGTTCAGTTATTCATCAGTTACATATAACACTCAGTGCTCATCACACCATGTGCCCTCCTTAATGTCCATCACCCAGTTACCCCATCACCCCCATCCACCTCCCTTCCAGCAACCCTCAGTTTGTTTCCTATAGTTAGAAGTCTCTCATGGTTTGTCTCCTCTGATTTCTTCCCACTCAGTTTTCCCTCCCTTCCCCTATGATCCTCTTTGCTGTTTCTTATATTCCATATATGAGTGAAACCATATGATAATTGTCTTTCTCCAATTGACTTATTTCGCTCAGCATGATACCCTACAGTTCCATCCACATTGATGTAAATGGTAAGATTTCATCCTTTTGATGGCTGAGTAATATTCCTCTCTCTCTCTCTCTCTCTCTCTATATATATATATATATGTGTGTGTGTGTATGTATATCTCACATCTTCTTTATCCATTTATCTGTCAATGGACATCTGACCTCTTTCCATAGTTTGACTATTGTGGATATTGCAGCTACAAACATTGGGGTGCAAGCGGCCTTTTGGATCACTACATTTGAATCTTTGGGGTAAATACCTAGTAGTGCAATTGCTGGGTCATAGGGAAGCTCTATTTTTAACCTCTTGAGGAACCTCCATACTGTTTTCCAGAGTGGTTGCACCACCTTGCATTTCCACCAACAGTGTAAGAGGGTTCCCCTTTCTCTGCATCCTTGCCAACATTTGTTGTTTCCTGTCTTAATTTTAGCCATTCTGACTGGTGTGAGGTGGTATCTCATTGTGGTTTTGATTTGTATTTCCCTGATGCCAAGTGATGTTGAGCATTTTTTCATGTGTCCGTTGGCCATTTGTTTGTCTTCTTTGGAGAAGTGTCTGTCATGTCTTTTGCCCATTTCTTGAATGGATTAATTGTCTTGGGGTGTTGAGTTTGATAAGTTCTTTATAGATCTTGGATACTAGCCCTTTATCTGATATGTCATTTACAAATATCTTCTCCCATTCTGTTGGTTGTCTTTTGGTTTTGTTGACTGTTTCTTTTGCTGTGCAAAAGCTTTTTATCTTGATGAAGTCCCAATAGTTCATTTTTGCTTTTGTTTCCCTTGCCTTTGGAGACGTGTCTAGCAAGAAGTTGCTGCGGTGAGGTCGAAGAGGTTGCTGCCTGTGTTCTCCTCAAGGATTTTGATGGATTCCTGTCTCACATTTAGGTCTTTCATCTATTTTGAGTCTATTTTTGTATGTGGTGCAAGGAAGTGGTCCAGTTTCATTCTTCTGCATGTGGCTGTCCAATTTTCCCAACACCATTTGTTGAAGAGACGGTCTTTTTTCCATTGGACATTCTTTCCTGCTTTGTCGAAGATTAGTTGACCATAGACTTGAGGGTCCATTTCTGGGCTCTCTATTCTGTTCCATTGGTCTATGTGTCTGTTTTTGTGCCAGTACCATACTGTCTTGATGATGACAGCTTTGTAATAGAGCTTGAAGTCAAGAATTGTGATGCCACCAGCTTTGCTTTTCTTTTTCAACATACCTCTGGCTATTCGGGGTCTTTTCTGAAATCTGTTGCATTTCTATACACTAATAATGAGACAGAAGAAAGAGAAATTAAGGAATCGATCCCATTTACAATTGCACCAAAAACCGTAAGATACCTAGGAATAAACCTAACCAAAGAGGCAAAGGATCTCTTCTCTAAAAACTACAGAACACTTATGAAGGAAGACAAAAGAAATGGAAAGACAGTCCATGCTCATGGATCGGAAGAACAAATACTGTTAAAATGTCTAAGCTACCCAGAGTAATCTACACATTCAAGGTAATCCCTATCAAAATACCATCGACATTTTTCACAGAGCTGGAACAAATAATCCTAAAATTTGTATGGAACCAGAAAAGACCCTGAATAGTCAGAGGAATATTGGAAAAAGAAAACCAAAGCTGGTGGCGTTATAATTCTGGGCTTTTATTTTTCTTTTTTATGTGTGTGCCTTATTTTCCTTTCTAGAGGGTAAAATTTCATTCATTTATTTAGCACATATTTATTGTGGCCCAACCATGTGTGAGGCCCCGAGTCCTGCATGAGAATGCTGCAGTAATTAAGACACACGTGGTCCCTGCCCTCAGGAGCTTACATTCTAGTGAGGAATCATAACCATTCAGTGTGCCAAGTGCTATTTAGGGGACAGCATTGGGTGCCATAGGAGAATGTAAGAGGCCCAGTTAAACATATTCAGGAGGGTTAGAAAGGCCTCCTAGAAAAGGCAATGTCCTAAGCAAGACTTAAAGGATAAGTAGGAATTAGCTAGGCAGCATGTGGAGGAAGACTGTTTCAGCAGAGAGAACAGTGTGCATAAGTTATAGAACTGGAAGAAGTCAAAGATGAGAATGGGCATAGAGGAGGTGGGAGAATTCGTGAGAACACTTTTGGGGGTAAGCAGAGGCATAGTCCTAAGCCTTCTGTTCATTCTGTCAATGGACGCTTTTTTTTTTTTTAAAGATTTTTCAATTTATTCATTTGAGAGAGAGAGAGTACCAGTGAGAGCAGAGCAGGGGGAGGGTCAGAGGCAAGAGGGAGAAGCAGACTCCCTGCTGAGCAGGGAACCCAATGTTATGGAGGGCTTGATCCCAGGACTAGGAATCATGACCCGAGCTGAAGGCAGGCACTTAACTGACTGAGCCACCCAGGGACCCCTTGATATTCAAGTTTTTTAGCAGGGAGAAAAGAAAAGATTACCTTTGGAAAGACAACCAACAGTGTCTGCCACATAGCATCGCCTGAATATATTGACTCAAACCCCTATACCAAAGGCCTAGCAGAGCAAAAGGCATGCTTATTTCCAGGCCTAAAAACTATTTGCATCAATTTTCACTGTCACATACAAGATGACTGGATTTCAACAAATATTTATGAAACATACAAAAAAGCAAGGAAAAAGACACTATCAAGAAGCAAAGCAATCAACAGGGTCAGACTCAGATATAACATAGATGTTGGATTGATCAGACAGAATTTAAAATAACTGTGGTTTCTACGTTAAAGGTTCTAATGGAACAGATGGACAATGCACAATAGCAGATGGGTAATTTTAGTCGAGAGATAGAAAAAATAAGAAAGTATCAAATGCAAGTGCTAGAAATGAAGGACAAAGTAAAAGAGTTGAAGAATGCCTTCAATGGGCTCATTAGTAAGCTTGATACAACTGAGAAAAGAATCATTGAACATGAAGATCTATCTTTATGAAATTATGCAAATGGAAGCACACACACGAGTGAAAAAAAGAAAGAGCATGCAAAAATCTGAGGGACAATATCAAATAGTCTAATATACATATAAATTACAATTTTAGAAAGAGAGAGGAAAGAAAAGACAGAAGAAATATTTAAAGAAATAATGGCTGAAAAGTTTCCAAAATTAATTATAAATATCACCCATGGATCTAAAAAGCTCAGAGAGCACCAAGCAGAATAACAAAACAAAAGCAAAACAGAATAACCTAGGCATATAAGATTCAAACTACTGAAAGCCAAGGATGAAGGAAAAAGCCTGAAGACAGTGGAAGGAAAAAGACATTCTATGCATAGGAGCAAAGATTTAAAAATTATTGCAGACTTCTTGTCAGAAGCTGTGTAAGCCAGAGGATGATGGAGTCACATCTTTAAAGTGCGGGAGGGGGCGGGGGTTGGGGTGGGGAATCTCTGTGAAGCAGAATTTCATACCCAGTGAAAATATCTTTCAAAAATTAAGGGAAAATATACTTTCTCAGACAAATGAAAGTATTGTTGATCACAAGTAAAAATTGGAAATGGTATTCCACTATTGTTTAATTCTATACTGGTGGGCAGTGAAGCTGATTTTTTTGTGTTTAGTATTGACTTGTAGTTTGTCTTTTATGAATCGCCAATTCCTATCTGTCATCTATTTTTCTGTTGGTCTATTTGTCTTTTTCTTTTTTTAGATTTTATTTATTAATTTGAGAGAGAGAGAGAGTGCACAAGCAGTGGGAGCAGCAGAGGGAGAGGGAGAAGCAGGCTCCCTGCTGAGCAGGGAGCCAGACTCGGGGCTTGATCCCAGGACTCCAGGATCATGACCTGAGCAGAAGGCAGATGCTTAACCAACTGAGCTCCCAAGGCGCCCCTATTTGTCTTTTTCTTATAGAAATTCCTTATATATTTTGAATACCAATCCTTTGTTACATACATAGCAAATATCTTTTCATGATCTGTCACTTTTCTTTTAGTATGTTCATGCGACTTCTGTTGACAGAATGTTACAATGTGACAAAATTAAATCCAATCACTTTTCCCTCTATAGTTTTTGCAGAGGCTTTCCCTATGTCACATTCTCTAAGATTTTCTTCTAAGGTTTTATAGTTTTGTATATTGTTTAGGTCTTTAATCCTTCTGGAACTTACATTTTTGAGTAGTAAAAAGTAGCGATGTAAATTAATTTCTCCTAAATGGTTTGTAAATTGCTCCAATATAATTTTTTTAAATAGTCAGTATATTCTTTCCCTATTGATTTTAAATGCCACATTTATCATAAAATACCTTCCCACATATTCATGGCTCAGTTTCTGTATTCCCTTTTATGTCCCATTGAGCTATTTTGTACCAATGTTACAATGTTTTAGTTCCTGTAGCTTTATGTTTTGATATTGTGATAGCCAATGGCCAGGCTTGTCCTGCTCAGCTCCTCCCAGTAGGTAGATGACATGCCTGCCTGAAATTTTGCAAAAGGAGTCTGAAAGAGGGCACATGCTTTTACATTTCTGAAGTAGCCCAGTGGACAGTGGGCTGTAGGATGAATAGTGATAATAATCACATGACAATCACACATGGCCTGTCATATTGTCTTAAGGCAACGGGGCATGCTTGATGCCTGGTTATTATCATTTAATCTGTGTGCAGTGCAGCAATATGGCATTATAGCAATATAGCAAGAAACTGAAACTGATAATAGGTCTGAATAATGTGGCTTACCAAAAGTGGTTTTGCACAACCATCCCGGAGTTTTGGGGCATTGTGGCTGGTGGCCTACGGGCTACAAAAAACACTGTTCAGGACTTCCCATCACCTGACAGTTTCTTTCTGGCTGGTTGACCATGACCAGCACTCAGACTGTCTCTCATAGTGTGATTAAGGTAAACCAAGGAGCTGTACTCCCCAAGTTCTCCTACTTGATGCAGTCTCTTATCCTTAAAGGTCATTGCAATGACATGCAATTTGTGTGCTCTCTGAGTACCTGAGTGTTCCTACCCTCTATCGGACTACTTCAGAAATTTACGACAGCATGGCTCTCTCTTATAGAACTTCTTTTTCAGAATTACCTTGGGTATCCTTTCACATTTTCTGTTATAGGAGAATTTTAAAATCAGTCTATAACTTCTTTGAAAGATCCCACTGGGAGTTTGAGCTTAATTTGGGGGGGGGGGGCGGGGATAATCATCTTTAGATGCCAAGCCTTTCCAACCAGATACAGGTACATTTTCTTGATTTGTTTGGGTTTTCTTTAATGTCTTTCAGTAAAATTTTATCATGTTTTCATTTAGATCTTAAACATTTTTTGTTTATTCTTGGGTATTTTGTAGTTTCATGGCTTTGGTGAATAAGATCTTTCTTCATGACATTTTGCAATAGTTATTGTAGGATACAGTCAAGGTGTTGCTTTCATATGTTAACATTGTGCTTGTCCTCCTAACTGAATTGTGATCATTTACCTCAGATTCTCTTAGGTTTTTTATTTTTTATTTTTATTTTTTTCTCTTAGATTTTTTAGATACACAATTATGTTGTTTGCAAATACTGACAGTTTTGTTTCTTCCTTTCAGATCCTTATGTCTTATTTCTTTTCTTTGTCATTTAATTGGCCAGGACTTCTAGGTCAATGTGAACTAGCTATGGGGATCCTTATCTTGTTCCTAATGCCTATAGGAATAACTCTCTAATTTCATTACTAGGTAAATATTTGCTCTAGCTTTCTGGTTGACGTTATCAAGAAAAGAAGATTTTCTCCTATTTCCAACTTGCTAAGAGTTTCTTGGGGATGAGTATTAAGAATCATGAAATAATTTCTCTGCTTCCATTGAGATAATCATAAAATTTTCCTCTTCCAGTCTATTAACAATATTTTGAAGTGTCGAACCAACATTGCTTTCGAGGGATTAAATGCCATTTGATTTTTTCCTATTGTGGTAATAATGCTTTTAGTTTGCTTGTAAATACTTAAATAGGACAAGCAGTCTTTGGTTTGCCTGAAAACTGCCTGTGTCTAAGGTCTCCCTGAGGCCATTGTTCTATTATTTTTGTCTCTAGTGATTGAGTTTGTGGTCATCCTCTTCAAAGTTTTATTGCAGATTATTTAGGGGAAACTAAGGATATTTGGGACATATCCTTAACCTTTAAAAGCTGGCATCATAGAGGACAACCAGGGCATACCAACTGGTGACTGGTGTCTGTCAGAAACACAACTCTACATTTGAGGTGGTTGGTAAAGGGATGACCCATGACCCATGATCGCATTGCGTATAGCTCATCTCCATGTAAGGAATTATGGAAAAGGGCAAACGATCACATAAGAGTAGAGAGGATATACTTCCTTGGAGTCAATCAATCCGAAATCCAGGATACAGACAGGAGGCCAGTGTTCTTTCGGTTTCCATGACAACTGGAGATTTACCATGATGTTAATGAAGCATAAGCTTCAGGGCCTCTCACTTAAAAGGGACCTTTCCAAGGCCCTGCTTCTAACCTTATATTTGTAAGTTTGTATTCTTTTCCTAAAGAGAGACCCTAAGTTGTGTAAGCCCTAGACCCTACAAAACCTGGATCCATCCCTAATGAGAACCCCAGCCATAGCTTTGCATCGCGCCACCAAGCCTAGGCCCGGGGCTCCGAAATCCCTATCTGGCAACCCTGATAATTCTCTCAGTTTAGCAATTAGAGTGGGTGGCAGATTAAGTTACCCTGTTGCTTCCCAGCTGGGCTGGGAGAACTGTGGCCTGACCTAGAAGCCGGTGGGTGTCACTGGGCACAAGTGGTTGGCTATCTCACACTTCACTCGCTGTGGGGGCACATGACCAAATTCATTATTAACGCCGAGCTGATCTGGTTACCTTGATTGACACTAAGTGATTTCAGCCTGGGCTATATTTGTCTTTGTGGGGAAAATGACTGCACAGAGCTGAAAGGTTATTTCCCTCTTCAAATACATTTGGGCCTGTCACTGCGGAGTTACGCAGCCTGACATCAAAATTGGACCCATGGGCTTTGGAAGACAGCAGATGACATCATGGGCAAGAAATGGTGTCAGCTTCATTTTGTTTTTTCCTTCTCTTTCTGGACTCTGACAGAGGTAGTTTGTCTAGAATTTGCAAGGCTTTCGGGTGAGGAAAAGGAAGAACTGGTAGTAGCAGTTACCTATTTTGCACATACACAAAAATAGTTTCCAGGATATGTTTCTCTGTCTTCCTGGTCTCTGTTACTATGAAGCTTATTTATTTATTTATTTTATTTGGGAGGGCTTTGATGTCTAATTAATAAGACTAATAAATCATTCACCTGCTATTGAATTAAAATCTAACCTGTTACTAGAATAAAATATTCCCCTTAGACAATACATATTTTTGTTTATAGAACCGGAATTACCTATGAGAAACTCCATCCTTAACTGTGATACCCTCTCCCATGGTTGCAAAGCATGTAAGAGAAGTCTACGAATGACATGGTGTTACATTTACAGTGTTATGCTATGTGATTCTGAATGCATGTAAGAAATACATCAAACCCCGGGGTGCCTGGGTGGCTCAGTTGGTTAAGCGTTTGCCTTGGGCTCAGGTCATGATCCCAGGGTCCCGGGACCGAGGCCCGCATTGGGCTCCCCACCCCATGGCGGGCTCCCCACTCAGCGGGGAGTCTGCTTCTCCCTCTGCCTCTCCCCCTCTTCCTGATTGTGTGCTCTCTCTTTCGCTCTCTCTCAAATAAATAAATAAAATATTTTAAATAAAAGAAATACATCAAACCCAGTAACACAGGGAAAAATCAGATGCTTCTAGGCCATAAACTTCAATTAGAAAATTTAAATTAGTTTGAAGGAAAAATTTTAGCCTAAAGATACCAAATAGAGTTATAGTGGCTTGAGGTGAACCATTGCCCTACCTCATAGGATTTACTTATTTTGGATGAAACAAAGGTTAATGAATTTAGCAAGAAGTCGTATTGATGGATGCATCCTCTAGACTTGAGAATAAAAGGAAATGTTTTTAAAAACTGCACCTTCCGTCATTGTTCTTGTTATAGTATAAGATTCTGATGTCTGATTCTCTATTGGTGATGAAGAGAGGAGGGACCCTCTCGCAGGGTCCACAACTGTTGGGTTTGAATGACAGCAGCTCATTGCAACAGTGACCCGCCTGTAGAAACCGTTCTCAGCCCAGACTCAGTCGGCGGGTAGGGGAGGAGAGCTACCGTTCAGCTTCAAGTCACAAAGTCCTAACTACCAAATCTGCTCCTCCCCTGTTGGATCTCTGCCTCCTCTCCAGGGGCGATGACAAGGAGATGGGTTGGCTTCTCATTAGACAGAGAAATAGGAGGGAGTGTCCACTGACCTAAGGAAAACATGTTCTCTTTAATACAGGCCGGCATATAAAAATGCATGTAAACAAGCATTTTTTATTTGAACATTAAATTTTATTGGTACAGAACATGTGTTTTGTTATACTGGTGACTAATGCCTTTTAAAAAATGAGATTTTGGAATGCCATTCTGCTTATGTAACAAGATAAAGAGCTTTTAGAACATTGTTCTGGAGCAAACCCCTATAATAATAGTTGATTAACAACAAGACAACTTGAGGTGCCAAAAATATTTGGCAATGCCCTCTATTAAATGGAAAAAAGTTTTAGGCTTTTTTTTTTTTTTCTTTAATGATATCCAAATGATTTTTGTCCGAAAAATCTAGACTTCAAAAGTCATCAGTTTGCAAATATCGGTGCACAAAAATATTTATTTGCATGTAGATACCCTGCTTGGTCCTTATTTCTCTGCCTAATTGGGCCAGAGATTTATTCAAAAACGTCTAGTTGAAAATAAATGTATCTGTGAGAGATAGAAGAGGAAAATCTAGGCATGAAAATTAATAAATGCGCCCAAAGTTGCTTATTACCGAAGAAAAAAATTACATTTATCTCAACACTGACTGTCTTACAAAGTCTTGGTTATGGCTCATAATCATGATTTACATTTTGTAGGAAAATGCTTTTTAGACTGCAAATGAATTCCTGGATCTTGGCCATTATGATGGCGATAATGATGACGATGACATTTATGGGAGTGTGCTTGTTCACAGAAACAACAGGAAATGCCAAGGAGGTAAAATAAAGAAAGATACTTTCAACAAAGAAACAAAATTTTTTTGAAATAGTGAACGTGGTCAACAATGAGTATTTTCCCAGGTTAGTCATTTTCTGGTGCAGTGAAGTATATGGACAGGTGAGTCCCTGGTCATAGTTACCTGGAGACAGGGGTCAGCCTTCTTGGGCTCTGCTGGGCCCCACAACCTGGCATCTTGTGGAGTTGTGTGTCATTGCTTCTACCCGGCCTCTGGAGCTTTGGACTTGGGCCATCGGGGAAGATCTTCCCATGTTCACATTTCACAAGGATCCTAAGGTCTGCTGGGTACGTATGTTGAAAAAGAAAAGTGATTAGTTCTCATGATCATGAAGCAAACCCAGAACTTATTCCAGGGGAAATAGTGGGGTTCTGGCCCCTCCTCCAAATTTTAAAGTTGATGTAATTCAGGACAACCTTGGTCTCTCCAGATGGTCCCTTATTTCTGAGTTGAAGTGATCATAGGCCTGATCTGTGTTCTGTCCTAAAACAAAACAAAATACTTACTATCTACTGTACAGCGGGAAGCTTGTGGGCTTTGAGAACTGACAGCCTGAGTTTGAATCTGGGTTCTTACTAACTGCATAACTTTGGGCTCACTTGCCTGTTTCCTCACTTGTAATTGGGGAAAATGATACTTTCTTCTCCCAATATTGTGAAGCTTAAATGAGATAATATGTGGAAACCACCCAGCACATAGTTGACACCCAATGAATACTCATCCCTCCACCCCTCTTCTGCAAAGGTCTTTCCTGCTTGGATACATTCAAACTTCCCAGGGGCTGAGCATTCTTGGCAGTTCTCATTAACTTACTCACAAAAGATTTTCCAGGGTATTTTTTTGTTTCTGGATTGTCAGATCATATGGGTGGTGTTTTGATTTTGAAATAGTTCTCAAGGTCTCTTCATAGTTGGAATATTGCCCTTGAGGGAGGCAGAGCTGAGGTTAGAAAGTCTCTGCAGGAACAATGCACCTTATCTTTGTCTGCTGAGCCCCCTTCTAAAAGGAAGAAACGCCCTACAAATCCGTCTTCAACCCCAGGCTCCTCCCTGAAAGAGGAGGAGAGGAGTTCCGTATACCCAGTCACTCTGACCCCTTGCTTCAAAGGGATGCTGTGTTAATGACTGTGTTCATGGCAGAGTTTGTCAGAGAAAGATGCTTTTCAGGGGCAAGGCATTCCCTGAACCCCACATATGTCACCACACGGAAGGCTGCCTTTTCCACCTGAACACTGGGTGGGCTCTGGCTCTATCAGATAGTAGAAGAAATAGTGATCGGTGAACACAAGTAGGGATCTTAGCCTGGTCAAATTCAAGATCATTAATTCAGCAGATATTTTCTGAGCACCTTTCCCTGAGGGTATATAGGTTTTGCCCATCGTTCCATAGCAACCACACCAAAGGACCCACTGTTTACATCAAAGTTGATTCAGGGATCCATGGAAGGGTTTTCAAAAGTAGGTGAATCCCCTGAAACTGTGTGCCAAAGAACACATGCATGTGTCTGTGCACTTCTGGGAAGAACATCCAGAACTTTCATTAGCTTCTCAGAAAGTTAGGAACCACCTGCTGGATGTAAACTGAATGTTCTCCCTGTGCTCAGCTAGGGCCCAGAGGAATCTTGGCTCCAGAGTCCCTCCTGGGACTCCAGATCAATAAAGTATCATGACCGAGGGTATACTCACCATTCCCCAGAAGCCCATACCCAGTGACTGAGTATTTGCTGGACTGCCTTTCAGCCATTGCTACCTGGACCATCACAGGCTGATCTGCATTTGGTTAAAGAGAAATCATTTCCAACCATCTGGAACTCAGCCGCCTTCTGGGCTAAAGCTATAGGAAGAGCGTTGAGCTTGGCCTTAGAGGGCCATTGCTCTGAGCTGCGCTTGACCTCTCCTCTCCTACTGGGACATGAAGGCCTGGCTGCAGGGTTCTGTGTCCCTCCCTCATGAATGCACCCCTGTGCACTGCCTGGCACCCAGGACGTACTCAGCCCAGCTTCATGGAGTTCAAGTGAGACGGGCTGATAATTCTTGCCCTAGGCCGGGAGAGGAAATCAAACCATAGAAATAACCATAATGCAAGGTAGAAAGGGATCCATTTCATGAGAGAACTGCAGATCAGGGGCTCCGGGGTGGCAGCACAGAGGATGACAGGGTGATCAAGGGCTGGTTCAGTTGAGGGGGAATCAGAGAAGCCTTTCCGAGGAGGAGCCGAGAGGTGGGACTAGTAGAAAGTAGACAAGGGGATATGCAAACAAAGGGCCTTTAAGGGAAGGAAGTGGCCTGGACTGGAGAACACAGGGCAGGGAGGCACAGGGCAAGGGCAGGCAATCCAGTTAGGCTGGAGCCAAGAGGGCCTGGAAGGGACTGGTCACACTGGGTTACGAAGTCAGTGGGTGCTGCCCGCTGCTCTGTGCGCTCCTCACCCAAGGACTGAGCAGTGGGCCTGGCTGTCCCCCTTGGCCGGGTCACTGAGCTGTGGCTGGTTCCCCAGGCCAGGGCAGCCCAACTAGGCTCAGTGCCGCGCCGGGTTGCGCCCTTTACAGCTGAAGCATCGTTGCATCTCAGTGGAAGGTGCTCCTGCTTATTGGTTCTCTGAGCTCACGTAGATCCCTGTGGACAGCAGGCAGGGAGCAGATCTACAAACACTAAGGCAGCCCGTACTCTCTCCCAGGGGGTCACGTTTCAGCTTGTAATGTCGTCATTTATAAGCCCTGTTCATCTCTGGTAATGAAATGAAGCAGGGCAGTGTTATTGCATTTGTGAAAGGATTTTGTTCTCTCCTTCCACTCCCCCCCTTCCCCCCCCCCCGCTCCCCTCCCCCAGACTCCAGTTTATCTGTCTCCAGCTGATCGCTGGTATTTTCAATGTTACAACTCCTCACCACTGAGAGAACATTCTGGGAGGCAATAAACATTGGAATTGTTGCTTAGTAGCCTCCAAATATCCTTTAAAAAGGTGTTTCAAGGGACGCCTGGGTGGCGCAGTCTGTTGAGCGTCTGAGTCTTGGTTTCAGCTCAGGTCGTGATCTCAGGGTCAGGGGATAGAGCCTGGCGTCTGGCTCTGTGCTCAGCGGGGAATCTGCTTGAGATTCTCTCTCTCCCTCTGCCCCTCCCACTTGTGCTGTCTCTAGAATAAATAAATCTTAAAAAAAAAAAAAAAGTCGTTTGAATATCTCACTTCTCTAGGAAGTCTTCCTGGATTGCCTTTGCCAAACATTTTGGTTCCTTTATGATGGCCTTGCTATTTATATAGGTGGTTCTCTTCTGTTGTCGCAGGTCCTCAAGGAACATTATAAATATTTCAGGCCCTGGGTCCTTTAAAGCATCAATTCTCTTGAATTATGAATGTAAAGAAAAAGTTAAGAGCATACAGTCCTTCTTTTAGAATGAGGACAAGGGCAGGAGGATTCTGGTATCCCCTCTCTGCCTCTTTGTGGGAACTGTCTCCTCCTTCAGCCTGGGAGCTTTGGTCCCCTCTCTCTCCAGAGTGCTTACCCAAGGCTTGCTGGGGAGAAGGGCGAGCTGTGAAGTGGGTAGTAGGCGGGAGTGTGCAGCCCAGGCCCCTGTGCCCACTTTCCTATAGGAAGCCAAGCATCGCTAATTAAGCCAGAGGACTCTAGAGGGGTTTGTGGCCTAAAAGTCTGGGGAATCCTTTGTCTACATGGCCACAGCCTGTTGCTATCCTCAGCTCTGAGGACACAGTCCCTAAGGGGAGGTGTGGGACTTCCCTCTACTTGGCTTTTGGAGAGTGGTGGGGTCAGGACAGCAAGGGAAAGCTCTGATTCCCCGACTGTCACTGTGTGCCCCCTCCTGAGCCCTGTACTTGGCCAGGCCACCCCAGTCTCAGACCCTCCATGCCCATGTTATACTGGCCAGGATAGGGAGATTGTTCTAGCTAAGGAGAAGGGCTAGGCCAAGTCTGAGAGGCAGCATGGGTGCATTGACAGCTAAATAGTTGCCTTGCAAATTTCAGTAGTGATCCCAAAGGGTGCAATGTCTGCATATTGAAAATCTGCCAGCTACAAAACTGTAACATGACTCTTTTAAATGTATCCAATGACATATAAATAGCATAGCAATTTGATACTCACCATCAGCTGTTTAAAAAATACCTAACAGGCTCTTCTTTATCAACAGAAATCTTATATTGTTCATATTTCTCCTTGAATCTGCATTTTCATCCCAATTCCGCCAGAGATTTTCATCCTATTTTAATGCTTATCATACTCTGAAATAAAAATATGTGTATATATTGAAGTTAACTTTAAAAATCTCCTGGGATCATAAGCTCCAGGTGTTAAAAAAAGTTTCTAGATTATCCATCAAAATAGTGTTTATTATACAATTAATCAAAATACTATAAATATAATATGAATTTTAATAAATATTTAACAAAAATACCATGATACTGAAAATGCATCTTTTTTACTTTAATTTCGGGACAGTTAATATACAATACTGTATTAGCGTCAGGTGTACAATACAGTGATGCAACAATTCTCTATGTTACTTAGTGCTCATCATGATAAATGTACCTTAATCCCCATCACCTATTTCACCCACACCCCCCACTCACCACCCCTCTGGTAACCATCAGTTTGTTGTCTATAATTAAGAGTCTGGTTTTTGGTTTGTCTCTCCTTTTCCTTTGTTCATTTGTTTTGTTTCTTAAAGTCCACATACGAATGAAATCATTTGATATTTGTCTTTCTCTGACTTATTTCGCTTAGCATTATACCCTCTAGGTCCATCCATGTTGTTGCAAACAGAAGATTTCATTCTTTTTTATGGCTGAGTAATAGTCCACTGTCTATATATGCCACATTTTCTTCATCCATTCATCAGTTGATGGACAGTGGGCTGCTTCTATAATTTGGCTACTAGTAAATAATGCTACAATAAACACAGGTGCAGAGGTCTTTCCGAATTAGTGGTTTTGTATCATTTGGGTAAATACCTAGTAGTGGAATTACTGGATCATATGGAAGTTCTATTTTTAATTTTATGAGGAACCTCCATACTGTGGAAAATGCATCTTTTAGTGACATGGGAAGGATTTCTTTTACGCTCACTTCTCTATCCATGAATAAACATTACTTATTGTTAGAATGAGACACTGTTTAGCTTCAATTCCGTTGCTATTTTTCCTTTCTTATAGATGCACCTGAGAAAATGTGTCCATAGAAATATGATGAGAATAAAAAGAGTTTTGTCATAGCAGTGAGACTTGATTCTTTGAACCCCTTCCCAGTTATATGCCAAAATCATATGGTAATCTATCATCAAAAATTATTTTTAATGATCTATCAGCTGACAGTTTAATTAGATCCTCCATCAATTTAGCTGAATGCAAAGAATGGAGAATCAACTACCTGGGGAAATTTATTCTTGGTCATTGCACTCATTCAAGTTTCTCAGTTGCTAGAAAGTATATCAAAAAAAAACTCTACTATCACTTATGGAGGACTATTGATTGCATCCTGCACTTTTTCACATTAAAGTGCTTTGTTTAACCCAATATACTCTGAAAGGGTTCAGAAAAGAAAAAATGTTGTTAATCTTAACATATCTTGCTAATACCAAGTCTTTTAAATAAAAAATTCATCTTACAAACACACACACACACACTCATACACACACACACAGCTGCATATTTAGCTCATTCAATTTATGGATTTTGTCCACCATTTAACTTAATTAGTTAAGCCAAAACTCACTGTCAAACCAAATAACCAAATCAGACTCAATCTGAAAAAAAAATAAGACTTCATTTGTTCATTCAAATAAATATGTTGACATGCGTCCTGGAGACAGTCTCACTTATGAATTCTATTTCTGGCAGAGTGGAAAATAAGGCACAGAGGCTTGCCACGAGCTTGTCACCTGTAGGAAATAAGGTGCTATTAGCTTGATATTTGTTCTGGGCACTGTCTTTGCTTTGCTTTTATGGGATTCTCCCACAGAAAGGCTGCATCCTTTGACAGTGGTCAGGGAATGGAAGAGGTGAGATTGTTAAATAAAAAATATCTTAAATTGTCCCTTTGTTTGATACCCTGGAAGTTTTAATCAGCTGGGAACTATGCACCATAGGAATTAAGGCTCAGGGAGGGTGAAAGGAATCCTTATCTTTTGTGAAGCAGGACTGTGAGGAGGAAGTGGGAGTGGAGAACCTACAGGAGGAGCCTTAACCAGGAGATGTTTCAGGCAGACCTGTTTTAGGAAAAATAGACGTGGAAGTTGAAAATCTAGAAATAGATTTCCTTAAAACTACTTGTGTCCACATATCTTTTGGAAAGTCTTAGGTTATCCCTGGCCACACATTATGCCCTTGTTCAAAGACCATTGGACTAACCCAAGGAGTGACAGTGTGGCCAGACCCACAGGAAGGCCACCTTGTCCCTCACCTCTCACATCTGATGTCACTCACCAAACATTTATTGAGAGCCAGGCACAGGGCTGGATCTTATGGGGAAAAGTACACTCCCCACTCCTGCCCATAAGGAGTCCATTTATTAGAAGCAAGTCACGAGGCCCAGCTCACACTCCAGGGGAGGAGACTAGTGAGGCCGAGCATGGCAGCAGGTAAGCATCATTGAGAGTCATCTCAAAAGCTACCTGCTGAAGAACTTCATGTTTTTTCTGACTCAGGTGTGAGTCCTGATTGCTTGCTGGGGAAAGATGAAGAGTCTCACTCCATAGCCTGTAACAGAAATAATAAAGGTTTTGAGGAAAACACATGTATAGAGATATTCACTACGATATTGCTGATAATAACAAGAAATTAGAAACAGTAAAGATGTCCCTTCAAAGGTCTAGGAAGTGTCTTGGTAGTATGTACCTCCCCCTTCCTGCCCCAACTCCTGCTCAGCCCAATCAATTTAGGCTGGGAGGGGGTACGTACGCAGAGCAGAGCCTAATATCCATGGCTTACTCCAATCCTCCTTCACCTGCCCCCTTTCCTCTTGCCCACAGGAATGTGCAGAGGCTGGATATGAAGGCAGGTGAAATGGGGAGCCTGCGGGGCCAGGGGAATGTGAAAGGACTACAGTAGCAAAGGGGACGAAGGACAGGTTCTGTAGACGTGACCTCCTGGGAGAAATGGGGAGGCATTTGTTAAGTGGTACCAAGTTTCAGTTGTGCAAGGTGAATAAGCTCTGGGGATCTGATGTCCAGCATGGTGACTATCATTAGTAATACTGTATCATATATTTGAAATTAGCTAAGAGGGTAGATCTTAAGTGTTTTTACCACACATACACACACACACAAAGAAAAGAGAAAAAAAAAGAGAAAAGAGCATGGTAACTATGTGAGTTGATGGATTTGTTAATCAGCTTGAATGTTTAACAATGTATACATATACCAGATCAAATTGTACACCTTAAACATACAAATTTTATTGTCAATTATACCTCAATTAAGCTGTGGCAGTGGGGGAGGGGATGACCTCCTATAAAATAAAGAGGAAGGGAACTAGATGCTCTCTTGTGTGCATACTGTCTCTCTGTCTCTGTCTGTCTCTGTCTCTCTCTTTCTCTCTCTCTCACACACACACATCATTTTGCCAATTATAAATCTACCAGTAAAATACTTGAATCCATACTTCTTCTAAATACCAGGACTAAGAATTATTTTAAAATACTGAATAGCCGTGTGTAATATGAAGAAATTAACATTCTTTTACTTCTTTCTACCTTCTCCCATCTGTTTCTTCTGCGTGTGTGTTGTATGATCTGGGATATGGGGAATCAACGAATTACTATTAAATTGTGGACATTCTACACTGTTTATGTTCCCTTTAAAAATTAATTGCTATTTAGATTACATGTTTTGAAACTATATCATTTAAACTTCATTGTATGCTTAAATCTCTTCAATGCCTGCCAACACTCCTTTATATTATGACCTACCCATTCTTTGGCTCATTTTACTTCACCTCTCCATTGGTTGGAGTGGATCTTAAAGCAATTTTCTCAGGAAAGATGTTCCTGAGAATGTTTGAGAATGTCTTTTCTGAAACAGTCATAAGTGAATGATAAAACTGCCATTTGGCTAAGTTAAACTGTTTTCCCTTAAAACCTTGGAGATGTTGTGTCACTTTTTTTGGTCATCTCTTGCTACCATTGAGATGCTTGAAGAAGACTGTCTGATTTTTCATCATTTGACTGTAATAACTTTGCACTGCTGGTAGAATTTTTTTTTCCTTTGTCCTTCTATTTCTAGATTCTTGCCAAGATGTGCCTACTTATTAGTCTCTTCATTGATTTGTTCTGTGCAGTCAATTGAATAATGTCACCTCAAAATTCACGTTTACTTGGAGCATCAGAATGTGACCTAAGGTCTTAAAGATACAACTGGCTACAAACGAATTCGCCCTGGATTTTGGGCACCCTGAATCCAATGACTGGTGTCCTTATAAAGAGAGAACACACAGACAAACACAGAGATGAAGGCCAAGTGAAGACGGACACCGAGGTTGGGGTTAACCCCGCCGCAAGTCAAGGATCACCCAGGGTCACCAGAAGCTGGAAGAAGCAAGGAAAGATTCTTCCCTAGAGCATTCTCTAGGGAAGCCCTGTTTACATGTTGATTTTGGACCTCTAGCCTCCAAAACTGTGGGAGAAGAAATCCCTGTTGTTTTAAGCCACCCAGTTTATGGTATTGTGTTATAGTAGCCCTGGGAAACTAATACCATCCGGAATGCAGGAGTCTTTTCAGTTTATAAACTGTTTTTAGGTCAGTACTTTGATTAGTTTCTTCTGCAAGTCACCTGTAATTCATAAGTATGGTTTCTGTTATCTGTCTTTTATGTCTATTATATTCTCTCTCTTTGTTTTAATCTCCTTGGCTTTCCCCTCTGCATCCTGGGAGAGCTTTTTAAGCATCGGGAAAAATTGCAAAAGACAGAAATGGGCAAAAGATTATGGGGTGTCCTTCCAATGGAATGTAGGGTGTGGTACAGAAGACTCTCAGGGTAGTAGATCCAACAAGGTCCTGAGTCTTTCATTATTCCTTTTCTTCTAGGCTGTCTTACAACCCTGTACTATGCAGAGAACTGGTAGTAATTCATTTTTTGAGTGGGGAAACGAAAGAAGGAACCAGTGAGGGAAGTGGGAGGTCTGAGTACCTATGGATCAGGAAGGTTCCCCAAAAGAGTGTTCACAGAATCCCATTTTTTCCCAAATAACCACTTTTTTTTTTTTTTTGGTGGACTGGCCCCATGCCTCGTGGAATTCTTAATTTTTCTCCAGCATCTTGATTGTCACTTTTAAATGATTCACTGCATCTTAGTATAGCTTAGGCATTTGCCAAGGTGGCCAAGAAGAAAAAAAGTGGTTCCCGGAATTCTGATCCTTTTAATCACTGCTCCAGACTGGCTCTGGGAACTGAGAGGCACCATCTGCAAAAGGCTTTTGGAGGAAATGGGGTGGGAAGTGGGGTGGGTGGAGTTGTCAGGGAGAAGAATATGTCCCCAGATCCATTAGAGCAGTGTAGTCTAGGTTGAGCGCCACTTTGAGGAGAAAACCATTTTGTGGTGTCTTCACTAAGCCTAGATATTTTAACTTCATTTCCAGGTTCCAGCTTGCCATTCGTTTCTCGATTTATTTTGGTTTTTTGGCTATTGTAACAGGAAAATCGACTCACTTTTCAAACAGACAGCACTGAGAAAGATAGGACCAGACAAAGTTCTCACTTAAAGCCTCACCTCTAAGCTTCCAGAAAAGAAGCTACTTCTTCCACCCCCCGGGGCCTCTGGCTTGGTCCCCTAATAGCCTGGGGCATGGAGGAAAGCAGAGAAACCTTGTTCTCATAGATGCATATTGGGGTCAAGTTCCACCTTCTCAGCAAAGTCGTCCCTGGCCACCAGCCTCCTGTCCTCTCTCTGTTCCCTCTCAGCTCCTAACTCACTCACTGTTCCATTCATTTTCAGATTTAATTCTGGACTTGGGTGAATTATAGGAATAATACCACTTTCCAATGTGCAATTCTTGTTTTTCCAGCTATGAACTCCTTCCCAGCAAGGACCCTCTCCCCTGGCTTCCCTTCTGTTCAGCGCAGCCCTAAGTGTGAAGCTGGACTCCTGGCAGGAGTTTGGTCAACACCTGAGTTCACCTGAATTCAAGGCTGGCCACTGAGGCAGATAAAGGACACTTAAAAGTGATCAGACTGCAAGCTTTCCTGCTGGCCTGCAGTGATATCATAGGGAGCTACACCAGTCCCCCAGCGTGTTACCTCCAAAACTCCCATGCGGGGGCCTGCTGTTGGAAAATCAGGCCGCCCTCCGTAGGAAGAATTGTTAAAGAATTTTCCACCTACTGCATGGCAGCCCACCCCCAGGCTTTCACGGCCCTTGCCCTCCTGGGCTAGCATTTTTCTCCTCAGCACCTCTGTCCCTTTTTTCTCAAGGAAAGGATTCCTCACTGCTCTCTGGCTACCCCCACCTCTTCTGTGCCTTCTCTTGATTTTGGAGAAAGCACACCCTAACAAGCTTTGCCAAGCATCTTTCTCCCTCTCCTTCGAGGACCTCTTTCAAACGTTCTCTTTCCCAGAAAGTCTTTCCCGACTGAGGAGAGGAGAGAAGAGGAAGCTCTCCTTTTCTCCTTGTGCAAATCATTCTGCTCTGTTGAAAGCAATAAATACGAACTCAGTCTATAATGCACTTGTTTTGCAGGTAAAGATATTAATTCATTTAATTCCACTGTCATCTGGGGATAGTTCTTGTGCCTTCCTCTGAGTTCTCTGTATGGACTTCCTGGGGCTAAGATGTCTGCAGTGTTCTGTGTCTCTGCTTTTTCTTTGTTTGCCCTGGGTCGTTCACCTTTCTGTAGAGTCTCTGTTCTCCCCATCTTCTTCTTTCTCTTATTCAGATTGGCTCCTAGGAAAAGATCAGAGAGGAGTGGCACTAAAATCCAAACACTGAGCTTACTTCCTCAGGGGGGCAGGTAATGGAGGGAGAGGTCACATTGACGGACTAAATCCCATGAAGCAGTACCAGAGACAGCATGGGGGTGAGGGTAAAAATAGGGCCACTTTTTGGCAAAGGGCCTCCATGGAACCCCAGAAATTCACATACTTAGCCAAACACTCTTTTAGGTGCCCTGGACTTGTTCAGAGGAGACATGGCTCCATCCAAGTCTGCAGGATTTGAACGAACAATCTTACAACAGAATCAATCAGAAAATTCTAGAGCTGAAAGAAAGGTTAGACCCCCTCTAGCCTGGGTGTCTCGCTTTGCTGATGAGAAAACCAAAACCCCAACAGAAATGATGAATGGTCCTTCAATTTGTTAGGGCAGAGTTTGGCCTGGAGCCCTGGTTTCTTAATTCTCCTCCCAAAGCTTGCTCATTATTCTTCTTTCTCCAGGTTTCATGGGTAGACTCAATTGTTACTTTTAGAATCAGCTTTTCTAGTTCTACAAAACAATGTCCTGTAGTCACCTTCATTGAGATAGTGTTGGATTTATAAAGTAACTGAGTAGAGCATTGACATTTTTGCAGTGATGAATCTTTCTCTCTGAGAATATAGTATAGCTCTGCATTTTTTCAAGTCCATTTGTATGTTAAAATTTTGTTTTAAGGATACCTGGGTGGCTCAGTTGGTTAAGCATCCAACTCTTGATTTTGGCTCAAATCATGATCTCAGGGTCATAAGATCAAGCCTCACGTCGGGCTCCCTGCTGGGAATCTCTCTTTCTCTCTCCCTCTGCCCCTCTCCCACCCCCCCTTCTTAAACATTTTTTTTGTTTGTTTTAAATTTTTATTATCGAAGTATTGTTGACACACAATGTTATATTAGTTCTGGTGTACAGTATAGTGATTTGACAATTCTGTACATTACATGTGTTCACCACCATAAGTGTAGTTACCATCTGCCACTACACATGTATATTAGTTTTCTTCATACATTTCTTGCACATTTTGAGAATTATTCCAGACTATTTTATACCTCAGTTGCTGTTGGAAATTCTTCCACTGTGTCTTCTAACTGGGTGATATTTATATGTAAAAAGGCTATTGTGAACTACATATGAATTTTGTAACTGGCTTCATTACCCATTTCTCTTGTTTGTAATTCAGTAGATTCTCTTAGGTTTTCCAGATATATAATCATGATAATTATACATCATAATCATGATAATTCTACAGATTGTGATAATTTTGCCTCTTATTTTTGTATTTTACACCTCTAACCTCTTTCCTAATTCTTCTTGCCTACTTGTATTGTCTTGTAACTGCAGAGCTTTTTAAAGAGTAATGGTAATGGGCATTCTTATCTTTTCATCTGTCTTTAATGGAGCTGCTTTTAGTGTTTTCCTTTTAGGCAAGATGCTGACTTTTGGGGAAGACATACATTATCATGCCAAGAAAGAATCTATCTATTCCTCTTTTACTAAGATTTTTTTCCTTTAATCTAGAATGAAGGTTGAATTTTATTCAAATTCAGAATTTACAGAAATAATCAATTAATTTTTCTCCTTAGATTTTTTTAAAATACAGTGAATCATATTAATGGATTTTCTAATATTGAACCATCCTTGCATTCCCAGAATAAATCCCACTTATGTATGGGTATTATTCTTCAAATGTGCCACATGAATCTGTTTATTAATTAATTAATAAATTAATTAATTTAGGAATTTTGCCTCAATATTCATTTGTGAGCTTGGCCAGTAGTTTTATATTTTGTGTGCTGTGTTTACTGGATTTAGGTATCAGTGTTGTGCTACTTCAAACGAATCATTTGTAAGCTCCAGCAGCCAGCCTCAAGAATGGCCCCCAATGATCCCCATGTCCTAGTATTTACACCCTTTGTGTAGCCCCCTGCTACACTGTTACAGAGTTTATCTGTCTAATTGCAAGCAAATGGCAGAATCTCACTTCTGAGATTAGGCTATAAAAGACTATGGCTTCTGTCTTGGGGGGGTTTTTGTTTGCTGGCTCTCTATTAGATCACTTGCTCTAGGAGAAGCAACCTGCCATGTTGTAGCAAGGCTCATGTGTCAAGAAATTGAAGTCTCCAGCTGATAGCTAACAAGAAACTGAGGACTGCCAACAGCCACTTGAGTCGTCTCAGAAGCAGATCATCCTTCAGACAAGCCTTGAGATGACTGTAGCCCTGGCTGATGGTTTGACTGCCACCTTCTAAGAGAGACTGATCCAGAGCCTTCTAGCTACGCTGCTCCTGGATGCCTGACCCTCAGAAACTGCAATAACAAATGTTTATTGTTTAAAGCCCTGAGTTCTGAGGTAATTTGTTATGCAGCATCAGATAATGAACACATATGTTTTCTTTATTTTCAGTTTTCCAAAGCAGTTTACACAACATTGGAGGTAAGACTTACTCTAGGGATTAAGTAATGGATATACTTTAGCTCTGTGGAGATAAGGGGAAAGACATTCTGGGAATTGGAATTAATGAGAAGAGATAAAATGTCAATGGGTAACAGACATCTACAGAAAACTTTACTGAACAAGAGCAGAATACACATTCTTCTTAAGCATACATGGAACATTCTCCAGGATAGACCATATCCAGGCCTTAAAACAAAACTCAATAAATTTAAAAGGATTGAAATCATACAAACTATATCCTCTGGTCACAATAGCATGAAATTGGAAATTAATAATGGGAAAAAATTGGGGAAAGTCACAAATACACAGATATTAAACAACACACTATTAAATAACCAATGGATCAAAGAAGAAATCACAAGGGAAAATAGAAGATATTTTGAGATGAGTAAAATGAAACACAGCATACCAAAGCAGTGCTTAGAGGGAATTTTATAGCTGTAAACACTTCCACCAAAAAAGAAGAAAGACCTCAAATAAATAACCCAAACTTGCACCTTAAAACACTGGAAAAAGAAGAGCAAACCAAACCCAAAGCAAACAGAAGGAAGGAAATATTATGATTAGAACATAGATTAGTGAAATAGAGGATAGAAAGACAACAGAGAAAATCAACAAAATTAAAAGTTGGCTCTTTAAGAAGATAAATAAAATTGATAAGTCTTTTTAGCTAGACTGATCTAGAAAAAAAGAAGACTCAGAATACTAAGACCAGAAATTGAAAAAGGGATATTATGGGCTTTACAGAAATAAAAGGATATAAATAGCATTATGAACAACTATATGACAGCATATTAGATGACTTCATTGAAATTGACAAATCCCTAGAAAGACACAAACTACCAAAACTGACTCAAGAAGAATGGAAAATCTTAATAGACCTAAAACAAGTAAAGAGATTGAATTAGTAATTTTAAAACTTCCCACAAAGATAATCCCTTGACCAGATGGCTTTTCTGGTGAATAACATTTTACTAAACACCACACATTTAAATTAATTAATACCAATTCTTCACAAACTCTTCCAAAAATAGAAGAGGATGAAACACTTCCCAGATCATTCTATGAAGCCAGTGTTACCATGATACCAAAACCACATAAAGACATTACCAAAAAAGAACACTACAGACCAATATCTCTTAGGGATACAGATGCAAAGACCCTCAACAAAATATTAGCAAATTGAATCCAGCAATATATAAAAAAGGATTATGCATATGATCAAGTAGGATTTACCCCAGAAATACAAGGTTGGTTGAACATCTGAAAATCAATTAATGTAATACACCACATCAACAGAATAAAGGACCAAAACTTAATGATCATCTCAATAGACAGAGAAAAAGCATTTGACAAAATTCAACACCTCTTTATGATTAAAAACACCCAAGAAATCAAGAATAGAAGGGAACTTCCCCAATCTGATAAAAAGCATCTACAAATCCCCACATCTAACATACTTAATGGTAAGAGACTTGACTGCAACCCTATATTAAGAACAAGACAAGGATATCTATTCATCACTTATATATAACATTTTACTAAACATTCTAGCCAGGGAAATTAGGCAAGAAAAGAAAATTAAAGGCATCAAGATTGGAAAGGAAGCAGATGACATGATTTATATAGAGAACACCCTAAATAACCCATGAAAAAAACTACTAGCTCTAATAAATGAATTAGCAAAGTTTCAGGATACATGAAAAATATACAAAGATCAATTGTATTTCTGTACAGTAACAATGAGTAAACTGAAAACTCAATTAAGGAAAAAAATTCCATTTACAATAACATCAAAGAAATAAAATACTTAGAAATAAACTTGACAAGGGGCGCCTGGGTGGCTCAGTCAAAATAAATAAAATCTTAAAAAAAAAAAAAGAAACAAATTTGACAAAAGAAGTGCAAAATTTATACTCCAAAAACCACAAAATATCGTTGAAGGAAATTAAAGAAGGCTTAAATAAATGGAAAGGCATCCCATGCTCATGGATTGAAAGACATAATATTATTAAGGTGGCAACATTCCCAAACTGATCTACAGATTCAACATAATCCCTATCAAAATTCCAGCTGTTTTCTTTGCTGAAATTGACAAGCCAATCCTAAAATTTATATGAGAATGCAAGGGATCCATATAAGCCAAAATCAACTTGAAAATGAGGAACAAAGTTGGAAGATTTATACTGCCAGATATAAAACTTACTACAAAGGTAATCAGGACAGTGTGGTACTGGCCTATGGATGGACATATGGATCAATGGACCAGAATTGAGAGTCCAGAAATAAACTCTCAACTTTATGGTCACATAATTTTTGACAAGGCTGCCAAGATAATTAAATTGGAGAAAGAATTGTTTTAAAACAGTGTTGGGACCACTGGATATCCACATGTATAAGAATGATTTTGAACCCCTACCTCATACCACATACAAAATTTACTCAAAATGGCATCAAATTCAAAAACTTTTGTGTTTCAAAGAATACAGTAAGAACGTGAAAAGACAACCCACAGAATGGGAGAAATTTTTTACAAATCATGTATCTGATAAGGGATTCGTATCTAGGATATACGAAGGACTCTTACAATTCAATAATGAAAAGACAACCCAATTTAAAAACGGGCAAAAGATCGTAATAGGCATTTCTCCAATGAAGATATTCAGATGATTATAAGTACATGAAAAGCTGCTCAACCTCATTAGCCATCAGGAAATGCAAATAAAAACCACAATGAGATACCATTTCACACCGGATAAAGCTATCTAGGATATCTATAATAAAAAAACACAGATAATTACAAGTGTTCGCAAGGATATGAAGAAATCAAATCCTCATACACTGCTGGTGGAAATTTAAAATAGTATGGCTGCTTTGGAAAACATTCTGGCAGTTCCTCAAGTGGTTAAACATATACCATATGACCCAACAATTCCACTCCTACGTATCTACATGAGAAGTGAAAGTATGTGTCCACACAGAAACTTCTACATAAATGTTCATAGCAGCATTATTCATAATAGTCAAAAAGTAGAAAGAAGCCCCAATGTCCGTCAACTGATAAATCAATAAATAAAATGTGCTGTATTTGTAAAATGGAGTATTATTCAGCAATAAAAAGAAATGAAATACTAACACATGCTACAAAGTGGATTGAACTTGAAAAAATCATGCTAAGTGAGAAGGACCACATATTATATGATTCCATTTATATGAAATGTCCAGAATAGGCAAATTGATAGAGCCAGAAAGTAGATAAGTGGTTGCCTAGGGTTGGGGGGGCAGAGGGAAGGAGAGTTTGGGAGGTGATGGATAAGAGGCATATAGATCTTTTGGAGGGGTAATGAAATAGGCTAAAATTGATTATGGCAACGTATGCATAGCTCTGAATATACTAAAAGCCATTGAATTATACACTTCAAAATGTATAGTGAACAGTATAGCACGTGGATTATATCTGGATAAAGCTGTTTAAAATGGTGTGTAGGGAAATCAGGGACCGGTTTTGGATCCAAAGTGCACGTGTGTGTTGTGGGGAGGGTGGCCTAGCATTGGTACAAGAGGAGACAAGGGTGGAGAGGTGGAGGGGTCCCAGCTCAGAGACAGGGGACGTGCACTACCTGCCAATTAAGAAAAAAGTAGGACACTGGCAGCAAAAAGATTTGTCTTAGATGCTATCCTTGGCCAATAGCCAATGGCAGGTAGTGGCTACCCACTGTGCTGCACTGGGTCTGAGAAGGAGTCAGGTTTCCAGGGCAGGGTACCCTGCTTGGCTACCAATGTATGTCTGTGCACTAACGACAACTAATATTTTTTGAATAGAACCTTGGTACTAAGCACTGTCCTAAGTACCTGATGTGCTGCATCCCATTTAACTCTCTTCAGTAACTGAAGGTAGGTACCGTCGCTGTCTCTGGTTTATAAAGGAGAAAGAGGGACGCCTGGGTGGCTCAGTCGGTTAAGCGTCTGCCTTCAGCTCAGGTCATGATCCCAGGGTCCTGGGATTGAGTCCCACATCGGGCTCCCTGCTCCGCGGGGAGCCTGCTTCTCCCTCTGCCTCTGCCTCTCTCTCTCTATAAAGGAGAAAGATTCAGCCACACTGGCTGAAGGTCACATGGCTGGGTCATGGCAGAGCCAAGAGTCAGGGCCTAGAGGGTTGACACCAAAGTCGTCTGGCGACTCTGAGCCAGAGTGACTTTCCCAAGAGCATGGGAACCTATCCTTTAAATCTGCCAGCTGGCAGAGGCCATCCTTCCTGGACACGATTAAAGATGTGTTTGGAAAGACTCAGCTGCTTTAAAATCTTTCCCGAGGTCTGGAATCCCCATGGATTTCGCTCCTTGCGGCCTGTTAGCTGTTCAGGGTCCCCTGAAAGGAGTCACAGCTCCTCAGTGGACATCTGGGGACTTAGAGCCAGTGGCTGGCTGCAGGGCCTGGGGAAGAGAATGCCAGGGAAAATCTCTTGGGGGATATGGGGTAGAGACAGCAAGTCATGTGGCACACACACAGAAAACCCATCCACGCCCCACCCACCCTACCCCCCCAGTCACAACCTGTAGCAGCTGGGGACTTTGCCCGAGCCCTTCCATGTGAGGAGTTTCTAAGGATGCTTTGTACTTGCATGTGACCTTCGGGACTAGGCTGACGTCTCAGGAGGCTACAACTGGCCATGAGTACTGTGGCCTGGATGTGGGTGTGCTTGGCTTTCCTGCGTGACCTGAATGTGGAGTGCCTTGTGTTTCAAGGGCAACGGACACTTTGTGATTTCAAAGGCAAAAGAAACGCACTGCCCTGAGCGCGCTCAGATAGGATGTCACCTGAGACTGGGATAAATGAGTAATCCATGAGACCTGGCACCCCACGGAGTTGCCTGCCCAGCCTTCCTGAGGTTCTTCTGGGGACACGCAGGTACCTGGCAGGACCCCCGGCAGGACCCCCAATTGCTGTTTGCTTGGCAGTCACCTTTAGGAGAGATCTCGGCCCCTCTCTCCTTCAGAACAGAATTAGGCTGAGGGACTCTGAGCCCTCCCCCTCCCCCAGATCCCTGACCAGCTGTCCTCCTGTGCAGGGGGTGGGTGGGGAGGTGTCGTGGACGAGCAGAGGCAGAGCTAGTGATGTTAGTGGAAGGGGGAGGCCAGAAGGTGTTGGTTGGCTGTGAGAACGTAAATGCAGGGAGAGATGGGACAAAATGCCAACGTGGCACTTGTGGAAGCTGGCGAGCACAGGTAAGGGATGTGAGTGGCTGCACACCCCGGGTCGTCCCAGCTTGTTCTAGCCTTCTCACATTTCCCTACCCTCTTCTCCAAGTTTGCTTTCGGCGTTGCCTGGGTTTACGTATCAGCTCTGCCACTTACCACTTGTGGGTCCTTGGGTAGTTTATCCTCTGAATCTTGGTTTCCTGGCCTATAAATTAGGTAGAATGGCACCATAGCCTCACTCAGGGGTGTTGTAAAGGTAAAACGAGGTGATGTATAAAGTACCTAGTGCAGTAAGGGCATGTAAGTGCTCATTATTTACTTGTGAGAGAGAGACAGAGAACGCAAGAGAGAGTGAGCATGGGGGGGTGGGTGGGGGAAGGATAGAGGGAGAGGGAGAAGCAGGCTCCTCACTGAACAGGGAGCCTGCTCGATCCCAGGACCCTGGGATCATGATCTGAACTGAAGGCAGATGCTTAACCGACTGAGCCACCCAGGTGCCCCCTCAGTACAGATATTTTTAAAAGTTATTTTTAATGGGGCACCTGGGTGGCTCAGTCACTTGAGCATCTAACTCTTGGTTTCAGCTCAGGTCATGATTTCAGGCTCATGAGATTGAACCCTGTGTCAGGCTCTGTGCTCAGCAGGGAATCTGCTTGAGATTCTCTCTCTTCTCTGTACCCCCCCAAATAAATAAATAAATCTTTTTTTAATAAGTTATTTTTAACATAGCACAAAATTTACCATCTGAACCATTTTTAAGTGCACAATTTAGTGGCATTAAGCACATTTGTAATGCTGTGCAACCATACCTACTATCCATTTCTGGAAGTTTTTCATCATCCCAAACAGAAACTCTGTACCCATTAAGCAGTAACTCCCCATTCTCCCCTTACCTCAACCCCTAGCAACCTTTAATCTATTCCCCATGTCTATGAATTTGTCTATTCTAGATATTTCAGGTAGGTGCAATCATATACTACTTGTCTTTTTGTGACTGGCTGATTTCACTTAGCGTGATGTCCTCGAGGTTCATCCATGTTGTAGCACTCCACTCGTCTTTAGGACTGAATATCGTTTCATTGTACGGATGCACATTTTGTTTATCCCTTTATCCGTTGATGGACATGTGGGTTTCCACCTTTTGAAAGACATCACAGCCACTGTATGTGAAGGAGAACTTGAATGTGCGGATCGAGCACAGACCCTGGAGCATACTGCCTGAAGCCCATCCTTTTGCTTACCACCCTGGGATGGTCTTACCCTCTTTGTGCCTCAGTTTTCTCATCTGCGAAATGGGGATCCGGGGCCCTCCCGCTCAGGGCTTGTGTGAGGAGGAAATGAGTCCGCACGTGCAAAACGGCTCAGATGGTCTCTGGTACCTGGTTGACGTTCAGGAAGGTTAGCTGCCCTCACCATGCTGGGAACGGCCTTTCCCAAGGTACCGCCCCCGAGACTCATCTTGACGGACTGGCGTTTTCTCCAGGAACTGGTGGCTCAAGGTGGAGAGTTGGAAGATGGAAAAGTGCTAGAAGTGACAGAGACATTGGAGGTTACCTCCTTTGACAGGGATAGAGCCAGAGCCAGGTGCCCGCTCCCCACGTCTAGAGCTCGGCCTTGGCTCTAATTCTGATCACACCTGCTCCCCTCTCCCAGCCAGGCACCGCTCTGGAGATGCCTCCCCTCTCTGGAGGTCACACCAAATGGGGGACTGCTTCACCCAGCAGGATTCCGCTCCGGTTTAGGGGGCCTAGGGCCCCGCCTTCCCTTTGAGCTCAGCTTGGACACAAGACCAGCTGCTTGCTGCACTGTGAACACCTGCCTTTTCTCTTACCCACTGCTCCCTGGCTGGTAGGCTCCCAGCCAGGCAGCAGGGATGGGGGAGGGCGTGTCAGAAAGCTTTACCTGAGAGGGTCTTTTCTGGCAGGGGCAGGGAGTAGGCAGGAAGGAACCGAGGCCTGGCCAGCCCAGGGGTGGCGGGACTTCGGTTGTTTTAGGATTAGGTACCAGCACTGGGCAAGCACATCTGTTGTTCAGCTGCTTGTGTTCCCATTGTTCGTTTCGTTGATTTTCTGTGAGGTTATTTTTAGAGAATTCCAGCCTGTCTGAGCTCTGCTAAAGGGGGGCAGATGGGGGTGCAGCCCACACCTGGGCAGGAGAGCAAGGCAACCGAGGTGACTTGGTGGCAGTGAGAACAAACACCTCGGGGGAGGGAAAGGGACCGGCTGCCAAAGTGTCCCTCCCATCCCCGCCCAGGGACTCTTTCTGGAGCTCTCTGATGAAAGAAAGTTTTGTTTGTTTGTTTATTCAAAGGTGAGGTCCCATCCCTTACTCCATCTTCAGGAATTCATCTCACATAGGGGAGCTGCACCGGCCTGGGTGTGGCGGGGGTCCATTTGGGAAGGCGTGATTGGGAGGGAAGGACCCGTGAGAGGTATTATCATAGGAAAGCCATGGGGGACAGGGGAGGGCACGGTGGGAGGGGGCACTGTGTGAGGAAAGGACTGGGGGGGAGGTGCAAATGTTGTAAATCCAGGACCTGTGACTCTGGTATAAATCCTGGCTTTTTCCTTCTGTATAATTTTCTCCTCTTTTATCCTTCCCAGGGTGCTGGTCATCACCACGGGAAAGACGCTTTCTTCAGTGACCTGGAAACGCTGGTGGCATAGACTGGACAGTTGGGACCTAGCCCCTTCCTCACCTGCCAAGCCTCACTCAAGACAGATCCTGGGAGGCAGGCGCAGGGCTTGAGCCGAGGGGAGGTGGGACGGCGTCCAGGTGGGTGTGCGCGGGCCGGAGGCTCTGCTATGATAGGTCGTGGCTCATCTGTGCAGGCCAGGCTGCTGCGAAAACAAACCCCCAGTGATGGTGCGCAGGGAGGAAGGGCAGGATCCTGCCCCTGATCCAGCCACTGAAAGTGAGAAGCTGATAATGGCAAGGAGGCCTGAAATGCACCGCACGGTAATCAAGCCATCTGGCATGAGCCCGCTGGGAAAGGAGGCAGCATCCGGCCTGCCAGGCCCCACTGTGCAAAGGTGGGGTGCAGCCGGTCAGCGTCAGGAGCGCGCTGCCAACCACCCTCTGGAGCCGGAGGCTGGGAGGGGCTTTCAATCTCCAGGCCACGGGGCTGCCGATTCTCACCTGCCGGAGGGAGGGAGGAAAAGAACGGCCAAGGCCATCTCTTCCCGGCCCCGGGTCTGTGCCAGGCTCAACTTACGCTGGGACGAAGCCTTTGGAAGCGACATCCTGGACCTTTTATTAGCTCAGATGGTGGTTTTAAGAGCCTTGTGGGCTCCTAAACACTCATGGCACCAATAGCCAGCCCTTACCCTGCCCTTACCCAGTGCCAGGCACTGATCTGAGACGTTTTATCTACATCACATCATCGAGTCCTCATAGGAACTCTGCAAGAGAGGACTTATCTCCATTTTACAGAGTGGAGGCCTGGAAAGGGGGAGAGCTAGAACTCGACGCAACAGTTTGGCCCCTGAGCCCTGCCCTTCACTGCTGGGCGGCACTTCCCTATTGCTCCATAGCACAAGCTGGAGCGGGGACCTGGCCTGAACTGTCCACCGGGAAACCAAGCATCCTAGAGATGTGGCCTGTGGGTGATGAGCTGGGGCAGGTGATAACATACCATCAGGATTGACCGTCCCCTAACTTAAAACAGGCAGGGGGCTCATCCAACCTCACACCCTCCCAAGATAAGTGCAGTCAGATCTGGAGAGGTTGCTTGGGGTCACGAAGCTAGAAAATGATGACACGGGGATAGGATCTGAAGTCTTCTCACAGTCCTAGCAGTGAAGGGCTCTAGGAGAATAAGACTGCGTCCCTGCCCCTGGCACCCCTACTCCATCTGCCTAAGCCCCCACAGGGGACTGCAGGGGTGTTGGGTGTCAGGTGGCAGTTATCTGCTGGAGCTTTCCTGAGGGGCAGGGGCCATGTTGACCTGATCACTAGTTCCTGCCCACCTGGGCGGCCCCCTCCATCCGCTAAAGAGGATTGAGGAGAACTGGAGACACTTCAGTTTCCTGCCTTTCTGGCTCTCCTCCCCCTTGCCTGAGGACTGATTGGTGTCCCTGGAGGCTCTTTGACCTGCTGGCCTTGCGCAGAGCTCAGCTTGGGTTGCATTGGGATCAAGCCCCCAGCCAGGTCCCAGAGAGGAACCTCGAGGCTAGGACTGAGCTATCTCTGGATGTCCAGGAGCTTTGCCAGGTAATCATTGCAGGTAATGGCAAAGGCTCTGAACAAAGTGTCCAAACTGGTTTAGCTCCCTTTTGGTATTTCTCTTATTTTGTGGATTTATTTCATTCACCTGCTAAGGACCTGCCCTGCCTTAATCTCTATTCCCTGAGGAATGAAAGACCAGATACAGCTTTTTGTTTGTTTTAAGGGCTGTACTCCTCTCCGTTGGTTTGGGCTCTGCTGGTCTTTCTCCAGGACCCCCAGCCTCCAGCCCCAGGGCGGGCAGACTGGGGCTCTAGGGATGCTTGGATCAAAGTCCAAAGTACATTCAGTGTTCGTTCTAAATCTAGGGTTCCAGCAATATTATTTAGCACCTACTGGCATTCGACCAACAGAAGACATAAGAAAAGAATTGCCCTTCAGCTCTTAATCAAACAACATCGATCAAGCAATTACTATATAGAAGGTGCCAGACAAGAAGCATTCTTGTTTCCTGTCCTGAAGGACAGGTAAGACATACATATAGGATGTGAAGTTCAGGATCAGTAAGAGAAACATAGCAGTGCAGAACAAGGATGCAGCGCTGGATTCATCGCCAAATGAAGGACACAGGAAGTGTTCATATGGAAGTGTTGCATGGAGTAGCTAATGTAGCAAGACTTACTCCTAACCAAAGATACCAGCAAAAGACATAAAAGACATTGCCAACATGAATGGCACTCTGAAGAATCAGGTCAGGAGTTCAGAGGAGAGACTTGGCTAGAATTGTTGGGGATAGGTTTTGGAAGACGTGTGTGTGGTGGGCATTTGCTGGGCTTTGAGTTTCTCCCTTATTCTGGAGACTACCCTGATCTCTTTCTGGGAAGAACCCCTCTCCACTTCATCAATCCAAGAACTGTCAGTTGGGTTACAGGTGGGAGCGTCACACTTCTCCCTCTGTCACCCAACCATAACATTGGTCCAGGGATGGCCCTGTGACCCAAAGACAGCCAAGGAACACATGGAACATCTGCTGGGGCTGTTAGGAGAGAGGAACGTTCTCTTTCTCACTGAGCTTGAACCTGGAATTCACTTGGCAATGCAAATGTCTTGCCATCAGAAGTGTGGCAAGCAACACCAACATAGAGGACGCGAGACTGAGAGATGACATCAGGTGCTAGCGACTTCTTGCAAGACCCTGAATCAAGCCATGCCTGAAGACAGACCTCCCCCTGGACTTTTGTATGGTCAGTATATCTCCTGTCTTCTTATATGCACTTGGGTTGGTTTTCTTGAAACAGAAAGCATTTTTTTACAGTGTGGGCATTGAACTGGAGTTGGGTGGATGGAGGCGAAGAGGGCTATCCCAGTAGATGGTGCCATAGCACCTAGGGTGTGTGGATGAGGGTAAGGGCTTGCTGTCCATGGAGCTCTGTGGAAACCGACCGAGAGAGAGAGAGAGAGAGAGTGAGAGAGAGAGAGAGAGAGGGTCTTGGTGGACCATGTGCAAAATACCCTGCAAGAGAACCTGTGTTTCCATGCTTCTGGCTGCATTTACCTCTTTAGACAAATCCAGTGGGACTGCTGGGGAGTGGCGTGTAACTGAAGGACAAAGGCAGAGAGAGAAGGAGCTCTAAAAATAATGAAATAACAGCAAACGTTTACTGAACACTTACTACGTGCTAGGCACTGTGTTAACCTGTTTTCTCACTTAACCCTTTCCCCAGCCATGAGGTCTTATTTTTTCTCCATTTTACAGATGAGGAAATTGAGGCACAAAGAATTTGCCAAAGTGACCCAGTTAATAAGGGTCAGAGGTGGGATTTTAATCTGAAAGCTCAAGGAGACTAGATCCTGCATTCTCGACCTGGCCTCTTCTGCATGTGGCCTCTTCTGCCTGATGTGGCCTCTGCCTTGGGGAAGGAAAAGAGGCGGCTGTTGCTGAAAAGGGACACAGGAGAGCACAGGACTCAAGTTGTTTTTCCCGGAGCTGGCCCCGATTTGATGATCTGTTCCTTATTGCTCCGCTTTTGTTTTTTGTTTTTTTTTTTTGCTTTTTAAGTTTGCTGTTGGACAAATGCTGACACTCTGGCTCCCCTGCCCTCAATTAGCAACAGTCCTTGGGGCCAGCAGACGACTCCGGGCAACTGCTCCCGCTCAGGCCTGACACCCTCCTGGGCTGGCTGACGACACGCAGAGGGGAGCGAGGCCGTCTGGACAGGCCTCCCCTGGCCCCGGCTGGCTCCCTGCTCCTCCCTGTCTCTTTCCGGCTCTGTATCTCCTTCCCTTGGATTGCCTCAGGAGAAGGAAAGAAGAAATATTTTTTAAAAAGAAGTTGAATGAAACCAAACACTTGTATTTCCAACTATTGACATTGGATTTGTGCTTCTCTAGCCCAGCCATTTGGGACAAGTCTTTAACCGCCTCTCTTCGCCCGACGGTCTAATGCAAACAGACCATAAAAAAATAAACCTTCCCCCCAAATATTATCTTAGGCCTCATTTTATCATGCTTCCTTGAGCTGTCTCTGTAAAAGGGAAGAGAAAAGAATGGGGGTTTTAGTTTGTGCAGGGATAGAGAGGGCCCCGTCGCTGGTTCTCCCAATGCTGTCTGTCTACTTTCCAGAATGCATGCTGTCCATCTCATCTCCAGGCAGGCCTCGCTCAAGCCCTTCCCATTACTTAGCTGGTTTTCGTTCATTCACCTGTAAAATGGGCTACTAACACCTGTCTTTAAGGTTTCTCTAAGACAGAAATGGCAACACCAGTATGTTTGAGACGCAGGAACCAGAGCGGGTATTCTGCAAGAGGGGGTGCTGGCCTCTGAGCTAGCCAGAGAGAAAATGCCCCCTACCCAAATGTAGTCTCATTCCGCTTAAAACAAACAAACAAACACAAGAAGCAAAAACACTTTTGCTGGCCCGAACAAACATAATCACAAACTGGGTTTGGGCTTAGGGCTCCCTGTTTTAAACCCCACAGGGATGGTGACCTAATATTTGAGACAGGTGGCTGAAGATCCAGATGCCTCTAGGATGGGTGATGCCCACAGTTTATCTTCTAAGGGGAGAGAAAATGAGAACCTGCCCTCCTTGAAGGTGGGTTCTGATGGGGTGGGTGATGGGGGGAAAAACTGAGGGATCACAGGGCCTGGGGTGAACTCTAGTGGCTGAAGGCATAGTGAGAGAGGGGTGGGCTGATGAAGGCCATCTTTATGACCGTTTTGCCAATTTCAGACCTTGGCAACTTACCTGGATGTGCCAGAGCTTTGGGCATTGGGGGAAAATAAGGGATTTACCCAGTTTTCCTGTTTGAATGCACCACAGGTAACCAGATCATAGAAGGAGGGAAGTTCTGAATTGGAATTTCACCAGTTCTGAAACCCCAGATAAATATGGAACTGAGCAACAATGACTGTTTATAACACAAAAAATCATGTTGTAGATGATTATGTACCTTTTGGGGAACAAACACACCACTGCCTATGAAGTTGTCTTACCAAAATTAATCAAACCCACCCAAATTTGATCAACCTATAGATCCAACCAGAGATTTAGAGGAACCACAGAGTCAGGGGAACGAGGGGATACAAGCAGTAAAACCCACACTGTGGGAAACTCGACGGGTGACTCCCCTTTTTTTACCTTCAAATTTTACTTTTTTTGGAAACTATACACATGTATTATTTCCTTTTTTTAAGATGATTTATTTATTTACTTATTTGACAGATGGAGACATAGCGAGAGGGAACACAAGCAGGGGGAGTGGGAGAGGGAGAAGCAGGCTTCCCGCCGAGCAGGGAGCCCGATGTGGGGCTCGATCCCAGGACCCTGTGATCACGACCTGAGCTGAAGGCAGACACTTAACGACTGAGCCACCCAGGCGCCCCTCACATGTATTATTTTCATATTTAAAGACTGTAGTACTGAAGCAGAGACACAGAGATATTATGATATGCATTTAGAAATTAAATATAACAATATCAGCACAACACTGTGTAAAAACTCATAGGTACACTTGAAATAAGCCCGAGGTCTGGGCATTCATGGCCATCCAACTTCCCCCTGGAAGCCGGTGAACCTTTCTGGGAGGTTGTCCACGGGGTACATGATGGGATTGGTTTTCATTACAGGAGGTCCATTTAAAAGCTGTCAGTCACAATGCCTCACCAACTCTCCTGTAAATATTTCAAGAAGAATTTTTGCAAAGGCCACCTCCAGATGGCACGAATCTAAACCTGGATGCATCCGCTGGGGGAGGCAGCATAAATCAGCCGGGATGAAATCTCTCCGTGTTGGTGAAGATATCTACCACATCGTGAGTATCACGGAGACTGTAGACAACAAATTCTGCAGCAAATAAATTCACAAGTGGAAAGGGGTGGATGGGGAATCTGAATATTCAGAGACTTAAAAATATTTGAAAAGTGAAACCAAACCTCAACGTTGAGGGATGCGTGAGGGGGTGATAATGCCACAAAGAGAGGAAGGAGGCATCATAAAACAGGGCTGGACAGCAGTTGACAGAGGGCAGGGTGGGGTCTGTGGCGGATGGAGCACAGATGGGAGCTTCTAACTGGGTTCTGTCCCTTGATTTGGGTAGAGGTTATAAGTATGTTCACCTTTTGATTCTTTATTAAACTATACACCTCTTTTCTGTATTTGTGCTAATTGTGTTTTTAGCCATATATAGATGGTATGTTTGTTTTCACTACCTGCCCTGATTCTTTCTCTACCTCTGCAGTTGGAGCCCTTCTGACAATTAGCTGCCAATTTCTGGGTTCTGAATTCTGCCCAGTTCCCTATCCATCTTTTCCTAGACTCTCTCCTAATTATATATCATAGCAATCAGAACAGGCTGTTCTGTTGCAGAAACAAACCTTGAGATCTCCATAGCTTAAAACAAAGGTTTGCTTATTGCTTATGCCACGGGTCTATGACATCTTAGCAGAGGCCTCTGCTCAGCTTAGTTGCTCAGGGACCCCGGCTAACAGAGTAGCGACCTTCTCAGATACTCTCAGAGGCTGCATCAGTACTGACTGGCAAGCAAATGCTTTAGCATGGAAGTGATACATGTAACTTCTGCTCTCAGTTCATTGGCCGGAAGTAATCACATGCCACTATCCAACCACAGGGTGGGTGAAGTACAGTACCATAAATGTGCTCAGAAATATTTGGTAAACAACATTCATAAAACAGTCCCTGTGTTGCATGGTTCTGATACACGCAAGTTTCAGCTACTGTGATTTTTTTTTTTTTTAAAGATTTTATTTATTTATTTGAGAGAGAGAGAATGAGAGACAGAAAGCAGGAGAGGGAGGAGGGCAGAGGGAGAAGCAGACTCCCCGCCAAGCAGGGAGCCCAATGCGGGACTCGATCCAGGGACTCCAGGATCATGACCTGAGCCGAAGGCAGTCGCTTAACCAACTGAGCCACCCAGGTGCCCCAGTTACTGTGATTTAATTAGATAATATCAACCCCCAACAGAGTGGTTCCAACTTCCATTGCCATGGTTTATGACTGTAATTGCGTAAAGTACAAATTTCACTGCCTGCTTTTCAGACCACAGATTACAAACAGTGAAGTGACCCATCGCATCGCTCCTTTCGAAGCCTGTCCGTGACTGGTCACCATGCTCCTGGCAGTCAGTTCATACACAGGCAGCGAAGTGTGAGGTTGTGTTGCCTCCTTGCCTGCCCATGATAAACCCACATGACATTTTACAAAAATGGAGAATCTCTAGAGGATTAGCTAACAAAAACAGAAGTACAGCAAAGAAACAAAAAGTGAAAACACTGGCAGCGAAATTGGATGTGGATAGATTTGAAAATGGCAACAGCAAAGCAAAGATTGGAGGAGACATAGGGCTGTGAGAAGCTATGGTGCTAACCTTACTGGAAAAGTCCAGTGAGTATAAAAAACCAGGTGAAGTCACTTCATTATCTTTCAATTTTAATTACAGTAGCAACATGAAGCCACTCATGGTTGAAATGGAATATTTTCTTCTACTTTCAGTTGAAGAGCATAATATTTCAAAATCCTAATTAGTCTGGCTAACATTCAGACCAGAGGATTGAGGTCAGTTGCCACAACAAGAAAGTCAATCACGAGAAGACTAAAGAAGAGCCATTTACTGCCGAAAAGGCTGGTTTCATCATTTCAGATTTCAGTGTGAGTTGGTTGATGTTAAGCTACTTGCACACCCAGGAATTTGCACCCAGATCTGGAGAAAATGAAGATGTCCCAGAGGAAGTGATGTCAGCAAAAAACCTTTCACCTCAAAGAAATGCTCATAGATATTTCATGGCATTGCAAGAGTGAAGGATAAACCATTGCAAGCTGATCCAAACCCCGTAAGAAGCATGACCACACACCAAGACATGGAAAAGGTGCCGGCTGCACATCACAAGTTAGGGGATGAGGGGAAGAAGGCAAGCGCTGTTCAAACTACCTTTCTAAAAGAAACTTATAGAAAGAAAGAAAACATTTTAATCCTCAGTGTTTCTAATGTTTTAAATTACGGGATAACATGTAAATATTAATTTTGCTCATTTTTCATTTCCCAATGCATTTATAACCAGCAGTCAGAGAGTTTTTAATGTTTTGACAAAAAATATTTAAAGGTCACAGAACAATTGTTTGCCCATTGATTAACAAGGTGGCTTTGTAGGGTTGCGAAGTACATGGTCATTTTTATGATCTTGTGCTATCGTGTAAAGCAAACAAACCTGGTTTGTGCAGAGTTAGAGTACAATTCCTCCGCATCTGTTTGTGTCAACTCAATTGCATGGAGTATGAGGAAACTTCTGGAAAAGAACTTGAAACACTAGGATTAGCTAGGTTGAGGATTTCCTGTTATATTTTGGAGGTTGTTATTCAACTCCGACCTGAGGAGGGCCTTGAGGGCCTGTGTGTGATCCTGAGTGGGAAGAGTTTGTGGACAATATGAGATGAACCACACCCATTTAGCTTCCATGCCATTCTGCTCAGCTAAAAAAAAATGTGTACTAGACAAAGGAAATGTGTTTCTTTACTCACTTCATGGGAGGACAGATGTATCAAGCTACGGCCAAAGGAGAGACTCAAACCCTGGTCAGGGATGAGGCCTCCTTGGGCCATCTGGGCCTTGTGACAATCGTGGAATGCTCAGAGGCTGTCTGAAGCCCAAAAGCAGCGGTTCCAGGGGGATCCACTGCTGCCAGGGAGAGGGGAGGGGACTGTCAGTCCTGGGTGTGACCAGCAGCCTCAGAAGAGGGTTGAGAGCAGTTGCGGAGCAGTAGTTAGGTCTGCTGAGAGCATGTGGGCTCCAGAGTCACTCGGATATTCTGAGGAGGAAGCAGGGGAGGATGAAGGAGGGGCTGAGGTTCCAAAGTTACACTTGAGAGGCGCTCCAAGCTAGGGGAATGAAGGCAATGTTAATATGACCGCATTTTTCCACACTGGCAGTGAGGCCGGGGACATGAGATTTGTTTACAGATGAGGTGACCATATAATTTATTGTTCCACTGGAAATATTTTTAAGGTCAAGGGGATTGCTATTAATAATTAAACCTTCGGGGTGCCCCTGGGTGGCTCAGATGGTTAAGCGTCTGCCTTCAGCTCAGGGCATGATCTCCAGGTCCTGGGATCGAGCCCCACATCGGGCTCCCAGCTCAGCGGAGAGTCTTGCTTCTCCCTCTCCCTCTGCCTCTCCCCCTGCTCGTGCTCTCTCTCTCTGTATCTCTCTGTCTCAAATGAATAAATTTTTAAAAACCTATAAAAAATAATTAAACCTTTTACTAATGAAAGGCACAAATAGGTTGTCCCAGACAAACCGCACCATACTCTCACATTGGTATGTGAGATCCTTACATAGGGCTTACTAGGTTCCAGGCACAGTGTGATGGCGCTGTTGAAATATTAACCATTGATTCTTCTAGCAGACCTGCAAAGTAGACACTACAGACAAGGGAACAGAGACCCCGAGGTTAGGTAATCAGACGCACGGGGCGGTGCCAGGATTGGACCCACATGTCTCCACAGGCTGGGCTCCACTGGTTCTCGAAAACACGGTTTAATTTCATAGACACTAGGTTACCGCAAAGAAGTTTAACAAGCATCTACCGAGCTCCTATTAGTTGGCAATGTCTAATCTTTGAAGGAAAAAAAAACCTCTGTGGTGATGCAAAGAAGTAATAATAATCACACCATTATTAATATCTACCATGTGCTGGGCGCTGTGCTAACAGCTTTCATGCACCCACATCCTGTACCACGTAGGATACTTGGTGCCCGCCCATGAGAAGGTTCTGATGAACCAGGAAGCAGGACAGGAAATAGCTCCATAACCATATGGAAGACATGAATGACTCAGGGCCCCGGTGTGCAGGACAGGCTGTCGCTGGGTGCAGTGGTCAGAGAGGGACAGGCTGGGTGCAAATCTAGGGGACTTAAACCCTAGAGAGTTGACAGGGTGCCCCCTCCAGGTAATTCAAAAAAATAATACCATAAACAACAAAATCAGAGTAAAGAAATGCGAGAAAGTTCCTATTTTTCCCATTGTGATGATTTCGGTACTTTTAAAAGAAACTTTCCCGTCAACTTCTTCCCAAACAATGCTCTCAGTTGCCCAGTGCTTTGCTGCTGCTAGATTTGGTGTGGTCTGCTGTTTGGGTGATCCAGTTCTAAAGAAAGAAGAGCTTTTGGGGGCCTGTCGAGCCAGCAAGCTCCATGGTTCTTGAAGGATGGATAGCAGTGGGGAAGGATGGGCCCGGAGGGAAGGGGAGTGAAGACCTCCAGAGCACTGGCCTCGGGGGGCACAGGGCGGGTGCAGGGGAGTGGCTAGGTGGAGCAGATAGGCTGCGGCCAGGTTTGTAAAATAGCCCATACACAATGGGACTCATGGGAGGTTGATGCAATTGAGAGCTTGTCATTGTCTCTCCTCCCCTAAATCTGAATGCCTGGACAGCCAAGCTACTCAAAGCCCTCTTGAGCAGAAGCCCCAGGGGTGGGTGGCTGGGATCTCTGATCACCGTGAGGGGAGCTTGTCTATGCTGTGCCCTGACCCTCTGCGGTCGCTGTAAGCACCCAGGGCCTTCTTCATTGTGCAGCGGCCCTTCCAAAGGGATCTTACTGGCTCAAGATTCTGGGCAGCTGCCCAGAGCCGGGGGCCGACAGTAAGGGACTCTCGCCTCCCTCTGTCCCACTACCCAGTAGTTCTCCACTTCTGCAAAGAGCAGCCCATCGGGTATACATGCTCTAGCCCTCTCGGTTTCATCTTTCCCTCCTTCTGCCAACTGTTAAAATCCTTGATTCTACAAACACATCACAAACAAATCCAATCTTGCAACTGCTCTGACCTGAAGCCTGCCTCGAGGCAGAAGAATGGCAAGAATGCGCTGGAAGCGGTGTTCCTGCGGCGTGTTTGAAGAAGAGGCCCAGGGCTTGGCTGTAGCATCAGATGGTGGAGGCAGCCTCGGGTTTTTATTTTTATTTTTTATTTATTATTATTTTTAAAGATTTTATTTATTTATTTGACAGAGAGAGAGATAGCGAGAGCAGGAACACAAGCAGGGGGAATGGGAGAGGGAGAAGCAGGCTTCCCGCCGAGCAGGGAGCCCAATGTGGGACTTGATCCCAGGACCCTGGGATCATGACCTGAGCCGAAGGCAGATGCTTAACGACTGAGCCACCCAGGCGCCCCAAGCCTCGGGTTTTTAAAGACCCAAGACAGCCATGCCATGTCACCAGCTCTGTTTGTCCCAGTAACAGTGGGATCCGAATCACGGTGGGAGAGAAGGTCCCTCACGCTTTTTCAGTCCGCTGAGTCGCTTCAGCTGCTGTCGTTAAGTGGCTGCCTGATGAAGAATTTCCAGATTATTGCCGGTCGCTTCCTTTCTCTGAATTAAAATTCAAACGTTGTTTTTCCACCTTCATTTCATGCATTCAAGTCAAAGCCTCTGGCTCTTCTCTGTGGTCGAGTGAAATATCCAGCCTGGCTGAATTCAGGATGGAAATGTTTGTGGAACTTTTGGCGGGGGTGCTGGTAAGAAGAGCATGCTGCCGGAGAGGCTCTGAACAACCGGATCTGGATGCTGAGCACCTGCAGGTGTGGTTCTGTATGCATCTGTCCAGCCTGCGAGCTTTCCTCCCTGGCCTTGGCTTCTGCTCCCTGGATTCACATTCTGTTCCTGTCCCTCTAGCCCATGCAGCCTTCTGCAAGCCCTGCCAAGGCCACTGTGACTGGTCCCTCCCCACCCCGCAGTCATTTTGGGGACACCATGACCCAGAATTCAGCTGCCACATGCTTTTAGTACTTAGCCAGGAGCCTTCTTTCTTTAAGAGGATGGGAAGCCTACCGAAGGCAGAGTCTGTGTTCTCTCAGCACTGGGTTGAGTATAAAGTACAGGTGGAATGAAATTTAGTTGCACCAATTAGAAAATGGATTGGCCAGGACCTTTTCCGAGAATGCCTATTTATTATAAATAAAAGGCAGGAAACTTATATTAACTGGATTCTTCTCAGAGAGAGAGAGAGTGAAGGGCAAACTGTACATACTTTGATCTGTCTCATGGGAAGGAGGAAAGTGGGCCGGGAGAGACACTCAGGGGCACTCAATATATAGTTGCTACTTTTTTTCTAAAGGGTTTGCAGGTTTGAACCAGAGCTAAACTCATCAGGAGGACAGATGTTGCTTCTCCCCCTTCACCAGGCAAAGCTGACATGACCTCTAAATATATATGCCCAAATGTGTTTGAAGGGCATCATACTACGAGCCTGCCCTGGCTCTCCCTCTGGCCTGATAGCTATACTATGAACACAGTATACTCTCAATCTACCTTTTTTTTAAAATAAATGAATACACAAAGAGACTTGCAATGCGCGAGTCAAGATTTTCTTCTCAGGGAGAAAATGATCTTAAGGCATTGCTCATGTTGAACACTCCTGGTTGAAACGGAAGAGAGAAACTGCTTCTGGAGTTCACGTTCTTTGGCCTTGCAGGTCACGGGGGTCCATGGATAACATCAGTATCATTTGGAAGTTTATTAGTAATGCAGAATCTTGGGGCACCTGGGTGGCTCAGTCAGTTAAGCATCTGACTTTGGCTCAGGTCATGATCCCGGGGTCCTGAGATCGAGCCCTGACTCGGGCTCCCTGTTCAGCAGGGAGTCTGCTTCTCCCTCTGCCTCTGCCTCTCCCCTCCACTCATCCATGCTCTCTCTCATAAATAAATAAAACCTTAAAAAGAAAAGAAAAGAAAAGAAATGCAGAATTTTGGCCTCTACCCCAGATCTACTGAATTCAAGTCTGAATTGTAAAGAGATTTATATGTGCTATTCTAGAGAACACAGAGAAAATCATTTAATGGTTTAAGTCGGGACTTTGGAACTACAAATAAATCTCTAATGTGAAAATGGCATCTACAAACTGTATCTCAAGCAATGAGCGTTGGTTGAAATCTGCTGTGTGCCTCGTCCTGAGTTAGGCCCTGCAGGAAAGAAAAGAGGCAGGGGCAGGTCCATCAAGTAAGGGCTCACACTGTGGGATTTCAACCCCAAACCCTGCCCACCACTCCCTATACAAGCCTCCAAGAGGTGGGCTCAGGCCTAACCGAATTCTCTACAGCACAGCTCCTGGGGTCACACCCGTCACGTGGATGGCCCTTATTTTCAGCAATAACAAGTCATTAAGATCGAGCTAGCAAATCATCAGGGAAGACAGCCTGGTTCTAACCTCCGTCATAACATTTTTCTTTTGCGATGAAGCATTGCCGGGTTTGTTGAAAGCTCATTTAGTCTTGCTGAAGCTTAAGCGCTCAGGCTCCCCCAAGGTCCAGGGTGGGGGATTGGGAGGTTGTAGGGTGCTGTCCTGGTCTATTAGCCCAGAGGCACAGCTGTAGTTGAAGTCTATGCTCCCTGCATCGTGTCTCGTGGAGTTGTTTTAGAATCCTGTGCATAAAAATGTGGATTCTGGAGTCAGATTGCCATGAGTTCATTTCCAGGCTCTCCCGTTTGCTAGCGGTGTGACCTGGTGCAAGCCTCAATTTTCTAGCCATTAATAAAGTGATACTTTATTTCCTGCTTAATTTGGATGAAATCCAACAATTTATCCTTTTTTTTTGCTTTTAGGAATTGTGTTTTATATGTTATATCTAAGAAATCTTTGCCAAGGGCATAAAAATGTTCTCCTGTGTTTCCTTCTAGCTGTTGTATAATCTAAGGTTCTAAGGTTTTATATTTAGGTCTATGATTCACTTTTAGTTTTGAACATGCTACAAAGTATGGAGACTAAAGAAAGGTTCTTTCTTTTTTTCTATTTTCCTTTTCTTGCTTTCTCTTCCTTCCTCCCTTTCTTTTCTTTTTGACGTATGGATATGTAATTGTTCCAGTACCATTTATTGAAAAGACTATCCTTTCTCCCTTGAATTGCCCTTGCACTTTTATGAGAAATCACCAACAATATATCTGGCTCTGTTGTGTTGTATTGATTTATAGGTCTGTCCTTTGGCCAACATTACACTCTTGATTTCAGTAGCTTTATGGCAAGCCTCGAAACCAGACAGTAAAAGACGACCAACGTTGTTCTTCATAAACATTATCTTGGCAATCTAGGTCAGTTCTATTTCCATATAAATTTTATAATTGGTTCATTAATTGCTACCAAAAAAAAAAAAAGCCTGCGGGAATTTTTTAAAAAGATTTTATTTATTTATTTGACAGAGAGAGAGAGAGAGCACAAGCAGGAGGAGCAGCAGAGGGAGAGGGAGAAGCAGACTCCCCGCTGAGCAGGGACCCAATGTGGGACTCTATCCCAGGACCCTGGGATCCCATGACCTGAGCTTCGTGAAGGCAGACGCTTAACCGACTGAGCCACCCAGGTGTCCCAAGCCTGCTGGAATTTTGCATAGAGTCTAAAATTTGAGGAGCACTGACATCTTTACAACATAGATTCTTCTAATCTATAAACACAGTATATTTTTCCATGTATTTATGTCTTTCATTTCTCTCAGCAATATTTTACAGTTTCAAGTGTATAGGTCTTGCACATTTTTCATTAAATTTATTCTTAAGTATGTTTTGTCACTCTTGTAAATGGACTCTTTAAAATTTCCTTTTCTAATTGTTGCGAAAGTCTGTAAAAATAAAATTAATTTTTGTATATTAACTTTGCAACATGTGACCTTGCTAAACTCATTTATTGGTTCCAATAATGGGTTTATAGATTCTTAAGAGCTTTCTACATAAGAAATCACGTCATCTGCAAATAGAGGCAGTTTTAATCCTGTTGAACTTTAAAATCTTTATTTCCACTTCAGTGGCTAGGACTGTCTGTTCAGTGTTGAGTAGAAGTGATGAAAGTGGACATCATTGCCTTGTTCCCAAACTTACTGGGAAAGTGTTCAATATTTCATTATTAAGAATACTTTTTTGGGGTGCCTGAGTGGCTCAGTGGGTTAAGCCTCCGACTCTTGATTTCGGCTCAGGTCATGATCTCAGGGTTGTGGGATCGAGCCCCACATTGGACTCTGTACCCCGTGTGGAGTCTGCTTGTCTCTCTCCCTCTGCTCTGGCTCTCTCTCTCAAATAAATAAATAAAATCTTAAGAAAATAAAGAATACTTTTTTTTTATCAGATTGAGGATGTTCCTTTCTATTCCTAGATTGCAGAGAGTTTTTATCATAAAGGTATATTGAATTTTGTCAGCTCCTTTCTCTGCATCTGTCAAATGATTGCATGGTTTTTCTCCTCAATTCTTTTAATTTGGTGCGTTACATGATTGATTTTTTTTTTTTTACTATCAAATGAACCTTGCATTCCTAGATAAACCCTTGTTACTCATGAGGTATTATTCTTTTTTATATATTGTTGGGTTTAATCTGCTTATAGTTTGTTGAGAACTTTTACATCTAAGTTCATGAGGGATGCCGGCCTCTTTTTCATATGTGTTTGTCAGGTTTTGGTATTAGCGTTTACTGGTACCATAAAGCAAGTTGGGAAGTATATCCCATCCTCCTCTATTTTTTGAAAGCGTTTGTGTAAGTTTGGTGTTATTTCTTCTCTGAATGGTTGATGGAATTTACCAGTGTAATTACCTGTGCCTAAAATACAGGTTTTCTGTCTCATCTCTTGTAAATATTCGTGATTTATATTTTTAAAGATTTTTTTCATTTCATCTATTAGTAGAAATTATTGGTATAAAGTTTTTTACAACATTCTCATATTCTCTTTTTATTATTTTAATGTCTGTGAGATATGTGGTGATAATCTCTCTTCATTCCTGATATTGGCAATTGGTGTTTTCTGTTTTTTCTTCAGCAGTCTAACAAAGTTTATCATTTTTTTGTTGTTCTTCACAAAGAAACATCTTTGGAGTTTGTTGATTTTCTTTATTGCTTGCCTGTTTCTTATTATATTCATTTCTACTCTCATATTTATTATATTACTTGTTCTACTTTGGTTTACTTTGGGTTCGAGGTAGAATCTTAAGTCACTGGTTTTAGACCTTTCTTCTTTTCTAATATAAGCATTTAAAGCCATAAAATTCCCGCTAAGGCCTACTTTAGCCACAGCCCACCAATTCTGTTGTATTTTCATGATCATTAAGTTTTACATATTTTCTAGTTTCTCTATGATTTTTCTTTCACTCATGAGTTGTTTAGAAGTATGGGTTTAATTTAATATTGGGGTTTTCTTAGGCATCTCATTTTTATTGATTTCTAATTTAATGTAATTATGCTGTGATTCAAGGACACATGCTACTATAATTTCAATACTTTTTATTTTATTAGGACTTGTTTTATAGCCCAGCTATGGTCTCTCTTTGTGAATGTGTACAGTTGAAAAGTTGTTGGGTATAGTGTTCTGTAAATAGGTTGATAAAGTTGTTTAGAGCCTCTGTGACTTTACTGAATTTTTTGTCCGGTGGTTCTATCAGTTGCAGGGATGGTGTTAAAATAACCCCACTATAAATGTGAATTTTTCTATTTCTTTTTTTAATCTGTCAACTTTTGCTTCGTGTATCTCGAGGCTCTATTCTTAATCATGTACACATTAATAATCATTATGTCTTCATTATTAATTGGTCCATTACATTATACTTAAAGTTTATCTCTTTTTAAAAAATTATTGACTTTTTAGAGTCCACATGTAAGCGATACCACACAGTATTTGTCTTCCTCTGTCTGGCTTATTTCACTTAGCATGATGCCCTCCAGATTCATCCATGTTGTAGCAAATGGCAGAATTTCCTTCCTTTTTATTACAGAATAATATCCCATTGTCTGTCTATGCCACATTTTCTTTATTAATTTATCTACTGAAGGACATGTAGGTTGTTTCCATATCTTGGCTATGATGAATAGTGTTGCAATGAACATGGGTGTAAAAGTTCATCTCTTCTAGTCAACACATAGTTGGGTCTTGCTTTTTCAAAAGAGCTATTCTGGTAAACTCTGCCTTTCGATTGGAGTATTTAGTTCATTAACACTTAATGTGATTATTGATATGATTGTATCTAGGTCTACCACTTTATTATTTCTTTTCTGTTGTCCACTCCACTCTATTCTTAATTCTTCTGTTCCCCTGCCTTCTGTTGGATTGTTCAAATATATTTTCAAATTTTGTTTTAACTTAGTTAGCAGATTTTTGGCTATATCACTTGGTATTATTTCTTTGATGGTTGATCTAGGGATTACAAAAAAAAAAATCCTTAGATTTTTACAGTATACTTAGAATTAATACTGAATGTCTTCACATAAAATGGAAAAACCTTGAAACGGTGTAAGTCCATTTGCCACTCAAACCACTGCTACCAACATTAAGTCCATAGCATTTTGAAGCTCTCTTCCCTTGTAGGCAATGTGTCATTTTTCTTTGCATGCTTGCAAGATTTCCACTTTATTTTTTGTTGGCAGCAGTTTAATTATGATATGCCTAGAAGCGATTTTATTCATAATTATTCTGTTTGGAATTCCCTATGCTTTGGATCTTTTGACAAATTTGGGGATTTTTTAGCCAGCATTTTCTCAAATATATTTTCTGCTCCATTGTCTCTCCCCTCTCCTTCTGAGACGCCCATTAACTTCATATTAAACCTTTGGATATTGTCCTACATGTCCCTAAATCTTGTTCAGTTTTTTAAATCTTTTTTCTTTTTTTTGTCTTCAGATTGGTATTTACACTTTTTAAATATTGGGTTTTAAAGTACAACAGAAAGCTCAGGTTTTAAAGTACAACAGAAGTCCACAATGCTACGATTTATTAATATTGAGTATGTAATACCATGATTTCATATACAATGAAGTTCAAAACCTGTCCTCGGTGTTGACAGCTCTCTCTAGAAAATGGAGATTTTGTGATAAGTTCATAACTTGAGTAGTAGCTAGGGATCTGGTTAGGAGATAGACACCAAGCAGAGAGTTTACAGCCCAATGCTATGCGGTGCTAAAATCCAGCTGTGAACAAAGTGCCGTGGGAGCACGGAGGTAGAGATGGCTGCCACAACCCCAGGGCATCAGTAAAGGCCTTCAGAGGATGGGCACTTCATCAGGCATTTTAGTTAGCAGGAACAGTCAGGCTTTGTCAGAACTAGAAGAACATCCTAGGCGGAAGGGTTCTGAAAAAGTGCTGCCACAGTTTGGGAGGACGGGGAAGGAGGAAATTGAGTGTCGTGTCTCCAGGGAGGGGCAGGAGAGTAGTCTGCGTTGGGCTGTTTGAAAATCAAGCTGAGGAGCAGCTTGATGCATCACGTGAAGGTACTGGTGGGAAAGGGTGAGCCTCCTCCTTTATCCTAGGAAGACAAAAGCAAGCTCTCTGTCCTCAGACTGGTTGAGAAGCCAAATAAATCTCCATTATGCAAAAGAAGAGGAAGAATACCCATGGCTGTCATTCTGCTCCAGCCTCCATTTTCTCTCACTAGCCTGGGGTGCCCTCCCAACAAATATCCCCATTTTTCCATTTGCTCACTTCCACCCCATTTTCCACACTTGCAGCCAATCACCTTTTAAAAACACAAATGAGAATAGGTTAATCCAGTGCTTAAAGCCACTCACTGGCTTCCACTGCACTATAAATGCTGGGTCCACACCACTTCCCATGGCCTCTTGCCCAGCCTCCCTACCTTCATGTATCACATTTGGTCACAGTGGCCTTCTGGCTGGTCCTGCTCAGGCCAAGCTCTTGTGGGCATCAGGGCTTTGTGCTGCCTGTGTGGATTCAAGTCACTGTTGTCACTTTCCCCCCAGCTCCCCATGTGGCTGGCTCCTTCTTAGCCGTTAGGTCCAGCGTGACTCTCAGCAACTCAGAAAGACCTTCCCTATGTCAAGTCCCTCCCCTATTAAAACCTGTCACGAGGCCCAATTTATTTCATCCAAAGCACAAAGAACCATTTGTAATCTTTTAACCTATTTGTTCACCTGATTAATATCTACCTCCCCCACTGGGATATAGACACAACGGCAAGGATGTTGGCCGTCTTGTTGCTCATTAAATCCCCAGCACCTAGTAGAGTGCCCAGCTTGTAGTAGACACTCAAAAAATATGTGTGGATAAATAGCTATAACTGAATGTTAAAGGTCATGTTATCAACTCTGTACCACAGAGTGAGGATGAGTGGAGGGTGAAGGATCAGAAGAGGAGCGAGAAAACCCTATCTAAAGGGGGCAGCCCCGGTTGTCACTAGCCACCTGAAAGGAGGGCCCCAGGTGATCTTGCTGTGGGTTCTGCAGCTCCTTGGGGAGAAGGAGTAGCTTTGCCTATGAAAATGATGCTTTGGGTAAGGTGTGGAGCTCTCTTGTCCTCTGGGCACACTCTGGGAGGCACATTTCAGGGCTGGGACTTCCACACTCTGCAGAGGGCTTACTGCGGATGCAAGCTCATTGCGTGTCCCCCAGTTCATGCTTCTAAGCCCCAGGATGACTTTGAAGAGCTTGCTTGTTCCATCTGCTTCTCCAACCCAACTCCTCGGAGAGGAAACCTATTCTGTCCCCTGGAGGTTGACGTCTTATTCCGGAAGATGGCAAGAGTAAGAAAATTATTGGATATTCCATTAAGTTGCTTTATTTTAAAAACCATTGTGGTTTCTAAACCTAGGACACATTTTGGAAACTCTCCCGCCTGAAACCCAGGCAGAGAAGCATCACGTACTTAGAAAATGCACACCTAAGCGTTGGAAGCCGGCAGGAGCACCTTTATCCATCCCAAGCACTGGACAGGGAGAGACATAGCAGAAGGACGTGATGTTGCCGTGTGCTTTTATTGAGTGAGATGCAATGTTTAGAAAGTCTGTAACACACACCCCAAGTGGAATTTCTTTCAGTTAACAGTGCCATTAGCCAGTCTGGAACCCTCCTCCCACCATCCCCGTGTCCCCTTGTTCTTTCTTGTGTACAGTCATGGAATGAGAGTCACCTTCTTGACCCCCTCAGAGAATGTCTGTAGTCTTTTGCTATTTTCTCTGTTGGGTGCACTTGCGATAACAGGATGGAGGCCCACTCTACTCTGAGGCTTCCTTGGCTTACAGGGCTCAGTGTAGATACCAGTTCTCTTAGAATATTAAAGTAGGATACAAACACCATCCGCCCCCCACCTCCAACATCCTCATCCTGTTTCCTTCTGCCCCCCATCCTCCTCCCCAAACCACTAATTATCTAAACTCTATAGGAAAGGGTTTGGTGCCTAGAGTGGTGAGTTTCTCTGTTTCTGAATGTCTTTCCTGCCTCAGGCTCCCTGGGTCTTTGGCGCAGAGGACACGTGTCAAGAACAGAGCTGAGCGTCTGGGTCAGAGGTAGAGGTGCTCCTCTGGGCCAGAGAGTGGGTACAGGACACCAGCGAATTTCCCAAACCACCAGGACAGCGTGACTGCTCAGGCTCCCCTCCTGGCAGGCCTCAGAGCCGCTGGGCAACAATGTGCGTGCCCCTTCCCCCACAGAGCATCGGCCGAGGTCCGTCCAGAGACAACAGAAGTCTGGAGGCCTTTGTGAAACAGGCCGGGACATCCTCCTTTGGTCTCACGCAGGCAAAATCATCACTGTGACAACATCACAGGACTCTGCTACTGTGCATAAGCTTCGTTACAAGAGCTAAAATGGAGTTTTCAGCAGAACAAGCCCCCTCCGAGCCTATCTGCCTTCTGCTCCCCACTTCCAACCAGACAAGTATGCCTCCCTGAAATTTTAGAGGTTCGTATTCTCGCTGGGGAAATTAAAAAAAAAAAAAAAGAAAGAAAAGAAAAGAAAGATCTTTCCTTTCCAGATTCCTCCTCTGTGCGGACTACATGAGGAGAAGTCTGTAAGAAATTGTGGGTTGATAGCTCAGACGGGGGGAAAAAAAACACTTTAAATTGACAAATCAGTCCAAACCACTAAGGTTATAACTCTTTCTTTTCCCTCTCCAGCAGAATAGTAAAACAGACTTGTTATTGGCAGCTCTGTAGTGCTACGGAGAGGCCGAATCCAGCATGACATCAGCCCACCGCTTGACCCAAATCTACGATTTCACCAGAGAGCCTTTCCCTGCCTGCTCTCCAACGTGCGGAAGATGCACACGGGGGACGGAGGAAGGAGGCATGAATAAGACACAGACCGGAGCCTTTTCGATGTGTTTAGCACATTTCTGTGACTTCCTTTAATACCACAGACCTTGGTTCTCCCACCATGAGGCAAACAAAAGACAAGCCTGAGGTGGGGGGGTGGGGGGAGAGGAGGGCGGGGAGCGGGAGACCCATTCAGTAAAAAGTTGGGCTCGCCTACCTAGCGTTTTTAATTGAAACGCTGAAAAGAGGAGGCAAAATGGAAAGAGAAGAAGGAACACCACAGCCGGGTAACTGCAGATATAAAAAGTCCCTTCATTAAATCCGTTGTTTTTTAATTCATAATTGAACTTAAATAAAGAGCGACCTATAGGCAGCTGTTTCTAATATCGAGTCCCCACCGCACATGAAAGACGCATTATTCCTGCGGCAGCCTCCCTACCCTTGGGTGTTATCAGCTGAACATGTTTTGAACCTACCTAATGCATTTGAGGTAGCTTGGGTTTATTTTTCTTTCAATAAAATAAATGGTTTTGTAATTAAATTTCTGCACTGCCTGTGCTTAATGGTTACATTGACAAGTGCTAATGTATGGCAAGAGAATGAGTTTGAAATGAAACATGCTGTTTTTGAATCTGCAAGCAATTTTGCAGCGGGGCCATCAGACCCCTCATGCCAGTGAAACATTTTCATTAATCTGCTCACCGCGCCCCTTGCGCACTCGGCCGGCCGAGAGAGGAGAGGACACTTCTCGGCTCCCCCTTCACCCCCACCCACCCTTGCCTTTCTCTCAAACACATACGCACACGCACATGCACACGCACACGCGCGCACACACAAATATCATGAAGCGAGCTGTTGTTTGAAAACCATTTTGTGGTCTCTGGCAGGCAAGCCAGTGGAAATTCGCTGACTTTACACCATGAAATGTTGCAGCTGTCCCCTCCAAAGGGACTGGCTGCCTCAACATTTCAATCCCTGGCAGCCAGTCAACAAGAAAATCTGTCCCTCTGTTTTCCTATTTTTTGGGGTTTAACTTTTCCCCCTTAGCTAACTTTATTTTTGAATAAATCTTCTCATAGAGAATAGAGAACGGCTATCGCATGTCTGGCCTCGGTCTGCACGAACCACTTCCAGCCATGGCAAAGGCGGCGCTTGGAAGAAGGTTCCTGAATGCAAACCTGGACGGGGGGCTGTGGTCTCTGCTGGCTCCCCTTCTGCCTGCTGTCCCCTGCCCAGGGAGGAAGCCTGCAGCTGGTGCTCCAGCCCACACAGGTACAGGCCGTGGACGCACAACCTTGGGCCCTGTCCCTTCCCGGGAAGGCCATCTGACCACTAGCAGGATGGCTTTCCAAGGTGTGGCTGCTCTGGAGCCTGCTGGGCCCCCTCATCAGAGGCCAAGAAGGGTGGACAGAGCCCACAAGCCGTCTGGGTTACGGGGCGATAGAGAGCAATGGGGTCTCGGCTCAGTGGCTCCCCACGAGCTGTGCGACTCAGCATTTTCCCTCCAGGCTGGGGAGAGGAGCCAGGGGCTGCCCGCGTGCATGCTGACTCACCGCGGTCAGGGCAGGCCAGAATTACAAGCTGTCCTGGCCCAGCGTGGCCCTCTCTTGCTGTGTGCTAGGACAGGGTTTGGGGGAAGGGCTTCTGTGTGGTCCGGCCTCCCTGAATTTACTGCAGTGGAAGATGGAGGAGGCAGCTGCTTGTGGGCTCAGTCAGGAGCAGGAGGAAAGATCTCAGCTTCTCAGAGCTCCCCCATCCCTTTATAGGTCTAATTGCCTATGGTAGGGAGGGACAAACCTTTCATTTCGTCAAAGGCCTGCCTGCAGGAATCCTTGGCAAGGAGCTGTAGGGACTTAGCTCTCCACCATGGTGTGAATGATGGGCAGAGCAAAGCCCCTCCTGGGGGGGCGTGGGGCAAAGAAGAAGCCTTAGAGTTAACTGGTATCTGGCTGGCAGGAGGGCAACTCTTGGAAGGAGGAGAGAGCAAAGATGTAGGGGGACTATTGTTATAGCCAGATGACACCTTCACAGTGGCCTTATGATGAGGTAAAAAGTTCTGGTAGACTTATGGAAGAGGCAGAGACTTAATCTTATCCAGGGTAAAGGGGTGGAGGAGAGGCCCATGTCCCAGAAGGAAGAATTGAAGGACGGTGAGGGAGTGAAGCTGGAGGGCTACTCACAGGAGCTTCAGCTGAGTCTGAGCTGGGACCCTGACGAAGCTAAGATATAAATATTGTGAGAGCCCTGTCATCTACCACTCAGCCTACCCCCAAAGTGCTTATACATACGTCCCCTGGACGGCAGTGGTGGTATTCACGTGTGCACTCGGCAAGTTAGAAGTTCTCACTGGGTGCGAGGCAGGTCGCCGCGTCTTTCAGGGTACAGGCATAAAGACGACACGGTCCGCCCTCTCAGGGATGAAGTAAATCCTCCAGTGGAGACACAAAGTGCTACGTGACTTCAGAGGTGGAAGCAGTGAGCTGTGCGAGGAGGAATAAAAGAAAGCTTCACAGAAGAGACAAGTCTTAAAAGATGAGTAGGATTTCAAGAGGGGAGGATGATGTTCCAAGGGAAGGAACCGGCATGAGTGTGACAGGAACCACAGATGAGAATGACGAGTGGTCCCAAATGGAAGGTGGGTACCATGAGGGCGTGTGTGCACAGGTATGCGTGTGTGTGTGTGCACACGGGTGTGCATGCGTTGGTGGGGGTGGGAAATAGACCTGAAGTTAAGATGGGCCATCCTGAGAGCCATGATCAGGAGGCTACAGAAACTATGCTGCCTTTTGCAAACCACAGCCATCCCTTAAAGGAGTTGGAGCCTTGAGGATGGGGGGAAGGAAGGGAGAGGTGATGTGACCCCATCTCTGTATTTGTAATAGACCCTGTGAGCCATAAAGAGCCATCAAGGAGCGGGCTGAGGAGGGACGACAGGTAGGCAGACCAAAGGCGATTTCAATAACCCAGGTCCGAGAGGAAGAGGGCTGGCAAGCCCAGGCAGTGTTCCCCGAGAGAGGGGATGGATGTTGGGGACCCTGCAGAGGTCAGGGGCAACCAATCACATGTGTGGGTAGAAGGGAGGCACCAGCCAGGCGTTTGCTACCTTCGGGATGCCTGGGAAGATGCTCATGGCTATGAGAGAGACAGGGAACCCTGAGGGAGAAGTGTTCTGGGGGGAGGGGGAGAGGAGACCCCAGTTCCGAGTGGATATGTGGAATTGGTGACTTGTCATGAGACAACATCCAAGGGCCAGTAGAGGGAGAAATGGACCAAAAGAGGAGAAAGGCAGAACTCAGAGGACCCGTCACACAGAGAGGTGCCGATGACAGCAATGTGAGGGAACAGCAGGGGAAGCAGGAGATGAGGCGAAAAGAAAAGGGAGGACGGTTTTGAAAGCAGAAGCTGAAACACATTTCTGATGCTTCAAGGAGGCCCCAGAGCAGGGAGGTGGTGGGGTGGTTGGGTTTGCAATAAATAGACAGTGGTTGTCTTGCGGGGGAAGAGTCCGAGTCCAGGGACGCTGAGTGGGAAGTGAGAAGCAGAGGCGGCAAGAGCGGGTTTAAAGCAGCGTCACCATGATGCGTGAGAAGTTCCCTTGGGTGATGGGCCGCTGGACACGGTTCGGTGGGGAATCCGTAGGGGGGCAGGGATGGGACCTGGGAGGGAACTCAGGGGTGGCACGATCATGGGGGAGGCGGAGAGGGGTGGAGGAATTGACCCTGGGAAGCAGCAACAAGAAGGGGTGATGGGCCTGAGAATGTTGGGGTAAGGGCGAGGCGGGGGACAGCTCTGGCAGCCTCTTGGGGAGGGAACCCATGGGAGCCTGTGCTGACTGCAGGGGGTCGGGTGGAGAGCATGGCGAGCGTGGTGTGGCTTGGAAAGGCGAGGCAGGCAGGAAACGGGAGAGCCAGTCAAGCGGGAATGAATAATAGGGCATCGAGCAGCCGCGAGAAGCGAGCTGAAGACGGAAAGCTGGCTGGGCCCGGCCCGGTCTGCACAGCCGCGGCGCGCTGCAGCCCTTCTTGACAGGCTGGAAGCAGGAGCAGAAGTGGAGACGGCGGGGGGCCATCTCGGGCTCCCCATGGCGTCACAGCAGCAGCGGGAGGCCAGGGCGGGGAGGACTGGACAGCAGGAAGCCCCGGAGCTGACGTGCATGAGCTTGACCTCCAAAGTCGGTACAGCCTTGTCTTGGGCTGAAACTCGGAGACCCAATTTGGAAAAGCGCCAAATAAAAAAATACACACTCGTGCCCAAGAGAATACATCCTAGAGGTTAGAAAACTAACTCCCACGGAGGCTTCTCCTTCTGCACTCGGCCTTCTTGCGCTGCGTGATCCAGGCCCATGGCTTTTTACATCGTTCCTCTGCTGTGCCTACCGCTGGGACACATTCTGTTGATTTACTAGTTTCCTGGGGGGGAAAAAGGTGCCATTTACATGAAGGTAACCTCGCTTCAAAAGAGCTTTGAGTCTACAAAATTCTGTAGTTCTTGCCCTCTTGCTGCCGTGGTAAAACAAAACAAAAACAAACAAGCAAAATCAGTTTCATGGAAAGCTCATTGGTCTTTTGACTTGTTCTTGACATTCAGTGGGCTTGTCAAAGCTAAATAGATACTGAACAAATTCTACCCGGTTCAGTTTGGGAAGGTAAACCTCGTCAGAGCTGTGGTCAGGCCTTCACCCTCCGCAGGATCCTGGCGTTGGTTACAGTCACCTTAAGTACTACTGACTCTGTGAGAGGCGGCTTCTTAGTCTTGACCAGAGTGGGGAAAGGACCCCACGCAGGGTCAGAAAGCCTCAAGCTGGGGACAAGCCCAGAGGAAGGGGTGGAACATCCTTTGGATACTGTCCACCAGGACCCTCCTTCCTGCCAAGGGGAAGTGATTCTGTAGGGTCTGTTCTTCCTGCATCCTCTTTAAACATTTCCAAGTCCCTCCCCAAAGGCCTAAGGAGACCTCTAAAGCCACTCTTTCTCTCCTTTTAACTGTAAACTGCTGTTAGTTTAGTTTAGTTAGTTTAGTTAGTTAGCAGAGTGGTATAAAGAAAGTCAGAGCCCCAGAAAGTGTCAGTACCCCGGGTTCTGTCCAGCCTAGAATCTGACAGCGACGACCCCCAGGCAGAGTTTGGGATGGGGGGGGCCTCCTCCACAGCCTCCAAAGGCAGAGTGTGAACTGAGCATTCAGGGAACAGCTTTCATGACACATCCCAATTCTCCTGTGAGCTCTCTGTATTTCCCACCACGGCCACGTCTAGGAAGAGTGAAGTTCATAAGCTGACTCCCCACTCCCCAAAAGGTACACATCTTTCTCTCCCAAAGGAGCCACTTTACCACCTTCAGTTTGATGACCCACCAAAGAGAAGAAGTAAATGCTTATGATTGGGACCTATGCCATACTTAAACCCTTTGCCAAGTGTTCGCTTTTGCCAACCTGTTTCACAGCATACCTATTATTTGAGAAGCGTTATCCCCATTTTACTGGTGAGGATCTGGCTTTGCATCATATCTGGATTAAAGCCTTAGCCTGTTCTCCATACTCATCTCACTGCCAAGTCTGTCACACCTGTATATGCTGCCTTATAGCAACCTCTGTCAAATTAAAAAGTTCTCTTATTTTGATGCCCCATGTCAGTTTCCATGTGGAAGACTGCTCGGATTTGAAACCTGTTGTCTGGAAGCCAGTAACTCTTTCATCAAGTGTTCATCGAGACAAGCCGAGAGAGATCCCATCTGCAAGGACACAGCTACCTGCTTCGGAATACGGGAAAACAAGCAGAATAACATGTCCACTTGCCAGGCCTTCCTTATAGCCAGGCCCCAGAGTTCTGGGCTGTCGTTTCAAGATGCAGAACCAACATCACAAAATAAGGACCTGGTGATCTTCCAGGGGCCCCTATCACAGCACCACACCAGTGAGTCCCAAAGCAGCCTCCTTCAGTGATGGCAAATGCATCAGTGGGAGGCAGGCATTGTTAGACCCCCCCCCCCAACCAACTGTACCTTGCCTTGCTTCTTGATGTCTCCACTTGAACCCAGAGGAAGATGGCCAACCTTGGAAGAAAAACATGGGAGTGTTCCAGCAATAAGCTAGTTAGCTCAGCATGCTGAGGCAGCTCACACTTTATGTAGCAGAACCGACTGAATATCATGATTCATCCTCCCCTTGGCTGTTGGCCCTCATCGACACTTCCAGGAAGGAAGTTACACTGACGAAGGAAGGGAAGAGGGAGGGAAGCAAGAACAATCCCCACCGTGAGAAGCTCCCTGACCTGGGATGGGGGAGGGGAGGGCCTGAAGGCTGGCTGCAGAGAGGGGCAAGGAAAGCTGGGTGCTTTGGAGCCAGAGTGCTCATTATGAGAAATTTCTTAATGACCGCTAAGTCCTAAGGGAGGCACGTGAGCAATGCCTGGTGCCAAACATGCTTGCCCGGCGCCTCCTGTCCAGATGGAAAATGTGTAGAGAGTTAGAGAGGAGAGTAGAAGAAATGGCGTGGTTGCTGAAGATGACTGATGGCCTTGGGACGGCAAATCTTGCCCCCGTGGGATCAGGATTTCCTGGAATGAGACACAAAGATTAGTGACTTTCAGGTGAGAAAGAAACTCAGTTCCCGGGTTTTGGAACAAAATGTCTTTGTGGTTCCTTGAGGGTTTCATTTGTGTTCACCCACAGACCTCTGCTCATGACCTTTCTTCTTTCCACATGTCTGCATCCTAGTGGGCCAGAGCTCAGGGCTTCATGCAGGCCCCTTCATGAAATCGTCCCTGATGGTCTAATCTGGGCTCTCCCTCCCCTGACCTGCTGACCTGCTATAGGCAGAAATGATGTTGATTTGAGATCTTCCAACAGGGATATGTTTTGGGGATGAATGTTTGCCTTCGTGGAACCTCAATGTTACTCAAAGATTCTGAGGGAATAACTTAATAAGATGTAATCTATTAAAACATGTTATGGAGTAAGATATAAAATTGGCAAGAATGTGTAAATGAAAGCTGAGACCTAGGGAAAATTTCATGAAGGTGGAGGATCACTTGGGCCACACCCAACCGGATACCTGCTTGCTCTCCTCTCCACTGGGGGACTTGGGTAAAAGAGCTGGAGAAATAGGCAGTAAGATGTGAGGGGACATTGGAGGGTTCCCTTTTCTTCATAGAGGCCAGAAAAATGGGAGGGGAAACTTTGCTGATTTCAAGTAAATGGCCATGGTTTCACCGATCTGCAATTTAAAAAAACCACACACAATAGCAACCTAGAATAAAAAAGACAAGAAATAACAAATGTTGGCAAGGATGTGAAGAAAAAGGAACCCTTGTGCACTCTGGGTGGGAATACAAACTGGTGCAGCCACTGTGGAAAACAGTATGGAGGCGCCTCAAAAAAATTAAAAGTAGAAATACCCTATGACCCAGTAATTCCACTACTGGGTATTTACCCAAAGGAAACAAAAACACTAATTCAAAATGATCCATGCACCCCTATGTTCATTGCAGCATTATTTACAACAGCCAAGGAATAGAAGCAACCCAAGTGTCCATTGACAGAAGAATGGATAAAGAAGATATCATAGACACACACACACAATGGAATATTACTCAGCCATAAAAAATGAGATCTTGCCATTTGAGTCAACATGGATGGATATATTGTGCTAAGTGGAATAAGTCGATACTGTATATGATACTGAAATACTACATGATTTCACTCGCATGTGGAATCTACACAAAACAAATGAACAAACAAAAAAGCAGAAACTGACCCATAAATATAGAGAACAAACTGATGTTTGCCAGAGAGGAGGGGTTAAGGAGATGGGCAAAATGGGTGAAGGGGAGTAGGAGACACAGGTTTCCAGGTATGGAATGAAGAAGTCACAGAGATGAAAGTTACAGCATACGGAACATAGTGAATGGCATTATAATAGCATTGTATGGTGACAGATGGGAGCTACACTTGTAGGGAGCAGAGCATAATGTAGAGAGTTGTCAAATCGCTGTGCTGTACGCCTGAAACTAATGTAACAGTCGGTGTCAGCCAGACTTCAATAAAAAAAAGTAGTGCCTGCAAAGTATTCCGTGCGTCCTGCATGTTGGGCACTGGACTGCTTGCATTACACAGATCATTGCAGTCGATCCTCACAACAACCACTGAGGTGGTATCACTCCCGCTTTATAGCTGACGAAGCCAAGCCGCTATGAGATAAAGTAACTCACCCCGAGTCAAAAAACTGGTACGATCCAGGGGCGCCTGGGTGGCTCAGTCGGTTAGGCGTCTGCCTGCGGCTCAGGTCATGATCCCAGGGTCCTGGGATCGAGCCCCTTGTCGGACTCCCTGATCAGTGGGGAGTCTGCTTCTCCCTCTCCCTCCGCCCCTCCTGCCACCACTCCTGCTCTCTCTCTCTCAAATAAATAAATAAAATCTTAAAAAAAAAAAAAAAAAAGCTGGTAAGATCCAGACTCCTAGGTAATACTCCACGCCACTGTGGGCATATGAAGGAAGAGACATGTGGCATGTGTCTCCACAATGTATCACAGGCCCCGCCTTGTATGATTCTTGGTTCACCTCCACCACTGCACGGACAGACTCCCAGCTCCAGTGGGGAGCTCAGTGTGTCCTACCCGTTCCTCCCCGTCCTGGGGCTCTTGGGCCCGGGTGCGGACACCTCACCTCCTGTATCATGATCTGGAAGGTCTCACAGGACCACAGCTTGCCTTTTCTAACCAGAGGTAAAAGGACTGATTCGGTCCATCCCTTTACAATTGGGGGAATTACCAGGTCAGATCGAAGTGTCCCCAAGTAAGAGATAAGGAGCAATTTGGAGGCAGCCAGGGAACGGCTGGTTGTGAATCCACTCTGCACGGGGAGAACTGAGGGTGAGAACTCAAGGCTGGAGTACCTCCGCCGGGACAGCTCATCTCCGAGAACTTTTCCATCCAGTAACTTCCTGCGTGATATTTTTCATTGCGGTCACAGTGAGGAACTCTGGTTATTTTTACTAACACACCCCACAGCCATTGCATTTATTTCGTCCTCCGGCGCTTTATGATGTGTCTGACCCAGGAAAATGTGTGACTCCTGGGGGTGTCAGGGGTGGTCTTTATTTTCTTCCCTCTCTCAGCTTTCCTTTTCCCTGGCACTTGCCTGCCGAGGGAGTGGGTTCTGACTTCCCATGCACGCTTTTCCACCGTCTGTTCAGATCTGCCCCATTTCCCAAGGGGCCCTTCTAACTTTATGTTGCACAAATCCATGACCTGGGGACTTGCCAAATCTGTCAAGTCTTAATGTTTTCCTTGGCGGGGACCCCATCACTCCGCGGAAATGGGTGGGGTGAGCCATCGGGGCTCGGTGCCGCTCCTCCGGGCGCCGAGTGCGGCCACTGGGGCTTTTTCCTGACGCCCTTCCCAGGCTCCTCCAGCTCTGGCATGCCCCGCATCCCGCCTCTTCCAAGCCTGCTGGCTCGTTGGAGCATCGCTGGCTCGGGCGCCTCCCAGGCCCGCAGGAACATCATTAAGTCTGAAGCTTTATCTTCATCACCTCTGCCCTCCTCACCCCAAGGGACGGGTGCCCCTTGCCTTCCCTGTCCTCTTCCCACTGCCGCCCCTCTGGAGACTCCAACCTTTCGGGCCAGAAGGGGAAAGTTCATTCTTCTACTCAACCAAGATTTGTACCGAGTATCTATACAACACCGTTCACCGTCCTAGGTTCTTAACAGTGACCTGAGCAATGAACAGAACAGCCAGAAAGCCCAGCCCACATGGCGCTTACGTTCTAAGCAAGCTCATAAACTTTGAAAAGGAGGTTGTTAGAAAGTTAATGTGCTGGGTCAGACTCCCTCCTTTTTTTTTTTTTTAAAAGATTTTATTTATTTATTTGAGAGAGAGAGAATGAGAGAGAGCACATGAGAAGGGGGGAGGGCCAGAGGGAGAAGCAGACTCCCTGCCGAGCAGGGAGCCCGATGTGGGACTCGATCCCGGGACTCCAGGATCATGACCTGAGCCGAAGGCAGTCGCTTAACCGACTGAGCCACCCAGGCGCCCCAGACTCCCTCCTTCTTAAAACAGAAGTCTGGAGAGTATGGTTTAACCCCCAAAAGAACAAAGTACCGATGTGGAATTCCTGACGTGTGTGGGGGTGGTAGTTGGGAGCCAGGGACCTCTGGTCCTCTGGAACGGGGGTGGCTGAGCTATGGCCCATAGGGGGCCTGCCGCCCATTCTGTATGGCCCACAAGCTAAGAATAATGTTTACATTTTGAAATGGTTGGAAAAAATCAACAGGAGAATAGTATTTTGTGGCATGTGAGCATTATATGACATTCACGTTTCGGCGTCCAGAAGTTTGACGGGGACACAGCCCCTCCCACTCACTTACATGTGGTCTCCGGCTGTTTTGGTGTCACAACAGCAGACTTCAGTAGTTGTGACAGCGATCGCATGTGGCCCCTGAAGCCTCAAACACACACTCTCCGGCCCTTTACAGAAAGTTTGCTGACCGCCGCTGTTAAATCACATAGTGGAGTAGCGCTTTCTCCTCCGTGTGCATCGGGCTGGCCTGGTTAGGGAAGCAGGAATCTCTCTTCTCAGTCGGTCCAAGGAAGAGAATCATAAAGTGGAGTTACCGTTGGCGGCTGAGAACCTGTCCCTGACATCTGTTTTCTCTTCAGCGCACGTGGAGACAAGCCCTCCTGGGAAAAGTCCGACACATGCAAGAGTCCCTCCTGGCAGAATCTTCGATGTTGTTCAGGAGCAAACCTTCACCTTGGGAGGTTCCGGGTTCCTTGGAGGGAGGACCCATCCGTGCTCTCAACTTCACAAGTTTAAATAATAATATTATGCCTGTGGAAAGGACACAGGACTAACAGTCAGCGGAGATGGGTTCAAATCCCCACTCTGCCACTTCATTAGTTGTATGCACTGGACAAATTATTTAATCTGCAGAAAGAAGCCTCAGTTCTCTCATCTGTGAAATGGGCTGCGTTGCCCACTTCAAAAGGTTATTAAGAGAAACAAATGCGATCATACACGTGGAAGTGCTTTCCAACCTGGACAGCAACATGCCAACACATCACCTTTCCTCTTTTCAAGAGTAGGGAGCAATATTACCTGAATTATCATCCTTCATTCAGGTTTGTCTGTGGAGACCCAGCCAGAGAGTTGGGGTGAGAAAGATCTAGAACGCTATTCTCCTGGACCTCAGTCAAGGTCTCAGCCTATCCTGAGGCCCCAACTCCCACCCCTCACCCCAGATTCCACCAACCCTCTGGAGTCAGCTTAGGGGATTCTCAACCATGTGGGGGACAGAGGCCTTTCACAAGTAAATAAGAAGCACAATGACACCCCTGTGGTTCTTTGGCAGGATCGTGTCTCGTAGTTTGGAGGATGCCACAGCTGCCCTCCATCAGACTCCCCAAACCCCATACACCATAGGATGGAAACGCCAGCAACAGCCCCCTCGATCTATTTGCTTATTTCTCCCCCCATCAGTAGCCCTTTCAAGTGCAGTGAGATCACCCCACCCCCACTCTGTACCCCTGATTATCCTAAGTTCGACAACGATCTCTTTCAGGTAGTTTAGGGTTGGGGAAAGGGTGAAATATACAGAGGGGAATGATTTTGAAAAATTAAGACCTTCCTCCCTCACTGGACTATAAGCATGTGAGGGGCAGAGACTCGTTCTATTCTCCATCGTCACTGACACCTACATGGCAGTTGGCACATGATAGGGGCTCCATAAACATTCTTTGAATGAATGAATGAATCAGTGAGTAATGGAGTCTTAGGATTTAATGACAAAGTGTCTTTCAGGTCATCCTATTGATAATTTTTATGAGTTTATACACATCCCTTCTATGCGAAGCACAGCATTCTAAACACAGCAGGTGCCTAAAACATGTCAGTGGAAGGTGACAGCAGTGAAGATGAAGTTTGAAAAGTCAGTGTCCCAAATCTCAAAGCGAAATGAACAGAACAAGACACGTGAATAGGGTCAGTTTAATCGTATCTCTAAAAACAAACCAAAAAACCCTCTTCTTTTGTGAGAGGGCTGGTATCTTTGTTCAAGGATTTTGCTGCCGAAGGGTAATGATAGCTTGGAACTTCGACATGTGATCTGGGAAGTTGAGGGGGCGGGGGTGTGCCGTTTCATTGGTTGCATTTCCGGAGAAAATTCTCCAACTAGGAAAAAATACTCTGACAGTGACATACAAAGGCTGGTACTTACAACTACTGTCCTCACTGTTTAGGGGAAAGAAGTTTTAATTACGGGCCAGAGAACAGATGTCAAATCCCTGGCCTTCCTCTGCTATTTGCTGTTTGTTATGAGTCACTCTGGAGCCTGTCCGTCCCGGCACCAATTTTCATGGGAAGCATCAATGTGTGGCCAGAAGCGTGTGCTGATGGATGGGCTCATGTGAGGAGAGCTGGAAGGCTGGGCCTCAGGCTCCCGTTGGTTCCTGCCTTCTTTGCTTTTTGGGTCACTTTCTTCCTTCCCCACATCCTCCCTCCATCCCCTTTGTTCTTCCCTCCCAAGCTGGATTTTCACAATAAATGTGGGATCTCATTTCAGTTCCCACAGCACTGGCTCGTTGGAGACACAAGTGAGGGTGACAGAAACATCTCTGCTCAGGACGAATGTGTTGTCCACACCACCCAAGGTGGCAGGAGTTGGAGAGGGCCATCTCCTGGGCAGCAGTGGGAAGAGATGAGTGACTTTCTTGGTCTTTTCACTCGATGCCCTAAGAGAGAACCCTGTAGCCCCACCCTGACTTGCACACTCTCTTCAAAGCTTCCTGGAACCTTCCCAGGTTTTCTGGCTGGCTCAGTCATTTCCACTAGAGGACCTGATCTCTCCTCTCCCTTACTGATCTGAACTAAGCTCTGCCAGTTCCCCTTTCCCTTTATTTAAGCCACGATAATCCTGGGATTTTGCATAAGGAACTTTCAAGAAATCTAATAAAAAACTCAAACACTTGGAATAAGGTTTCTTAAGCCTGGTGGACTTCATTAGCCAAGATCCCCAATTCTTCTCCTGTTCTTCTTTAGCTCAGTTCCTGGGCCAGCCATGCAGAGCCCCAACCTGATAGGCATGTGTGAAGCTTCAGTAGATCTAGGTGGTTTCCAAAATGGCTTATCCCATTTTGTACTCCAATTTGTGTTGTCGAGGATTCCATTGCTCAAGATGCCGGGCCACCGTTGTTACCACCAGTCTTGTTAATTTCAGTCCTCTTGGTGGAAATATATTAGTATCAAGTTGTGGTTTTAATGTGTATTTCCCTGAAGAATAATGATGTTGAGCACCTTTCCTCATACTTCTTGGCCATTTGATTATCCTCTTTTGTAAAGTGCATTTCACGTCTTTTGCACATTTTCAACTGGAGATAAGACCTTTGTCAATATATCTATTGCAAAAATCTTCTGCCAGTCTGTAACTTGCACTCTCCTCATGCTCATATGGCCCAATGAAATCTTTCTGTAATATAAAACCACAGAGTTAGGAGGACTGAATCTATGGCGTGGCCAGCTGCTTTTACTTGATTGCATTTCCAAATCGCTTTCCAGAAAGTCAATAATATTTATAATTCAGCACCACAGAAGGTGCCCTTGCGCCCCCTCTCAATCAATAGCCCCTTGGAAAAGTAAATTCTATCCTGACCACTATCACCGTAGATTTGTTTTGCCTGTTCTTGTCCTTCACATAAATGGAATCAAGCAACGTGTACTCTTTTGTATCTGGCTTCTTTTGCTCTAATTATGTCTGTGAGATTCATCCACTTTGTGTATAGCAATAGTTGGTTCTTTTTCATGGCTCCATGATATTCCATTGTATACTACAATCTGAATTGTTTCCAAGTTGGTGCTATGATGAACAAAGTTGATATATATATACATATATAAATTTATATAATATTTGTATTTATAAACATGTAAAATATATAAAGCAATATATATTTTTTAAGATTTTTTTTTTTTTATTTTGAAGTAATCTCTACACTCAACACGGGGCTTGAACTCACAACCCTGAGATCAAGAATCACACTCTCCACTAACTGAGCCAGCCAAGTGCCCCAGAACATTTTTTAAAAGTAATCTCTACACCCAACATGGCGCTTGAACTCATGACCCCAAGACCAAGAATCACATGCTCTACTTACTGAGCCACACCTTAAAGCTATATATTCTTAGAGGTCTTTTGATGGACACAGGCAAACTTGGGCCTATACCTAGGGACTGAGTTTCTGGGTCTTTAGGGTATGAATTACTGCTTTGTTTTAGTAGATACTGCAAATTTTTCCAACTGGTTGTACCAGTATACATTCCCACTCACAGTCTATGAGAATTTCAGTTGTTCTACATCCTCTCCAACAGTTGATATTGTCAATGGGTTTGTTTTTTTGTTTGTTTTGTTTTTTAATTTTGGCCCTTCTGCCATGTGTGTATCTTAGTGAAGCTTTAGTTTGCATTTTCTTGGTGACTAATGGCTTTGAGCATCTTTTCACATGCTTACTGGCCCCTTGGATATCCTCCTTTGTGAAGTGTCTGTTGAGTTTTTTTGCACATTTGTTAACTTTGGTTTGTTTGGTATTTTTCTTATTGATTTATAAAAATTCTTTATGTATTCTAGATATGAATCCTTCATCGGATATGTGTTGTGGATATTTTTCTCCTCGTCTATGGTTTGCCTTTTCATTCTCTTAATGATGTTTTTTGATGAATGGAAGTTCTTACATTGAATTAAGTTCACATTATCACTTGTTTCTCTGACTGCAGTCAGACAGTCTGCTTTGGGTCCTCTCTCAGCTTTCCGTTCCCAGGCTGTAGGCTATTGTGTCCTGACCTGCAGGTCTCTCCGTTACCCTTCCCACAGATCCCTTCTGTTCCCCTGGCTTGCTGTAGATTCCCTGCGGTGGGGGCTGAAGTCTTACTCCTCTTTGGATAAGCAGAATTGGCCTCTTTTTCTAACTTGTGCCTGGCCGTATTTCCTCCGTAGCCACGGGTCTCGAAGGTTGGAACTATTAGACTGCTGGGGTCTCCCTGCCCACCAGCAGCAGCCAGTCCTCCTTCCTTGGGTCCCTCTGCATTTCACGTTCCAGTCTGAGCCCCACCCTGGGCTCCTTCACCGAGCAGAGGTGATCCATTCATCCTTATCAAGTCTTTTCCTGGCTCCGGTTACACTCTTCCCCCAAATGCTTTGGCAGGTGATCTTGGACACTTCCTTTGGTGTCCTCTGGGCAAGGGAGCCATTCTCCAGATCTCCACTCTCCTGGATTATGTTATAAACTTAGTTTTCACCTCAAGACCAAGACCTAATATCACAGGCTCAACATGTAAACTCCAAATGCGGGCCCGACATAATCCACTCAAAATGGATCCACGTGACCATTATATTGCATATCTCCAAAGTACTACTAGCCTGCCCTTCTTCCTCCTTCTAAGGGGTTCTTCACTTGAACGTGATCTGGAAATGCAATCAAGTAAAAGCAGAATCCCATAAACTTGGATGTGAAAAAAACCGCCGTCTTCATTTCTATAAACCTCTATTTGAAAATTAGCATTTCCTTACATTCTGAACACAGACGACAACCTGCAACATTAGCAGAAGTCCCTGTGCCTCTGTCACCAACAGAAATCACAGCAACCTTCACATCACATAGTTGCTGATGATAGCTTACCATTCACACTTATCATTATTCCAATACTGCAGATATTATTAGACCCACCAATAGATCTTTCATCTAATGGGTTAAATATAATTCTGTCTCACAAATTAGTTTCTTAAAAATATTCTGATAAACTTAGTTCAATATAGTTTACGCATTTTTTTTTTTTTTAGATTTTTTATTTATCCATTTGAGAGAGAGAGCGAGCGAGCAAGTGAGGGCAGGAGCAGGGGAGAGGGTCATTGGGAGAGGGAGAAGCAGACTCCCCACTAAGCAGGGAGCCCAGGACCCTGGTATCATGACCTGAGCTGAAGGCAGATGCCTAACTGACTGAACCACCCAGGCGCCCCTGGTTTATACATTTTAAAACACTCTGACCAGCAGTCTATAGGCTTTACAAAACTGCCAGAAAGTTCCCAGGGACAAAAAAAAGACTGAGAAATTCCTCTTGGCAAGAGACCCTCTTAAACCCCATAGCAACCTCAAGTCACATGGTGACCTACACTGATGAATGGGCAGCTATGCTTCTAGGTTGGGTAGTGTTGAAAGTCTGCTCCATCTTTGTTACTCTGTTCCTTTGGTGTGGGGGTGGTGGGGGGAGGACCTCAAGGGGCCCAGGCTTGTGGCTCCAGTTTTCTCTAGATTCTGGCATTCCGGAGATTCTGGAAGAACAGGGCATCTCTTCTGCAGGTCAGAGGAAATGGGCAGTAGCTCTCCAGCTAAATAGATTTCATGCTTGACTTCAGGGGAATAGCCCAAATGATGATCTGTTTGGGAGAGTAAATTAAAGAGGTAAACGGGCATGCTGGTTTTATTTGGTTTAACTTTTGCTGGTTTAGTTGCTCCCCTAAGCATTTCAAAGGAAGAATATTGGTTGTCAGACTGCTTTTCCCAGCATCATTATCTCCCCCCACTGCCCAATTCAAATTTTGGCCAGATCCTGCTTCTCAGGGGGCACAGACCTTGGATTAGCCTGTAGGGAAGGCTTACTGGAATCTCTTCTCTCTCCAGGCCGATCGAAACATGACTTATTTCTTTTCTCAGAGTTCCCAGTACTGAGTCTTGACATCACTCCCCCCTCCCATCCTCATTTCTCCTAATCAGTATCCTACCTTGCATTTCTTGGTTCAGAATGTTCAGGAAGAAGAGTTGTCTCCCTTTCCTAGAAGCCATGCTTTTATGTTCTAATTTGATGTTGAGTAACACAGATAATGGAAGAGGTTTGATTACATAATGAATGAATCCAGTTCCTTGTCTCATGCCATGAAAGACCAGTGAGATTCCCAGGTCCTAAAAATTGGTGACATATGCTTCATGTTGCTATCTAAATATCCTTAAATAGTGTGTTTCTTCTGGGGCCCTCCCACCCCCCAACCTGCCCCATGCATCCTAATCTTTCATTTCATCACACAAACCACTGGGCCAGTGAGTTGATGCGGTTGTAAGTCAGGTTGAGACACTTCCACTGACACCTTTGTCTTTTTTTTTTTTTTTTAAGATTTTATTTATTTATTTGATAGAGAGAGAGACAGCGAGAGAGGGAACACAAGCAGGGGGAGTGGGAGGAGAGGGAGAAGCAGGCTTCCCACGGAGCAGGGAGCTTGATGCGGGACTCGATCCCAGGACCTGGGATCATGATCTGAGCTGAAGGCAGACACTTAAGCACTGAGCCCCCCGGGCGCCCCACCTTTGTCTTCTTCGGTCAGGAATGCTGTTGGCATGGCTACAACCACGTCCTTCTCCTCCTCCTCCCTCCTCCCCATTAAGGACCCTTATTTTGACTGTTTGTGTTATTTTCAAAGAAAAGAGACTGCAGCTGATTCTGTGTGTGACATTCTTCCAAAGTGCTGTAAGTTCTCCATAAAAAGCTAAGCTGTCATTTGTTGTTATCGGGACCACTAGCCAAATTGTTGAAGTTGACGGAGTTTTATTAGCTATGTTTTTGCAATTATGCAAAACTGCCTTACTTGGAGACAAGTGGGAGAACTCTGCCTTCACACTGGCTTTGTCTTGTAGTTCTTAGCTGTATAACACCAATGAATGGTCTTGAGCTGTTTCCAGCCCGTAGGGATGGGTGTTAGTTTCTTGGACACTGCTGGGGAATCTGTGGGCAGCATTTTCGAAGGCAGGCTGTCCTGTAACAAGCAGTGGGCTCTGTGAGTCATGACTGTGACGCAGTGATTCTAGTGTTGACCCTCCCCCTGACTAACGTGTGGCCTTGGATAGGTCCTTTCATGTTTTTTGTCTCCAGTCTTCTCTTCCATAAAGGGAGACAGGAGGCCTTGGATGAGCGCTGAATCCCTTCCAGTTCGCTTTGTCATTTTATTATTCCAATAAATGAATCACAAAAAAGTCATGAAAACATCCCAATTATAACAATTAAGAAAAATAACTGCCATTCTGTTTTATATGGTGTTAAAGATTCCCGTTTGCCTCCTGAGCCTCTTAAAGGCCCAATATGTGTACCCCTGAAACTCTACGACATCCCTGTAAACTGTTTTTTAAAATTGATGGTGGGCCAGTATGAAATCCTGGGTCTTATTATCCAAGTCTCAGATTCTGAGTTGTAAGAATGTCTATTTAAAATGGTATGTTTTTCTTGCAGCAATTGTGAAGTGGTCAGATTTTATGATGTTTTAACATTCATTGCCATTCATTATCTAAACACTCCTCTATGATCCGGTGAGTTGTGTGAGGCTAATAAGTAGAACGGAATTCATGCCGGGTTTGATTGCATCTGCTGATTCTAGTGGAAGGCCTCTCTTACATCTTTCTCAACATGGTTAAGGCAAAGAGACGTGGAAAACCTCAGACTCGGCTCAAGATTTTAAATCTCTGTGACTTGGGAGAAGAAAAAAAACCGTGGCTCTGCGTGTCCATCTCCAACGCCTAACAACTGTAGAGTGTGGTGATATTTCACATGAAGAGAAATCTCTTGTCATTAGATTTTTTGAGTTATTAAAACAGTCACTATACCACTTTCTTTTCAAACATAGAATGTCCCCACCTGTGTAATGCTCATAAGTCCTAATCATGTTTCCATGCCATATGATATTTGTTTGACTTTATAATGTTCGGAGAGGGAATAACGGGGGGACGGGGCCACCGGGGGCACAGTGACATTTCACGGTCCGACTGCATCTCAGGCGAAAGGCAGCCCAGTTCACGCTGCTGCTGGATGCCGCGCTTTGCCTCTTTACGATTATGGGATGCCACGGACGGATTCTTGGAAGGCTGCGTCCTCTAAGTCAAGTCCATCACCCCATTGAACAAGGCTTCTCTCTCCTATCTTCCGATTTCTGGTTCCTCTGCCACCACCCCCTCCTAAGTACACACTAACACTTGTACTAGGCCTACATTTTCCAAAACATACACTTAGAGTTTCATTTACTGATTGCTCTGCTGTACTCCAAATGGCCCAGCATTTTGTCGATGAAAGGGTGTAAATCATGCCTTACGTGGGATATGGTAGGATGTGATGTTTAGAGAAAGGAAAATATGCTTCCTTATAGAAGCACCAGGCACTCAACCATCTGGATTGGGGAGAACATTTTCAGTCATTCATCCTGATGTTTTGTCTACGTTGTACACGTAGGGTGAGAGAGAGACTGAATGTTTCACTTCACATCCAGATGTTTTTGCATTATGCTGAAACAATTAAAAGACGTCAGTTATATTTTTAAGAATTTAAATAGGAAAAGCATTAACAGTTATACTAATTTAAGTTTTGAGATAGAAAAGATGAGGGAAAAAGGCATACTTTTGGCTGGTTCTTGATGCAATATGCTAGGTTTTTTTTTATTTTTTTAAGCCACGTATTTTGCAACTCAAGAATTTTTTAAAATTATGAAGAAATAGGGGCGCCTGGGTGGCTCAGTTGGTTAAGCGACTGCCTTCGGCTCAGGTCATGATCCTGGAGTCCCTGGATCGAGTCCCGCATCGGGCTCCCTGCTCTGCAGGGAGTCTGCTTCTCCCTCTGACCCTCCCCCCTCTCATGCTCTCTCTCTCATTCTCTCTCTCACAAATAAATAAATAAAATCTTAAAAAAAAAATTATGAAGAAATATCCCCAGAAATACGGCCTGTCACTAAAAATACAAGGATTGGGATTGTCGTTCAATAATAAAAACACTCGGGTCCTGCAAATTCAGGTAAGACGTGGGCAGTTAAAAGAAATGACTGTCAAAAATGGTTGCTTAACAGTTTAAGAAGTGAGAGCATCATTCGAAATGACTCTGCAAATACATGTATTCCTTGCACGAAATTGAGAATGCATGGTCCGTAGGTTTGTCAAGATTCTAACAGGATTTGCGGGAAGGCTTTTCAGACCTTTTAAAGATGCATTTTTGAGAAATGTTTTGAATGATTCAAAACGGAAAATAAGATTCCATCCACTGGAGCCACCTTGAACATCTGTCACAAGAGCACGAGCAGAAAGAAATGTTGAAACATTCTGCAACACAACCATTTGGGGGAAAAAAGGTGTTTTACGTTGTTTGGAGAATTGTATTTCTCTTGTATTCTCGCATTAAATGGGGTTGGGTCTAATGCTTGTTAGAAGACGTGTTCCGAGCATATTTCTTGTATTAGAAGACACAGCATTTTATCTGACGCTGAACTGCCAACAGGTTTTGTGGCCTCTTCTTCTACGCCATGAAAATTCCAATAGATTTTGCATTATTTCCAGGAAGGCACATAGATGTGCACATTAGACATAGCAGTAGTATCCGATTGAACGGGCCTGGTACAGCACTTTTGCTGACTCAGCACATGGTTTCTCTTTTCCAGATTACTAAAACAACTTTCCTTCCGGGGTAAAGGCTTCACAGAAAGCAAAGGGGAACTGAAATACAGAGGGGCCTTATTTTCACCCTTAATTACACCAAGTCCAAAGGCAAACGCAAAATCAGACTCAACTTTTCTAGGTTTATAGAATTAAACACCTTCCTCCCCTTGCCTCTCTCCCACCCCCAGCACCATAGGAATCCCATAAAGTTGGAACGAAGCTTGTTGTTCACCCATGAATTTGCACCAGGCCCCTTACGCTTGGGGCTGGACTCAGACGCAAGGTTACCCGGGCCTTTTCATGCTTTGTGTAGGGTATTTTAAGCAAGGCAGGTCAATCTCGGTTTTGTGGACTTGTACCAGAAAACATTTCTTAGAAGTCATGCATTGAGTAAGCTGCCTATCCCAGACATCACATAGGCACTTGTAGGACCTGGGGTGAACCTGGGGTCACAGCACGTGTCCACCTTCTCTGCCTGATTCAGCGCTGGAGCCCTCAGAGATGTAGGGTTGTGTATGCCGACCCCAATGTACAGTGCTAAAAGGCTAGGGCCCCTTGCTATACATATCAAACGTTCCTGAAGTTCAGTTCTCTGTTCCGTGAACACTCAGCAGTCCGGTGCGCTGGGAATCGCGGGCCCGCAGGGCAGCTCGTGGACCCGGGTCGGGAAGAATATTGTGAACCTCCGGTCTCCCCGAAGCCTCCCACCTCCCCCGCCTCTGGCCTCCCCCATGACCAGCTCACTAATCAATGCAAATGTCGTAGGAGGCCAGGTCCGCAATTGGCATTCCAGAGCTCTCGGACCACCAGCAGAGCTTTAAATAAGTGCAGATGTGACAGGCGGGAGACCCGGGGAGGCCGCCTCTCCGCCCCGCACCGCGCGCCCGGCGCAGGCCAGTGCTCACCGCCGCGGGCCTCGGCTGAGCGCGCGGGGTGCCTGCGGCGGCTGCGGCACTACCTTCTGCGCCCCAGTCACCGCGGAGGCTACGGAGGCCCCCGAGTTTGCAGGCAGTGCGGGAACGGTGTGAGCGCCGTGGTCCATAACCTCCATGGCCCCACTGCTTCTCCTCTCAAGTGGCTGGGGAGTAACCTACCCTCGCCGCCAGCCCCGGCCTCCAAGGGCCCGACTGCCGAGTCGGGCTCGGGAAATTCTGAACTTGGCCGGCCGGCACGGCTGGGGAGGCTCCGCTCTTCCACCGCAGGGCCCGGGCGCGCAGGAGGCGCTCCGGGCCCGACCCGCCGGCGACACGGAGAATCTGCACCTTCTCCCCAGCTTACCCCCCGCCCCACGCGGAAAGGCACCTTTGCCGTCCCAACCCCAGCCTGGAGGCTCGGTGCCCGGACGGAAGAGCCAAGCCGGAGCCGTCCGGGCCTGCGGGCCGCGCAGAATGCGGTCCTGAGTGCGGGCCGAGGCGGAGCGGGCGGGAGCGGGAGAGGTCAAGCCCCGGTCAGTCCCAAGTCCGGGTGGCGGTGGAGCGGCTCTGCCCGGGGGCGAGAAGCGGCGGGGGCGGCTCCACCTCTGCAGACGGCCTGCGGAACCGGCGACCCGCAGGCTCCCTTGTAGCCCCGACCGCAGGCTCCGAGTTTAAAGGCTTGGGGAGAGGGGGAAAGGCGAGGGAAAGACCCCAAAAAACTCGAAGCCAAGCGCATTCTTCGGTGTCTGGTCAGCCCCGAGCCCGATTCCGAATTTATTCACAACCAGCCCCCTAACTCTCCAATCTCGGGGAGGCTCCACGAGCCCTGCCGGTCCCGGGCCGCGCGGCCACCTGCCTGCGCTCTCGTCCTCCGACCCGGGCCCTTCAGGTCCAGCAAACCCTTTCGGCCTCTCCGGCCCGCCTCCGCGGGTGCCACTTCCCGGGGCCCAGGAGGGTGGCGGGGGCGCAGCTGCAGACCGCTCGGCGGCCGCCCGACGAGGCGCCCGGGCCAGGGCCCCATACCTCCCCCCGGCCCCGCGCAGTCCCGCCTCTCCGGGCCCCAACGGCGCCAGCCCCGCGCCCCGCCGCTGCGGGAGCCGGTCCCCCCCCGCCCCGAAACCTGCAGGCCGGGAGGGGCGGGCGGCCGCGCGCGGTGCAGGGCCTTCTCGCCCGAGCGGCCGGCCCTGCAGCTAGCCCGGCCACCCCGGGCCTTCCCACCCGCCTCCCACACACGGGAGACCCCGGTCTGGCCGCCGACGGCCCGCCCCGAGCCTCGGCGCCTCTGGACACCCCCTCGGCCGCGGGGCACGCTCGGCAGGATCCGCGCAGCGGACGCCCGCCCGAGCCCCGGGCCGCGCGCGTCACTCGCGCCTTCCGCCGCCGGCCGCCCCCCGGGCGTCCCTCCCTCCCTCCCTGCCCCCTGCCTCCGGGCCCGGCGCGGCGGCGGCCAGGGCTCCAGGCGAGAACCGCAGGCACTGGCGCGCACGAACCGGCCGCGGGGCACCGAGAGCCACGTGCGCCGAGCCTGGCCGCCGCGCCGGGTCCCGGCCGCCCCCGGGTCCCAGCCGCGCCCGGCGCCCGCCCGCCCGCCCGCCGCAGCCGCTCGCTCGCCGGCACCTGCACCCTGCTCCCGCGCTTGCCTTTCCGTCCGCGAGTAGAAATGCTACGGCCTTAAGCAAATACGTTTTCGGAGACACGCACGAAAAAGACGAGGGGGCTACGACAGTCCGAGCGCCGAGGCACAGAAACGCGAACTGGCCCGGAGCGACCGGGCTTGGCGCAGAGACGCTTGGAACCAGCCCGAGAGGCGACAGCCATGGGTCTGCGGAAAGCGGAGCTCTTCTTCAAAGACAGGGTGATAAACCGCTTCAAATTATATCGAGAAACTATTCAAATCCTCAGTTATTTTCTGTGGACCTGTCCTCATTAAAATGCCGATTGTAAGCAAAACCAAAAACTTGAATTTATTGATGTAAGTCCTGTTCAAAGAGGCCAACAGGAGCACGAGACACACAACGATGACATTGCTTGGTGATGCGACCACTATGCCATACTTTGCGGAGACGTTCTAATGAATTCATCTCTTTCTTTAAGTGTAAAATGTAGCCAAGCAACTTCCCCTACAGCTAGCAATGCCAGATAATATGGTTACTTTCCTAATGTAAAGTTTCCTGGTGATTTAATACCTAAAACAGTATCCGCAAGGTTTCCGATTGTGTCACATAAACAGCAGAACATAACCGGGCTAAAGAACTGTTAAGTCCCTTTATGTAAATACCTGATGCCATCGTTCAAAAATAGTTGTTAGTTTGTAGAGCAAATCTAAATCACAGGGCCAGGCTTAGCTGCTCTTTCATGAATAATATCTCAACTTTCCTCCGATCCCAAAGAAGACAAACTGCAATGTCAGTATTTTGTTCTTTAGAATAAATTGTCCTTTCCTGCTGCCTGAGGTGCTCAGGAATGAGATGTGTTAGGCATTCATATGAGGATATTTTGGAAGATGGTGCAGGTGTGGGCTGACTTAAATTACTTGCTTTTGTGGTTTTTTTTTTTTTAAAGGTCAAATGTAGGATCTGGTTTTAGGGAAGGCAGAGAATAAGATTTCCTGACATGAGTTAAAATGCCCCTTTGCCCAGTCTCAGATGGAGGAGATAACACAAACCTGATAAGGCATTTAGCTGATGCATCCTGAAAAATGATGTGCCTATCAGCATGCATGTCATCAATCAAAAATTATTCAATATTTGCATTCAATTAGCCAAATGGCTCCACCATTTTGAGAATTTTCACAAATAAGCAATTAGCAAAATGATCAGTAAAATCTTCCACACCCACTCATTTAATGGTAAATTATTGAGCAGTACTTTAACTTGTAGGAATATTTAATAGTTTGGGAATTTGTGGTGCAATTAAAAATGAAGTACAAGAATCTCACAGTTAAATTTTCTGAACTGGTAGCAAATACTAACAGAATTACTTAGGTTTCTTTCTTTTTTAATAATTTTGGAACAAAGACTAAATTTAGGTAACAAATCAGAACAGTCCTAACATCTGAATATATAAGTGAGTTGAGTATATGGTTTCTGAAGTGATTTTTTTATATAAAATAGCTTAGTGGCCTTTAAAAAATCTCTTGCTTAATTAAACACATAACATAAGGAATATTAAGATATGTGTTTTTGTCTTATGTAACTAGAATTCCTTACATACCGACATAAGAAACTAACAGCTATGTTGGCTACCTCCCTAAGTATCAGTAATTTAAATTCCCTGAATATAACTGACCTCAGTAAGTTGAATCATAGGACATAAAAGCTACTTCATAAGAACTCTTTATATATAATTATGCAAATCATAGTAGTTTTTAAGTCACTAATAACTAGACATATAAATTTTCTGGGTTGAAGGAGAGACTAAATCTATCATATAATTTTCTAGCCATCTTTTAATATGAGATAAATTATAGCATATAAACATCCTCAGGATCTGTTTTATTATAAGAAAATAATTTTCTTTGCTGTCAGAGACACCCATGAGGGCACGTTTTTGTTATATATGTGAAAGCTGTTAAATTTGATGATTAAACACATAATTTCAAGCCATTTCTCAGAAGAGTTCTCAGACTATCCAGAGCATTTTACTTCTGAGTAATGCATTAAAAATACAAAATGCGTGGCATTTATATTGAATTTTTGTGACCGAGAATGTACCTAAAACAGGAAATACGTGCAAATAAAAACTAAAGAGTTAGGTCCAGATGAAAAAGGACATTCAAAATTCCGCTTCACAGAAAAATGATCTATTTTACCAACAATTCTTTTTTTTTTTTTTAAAGATTTTATTTATTTACTTGAGAGAGAGAATGAGATAGAGAGAGCATGAGAGAGGGGAGGGTCAGAGAGAGAGGCAGACTCCCTGCCGAGCAGGGAGCCCGACGTGGGACTCGATCCCGGGACTCCAGGATCATGACCTGAGCCGAAGGCAGTCGCTTAACCAACTGAGCCACCCAGGCGCCCCTTACCAACAATTCTTGCAATATTTTCTCTCTCCAGGTCTGCCCTTTACAAAATGACAAAACTGTTCAGGGATCTGCTGACCAACCTCACACAACTGGAGCTGTGTGTGTGTGTGTGTGTGTGTGTGTTTCAATCTCCATTTGCCTTTGCAGGGCACAGAAATAAAGGAAATAGGAAAACCTTGAGCTACTCTGACACACATAAGGACTTATAGTTTATTAATCAGAGAATTTAGCTTATCCCCTCTGCTATTCATCTGAAATTAATTAAGTGTGTAGAATTACAAGGTGGGTGTATCTGAGACAGCAGGCCCTGCTCGGACTAATCAAAAGGGCACATGTTGAATGAGTACAATTTAGTTAAGGTTAATCCAGTGAAGATGATACCTCCCTGGTCTTAATTACTCTAGGTGATAGATTGTGGAATGGGAGAGTAGGAAGGAAGGGAAATTCGGTCCTACTGAACACCGGGACCTTCTAATTTAATTTAGCTCCCTGTTTTCACAGAGGCAAACAGTTTCCATTCAGAGAGCAGGACCACACTCTCTGGATTCTTGTTTAAGGTTGGTAAGAGAAAAAAAATAATTGCATGTGTATTCTTAAGAAAAATAAATGGAAAACACATATGAAGGTTTCAAAGCTGTTGGTGATAATGGGCCTTTTATTACAGACATGTCAGTTCGGAATTTTATCACAGCTCAGTGTATTCTTTGTGATTTCTGCTGGGGGCTGGTTACTTTTTTGAACTTTCTTCTGAGTGCTGGGACTGGGCAATGTGCTGAAATGAACAGAGATTGTTTCTGTACCTACAAGACTGCATTAATGAAATGACTGCATATGTATTATTAAAAAACAACACAGTTTAAAATATTAACAAATACACAACTAACCACCATGGATGAATCGCACAAACAAGATGTGGAGCATTAGAAGCAGATGCAAGAATACCTACTCTACGATTACATTTATATAAAGCTCAAAAACAGACAACGCAAATCTATGTGTTACAGGTCAGAGTAGTGATGGTCCTCGGGGGAGCACAAAACCAGAGAGGCTTCTGGGGGTGTTGATAATATTCTCTTTCTCAAGCTGGCTGCTGGTTACACAGGTGGGTCCACTTCATGAAAATTCATTCAGCTCATGAATTTATAAACTTATGATTTGAGCACTTTTCTGTATATATGCCTTGTTTCAATGAAACATTTACTTTACAGAATGAAAATGAATAAGAGAAAAATACTAAGAAGGGGATGGGATTATAGAACGAAATATTCTTAAAAGACAGAGGTGTGAGGGCTGCTGAGTTCTTAATGTGTTCACTTTGTCATCTTTCCATCTGCTCGTGCACAAACGCTAAGATTACACCTCTGTATCCAGACTTCACTAAATATTTGGATCTTTCTTATTTCTTTTGCTTATGTGAAAGTCCCAGTCTGATTAAGGTGTTTCAGAATTTTATTCTATGTTGCTATTTAAGGTGCAGCTCTCCACCCCCCCACACACAAAAGAAAAAGTTTATTTCCTCCTTGCGCATGCATTAAAAAATCATCAGTTGATTTTCTTGTTTTCAGTTTTGTGATATATTTTTGGCTCAAGAGGGAGTATCTGTTTCTGATTTATTAGCATTTGATCCCCTAGTTTCCTGCCATTGATCAAGCCTAATACTTAGCTCAGCTGATGAGTTTTATATGAAAACTGATATTTCAGGAAGACGGAAGGTTGGACCCATTTTTAATATTTTTCCCCCCTTCATCTCTTTCAGAGTTTGATGTACACGGGAGACACCTAGCAAAGCCTGAAACTATATTTCTTTTTCACTATGTCTCCCTGGTATAAAACCTTTTGGAAGCAAAAGATGTATTTATCAATAGAAGAGATGTTTGTCCGGTGTCATCCACATCCTGCCAACTGTATACACATTTATACCCTCTCGCCAAAACAGGCCTTCACCGCGCTGCTAACCCGCTGTCTGCCATTCAATCTCCAGTGAAGTCATGGTGAATAAGGTCAGCTCCTTGGAAACATCTGCATTTGATCAGTTTGCACGAACCGGGGGCCTTCCTAATGCTGGACTTCCCCGAAGTCCCCTATTGACAAGAGCTGATTCACCACCACTGCCCGAGTCTCCCTCAGGAAACCATTTTCCTCCTCTCAGCGATGCAACACCCAGACTCGATTCTGCTCTAATGAACCAAGGGACATCTGTGGTCCCACGCATTCTGAGCTGGCAGCACCCTGTGGAAGAATGTCCCTCCATCAACAGGGAAGATGTTGTTCTAGTTCTTGCTAAAGCTAGGGTGATTGGTGGTCCTTTATCCATGTCAGGACCGGGGAAGAGTAGCAAGTGAATTCTGGTCAGAAAGTCATCTGTTGATGTTACGTGAACCACTGCAGACCCTGATAGGGTCAGTTCTGTGCTCCCAGGGGCACATCAGTGGAGGATTAGCATTAGCTGCTGTGTGTGTGTGTCTGTGTTTTCTTTTCTCTTCTTTTCTTTCCTGTCCCTCTCCTCCCCTCACCCCCCAGTCTTATTTTCAGCATTGTATTGTCAATAGGTTATTCCAATATAAAAACCTAAAGGACAACTCTAGAGCCTCTTTTTCTTTAAAGCAAAAAATAACTTTTATGACAGTCTGATAGTCCCAGATGGTATATTTTGATAGGCAGAATATACATTTTATTCGTGACAGTCTAAAAGAGAAGTTGATGAAAAATCTAGTGTAAACTTTTACATGAAACATTAACCTGAAGATAGCATGAAAGAAGTTTTAGAAAATTCGGGGCATCATTAAATTCATTCTACCTGTAGAACATTTAGAAAATGCCCCCCTCAGGTGTTTACAAAATTTGTTTACCACATTTTTAAAATCTGCAAGTCTGACTGTCCTTCATTTACAAAGAGGCTGGGGCAATAGGCTAAAAAATCTAGTCCATGAGTTACATTTTCACTGAAGGGCTTCTGAGCCTAACAGGTACCAAGCAGGAGGCAAGAGACTCAGGGAACAGTCCCCCCTCTTCCGGAGCCGTGAGAGCAGTTGAGGGGACGAGACAAAAATACATAAAAATGTAAATAGCCGCAAGAAGTGTCAGGTAGGCAGCAAGGGCATAACCACCCACGTGCAGATTAGCCACGTTTTCCTTCTGTTAAGGACATCAGAACTGGTTCCTGGTTGAAGCCTGAAGCCTCCGCTCGTGGTCCCATCGACGGCCTCAGTGCCGCTGTTCCCCATCACCCCGTCCGTGATCAGGGATGCTGGGGCCAGGCAGACCTGCGTTACAATACCAGCGCTTCTGGAAGCAGGGCAAGTTCCTGAACTGCTCTGGGCCTTGGGTTCCTCACCTGTAAACAATAGCACTACCTCCAGCCTGGGCCGGTGTATCAGACGGTGTCTGCACAGTGCTTAGAGCAATGCTGAGTGCCCTGCTCAGCGCGAGCTGCTATGGTTGGCGTTCACGTTCCTGCCCTTCTCCATCCCTCCCCACATCAGCCGGTCGTGTTGGCTTTAGTACCTCATGACTTCATTCAGATACAAAGGAAATTGTTTTGAAACACTTCAGAAAGCTGCTTTTTTCAAGCCTACTGGCTCTCCCAGCACAATCCAGTTCAACAGGGATGGAAATTTAGGGTGATTCATATCACTGTCTTTCCCCCTAAGGGCAAAGTTACATACTGTACAAATAAAGGAACAGCTTTTTCCACCACGAAAGGATTATTTTAAAGGTCTCGCCATGGGTGTAGAAATCCTTGGCGCCCGGGCCAGCGAGCCGTCCTAAATGTCAATATTCTGGAAAACCTGACTTGCCCGCAGAGATTTCACTGGCTTTATGCAAGTGACTCAAATGCTTTTCCTCAGCTCGGACTAGTCCCACATGTCGGGTGCTTTTCTTATTCATCTCTGCTTCTGAACCCCTCACGGCCATGGGCCCCATTGCCTTCTTACCCCGGAGATCTCCCTCGTCCGCAGGGCCTCCTCCTGGGGCTCTTCCACCCGCACGTCTTCTGGGTCTGCCTCTCTCTCCCGCACCACTTTTGGCCACTTGGCCCTCAGCAGCTCTCTTCTCCCTACAGTCCTAGCTACTCCTCTTTTCTTCCCTCTTGGCCATCCAGGCCTTTCTGCCACATTCCTCTCATCTCCCTGCTGTCTTTGGAATAAACCCTTGGCTGTCCCCTTGAATGTTGTAAGCATTAGCCCTCCTGAGAGCTCTTCTTTCAAAATCAGCCTTTCCCAAGCTTCTCCCTTTGTTTTACTCCCCAAAGCAAGCTCGCTATACCCTTGACCTTTGCTCTGTCTCCCTCCTGTGGCTGTCCTTGAGCTGATAGTTGTCTGTCCTTCAGCGAAGGGGTGGGGCTGCAAGGGTGTCAAGAGGAAGAGGTTGGAGCCTTGACTCTTAGCCTCCTTTGCTTGGTCATGTCTTTCCTCTTCCACTGATCCATTAAGACGGGGTTTAATCACGGAGCCAGCCATCACCTCCTCCTTCGGAACCACCTCTGGGAATTCTGCTCAACCCCACCTGCCTGCCCACCAGCACCATCCAGAAGTACAGTCCATTCCCAACGAGTGTATTTACTCTGTCTCCCCCCCCGCTTGCTCGCACCCCCACCCCCTCGGGTCTGGAAACCCCTTCACTTTTGTGTCCTCAGGGAGGCTTCTTGACAAGAGCTGAGCCTAATTCAGCTCTTTATAGAACTGGGCAGGTTGCTGTCATTGAATTAAAAGTCCCATTCAATTCTGTTCAATCCAATTAATTTAAAATGTAAAGATGATTGGGGGTTGCTCTGAGTGGTGTAAGAGAAAGAAGAGAGGATGCCACCTGTCTACCCCCGTGATGGAAAGTGAACTCAGGTGAGGGAAATGGAGAGCGATGTGGGATCTGTGTGATAGGGAGAGGGGCTGGGTGACGGGCCTGGATCCCTGGGAGAAGTCAGGGCTTGTCTGTGTCCGAGGGGCTTTGGGGGATGAGAAGAAGTGTTCAATTCTTTCAGTCACATAAATGATTCATACTTAGCTTAGTATCCAATTTACTGATTTTAAAGCAATTAACATTTTGAAAATACTCACATGCTACCGAGTAGCTAATAAGTCAAGAATATCAACTTAACTAATTAGATTCCCCCTAACAAGTAAACATTTTTGCATACTTAAGCAATTAAAGTTTTTATAATTCTAATATATCAGATTCCCCTAATTGCTTAGGCACCTTAAAAAATAAATTGGCAATAATTTCACGATAATAAACTCATCAGCTCTCTTATGCTAAAATCTTACACAAAAGGTAATACATACACTTACTTGTGATCCTTCTTTATGTTTTCATTCCCACTGTTAACTTTTTAGTTCTTTCTCCTTTGCCTTGGGTGTGATTTTTACTCAACCGCCCTAATGAGTCAGAGTTACTTTCTAAGCCAGGGTAAGGCTGCAGATACAGGTGGATGGTCTCAATTCAGGACAGGGAGCAGTGACTTGTGTGTGTGCTTTCTAAGGTCAGCGTCTGGCCAGCCAGGCACTTTACTATTCAGAGACTTGATTTCATGACATCAGAACTATACGGCTTATAGGTTCTGATCAAACAAATGCCCTTTTATTGTTTTGATCTTAATCTTTGCCCCCCAGTGATGCTTGTTCTGAGTATCTTCCCTTATCAATAGTGTAGTCTTATAGAAGTCAACTTTGTAGCTGCCTAGCCTGAACATCTTCTCTTCATTTTACAGCAGGTATAAGCCTCTTTTGCAGTTGCTGGCTCTCAGTGAGTCCTGGTGTGGTTCCGCTTGAACTTGGATGTTTACTAAATTGGGCTTACCAGAACTATAGAGCTATATACATATAGAGTATTGATGTCCCACGCTCTGCTAACTATGAAAGCTGGACCGAAGCACTTTCCCTGAGCTCCTCGTTCTGTATCCTGGACTCCACCTCTGAAGTCCAATCAGCCCTAACCACCTGTCATGCTTAGATTCTAAGTGGCAAAATGCATGTGACATATCCCCGTGCTGTGGACCTTCGTGGGAGGGAGTGTGTGGCCAGGGCAGCAGAGTTGATGGGCTAAGTCTCGATCTTACCACTTGATCTTCAAGGGTGGTAGGATTTGCCTGGACGAGAAAAGAGAAAGGGCAGCTAGAGAGAGGGAAAGACGTGAGCAAAGGCATGGCCACCTTGGCTCCGCCCCCTCTCCCTCTCTCCCCTCTCTTGCCCAGCCCCTGCCCTCCTGTTTTACTTTTCTATCCTTGTGAAACCAACCCCTGCAAAACACAATGGCTTAAGACAACAAGTTATTATGTCTCATGCCTCTGGCTGAGCTGGGTTCAGCCAGACAGTTCTGCTCCGTGGAGTAGGGGTCGCTCGCGGGACCGCCTTCGGCTGCTAGACCGGCTGCACTGGCAGGTCAAGGAAGGCTCCGTGCATATGTCTGGGGCCTTGGTGCCTCTGCCTGCGGCCGTTCCTCCCGTCGGGCCCTCTCAAAGCATGGTGGTCTCAGGATGGCCCAACTGCTCGCAGGGCTTCTCCAAGAGGGAGAAGCAGAAGCTGCCTTTACGAAACCCGACACTTGGGAGTTCCATCGGGTCACCTACATGACATTCTATTGTTCTGAGCAGGTCCAAGGCCAGCCCAGCTGAACTAGACCACTGGATGGGAGCAGAGCATGGGCAGAAGACGGCTCGGTGGCAGCCGTGTCTGAGGACCGTCTGCTCCATCCCCCCACCCCGTACCCCCCTCCACCACGCATGGTGCGCGCGCAGCTGCCCGAGGGCTAAAAACCTACCGCACTGGGGGAACAGACCTCGGGGCCCAGGCAAGTCCCCGTGCCAGGTGTTAGAATTTTCCATTTGTGAGCAACTGCAATAAATGCTGGCGGTTCTGCTCATTTTGACTCTTCATCGCACACCTTTGGTTACCGCTGGGTTTCTCAAGTGTGATTCTTTTTTTCCCCCTAATTAGACCCAAAGCTCCCAGGGGCAGGGACCACCTGTTCTTCTCTCCTAGACCTAACGGTACCTTGAGTCAGGCTAGGAACTTCTGAAGGAAGTCGAATTGGTATAAAATTCCATGCATTCTTATTTCTTGAACACTAACTAGAGGTCTAGAGTTATGGCCGTGAACAGAATTGCCGCGCTCTGGAGCGTCCCTCGTTCCAGCATAACGGTCCCGACAGTGACTGTCAGATCTACCATGTATCGAGTACCTATTCTCTTTGCACCTGTTGGCTTTACACACACTGTATCCTTGATCCTCCCAGCCACCCTCTGAAGAGAAGTTATTACTGTCCCCTTTTACACAAGAGGAAACCAAGGCTTTAAGGAGATGATGTCATTTTCTCCAGGCCAGTCTATCTGTGCCAGAGCTGGGATCCAAGCAGGAGACTATGTGGCTCATGGGTGGGGCCATCACCTCCCTTCTGTTGCTAGCCACGCATGCAGAATGCCGGTCCTCAATGCTCAGTTTTCAGTTATCCCCCCGAACATCACAGCCTGATGAAAACCCAGATCCTGAAAAACACATGTGAACTTGCACCTGTGTGTGTCCCTGCATGCACCTGTGTAGGAGAAGGCGGTTGACACTGGGAAATCTAGCATGTCCAATGTCGTAAAGCAGTGGTTCTCAAGGTGGTCCACGAGTCAAAACTATTTTCCAAACAACAGTAAGGCCTCAATTGCCTTTTTCATTCTCATGCTATCACACGTGTGCACTGGTGTTTTCCACCAGTGATATGCCCAGTGATATTCCACCAGCACGACAGACTGGATGCAGATGAACAGAAAGAAGCAAAATGACTTCTAATAAATCAGACATTAAAAAGGTTTCCAAAAATGGCAGACGAGGCCAGCTTCTCACTAGGCTTTTTCTTGTTGTTGTTTCTGAATATGTAGTCCCTTTTCATGAAAGTATTATGTATGTGAATATATAATGGGTTTATTATTATTTTTAAATGAAGTAATAAATGAGTATTTTTAAACGTGCACAGTTTTAATTGCTAATATGGAAATTCTTGATAGGTACGATTCATAGAAAGAGAAGCTGGTTGGAGTCCGCAATAATTTTTAAGAGTGCGGAAGGGAGTCCTGGGCCCTGGTGGTGCATGCTGCAGTGGGAGGGGGGTTGAAAGCCTTCGGCTCAGTAGGAGAAGCTAAAGCTACCGGTCTTTGCCTGAGTTGTGGTAAGCATTGTCGAAGACCCAAAGGTGGGGAAATGAGATGCTCTCAGGGCTGAGAGAGCCCCTGGGAACCATGAAGAACTCCCTAAAAGTGAGAGCCAAGCAGGATTTTCTCTCGCCACCCCCGTGCCACCCAGACGCCCCAGCAGAAACTCAAAGAGGCGGGCGTGATTTCTTCACTGCAAACTATGGCAGCAGTCATTTGCTACAGAGACCAGAATTCTCCTCTGTTCCCGAGAACCAGTGCTTTGGAAAGCACTGTCCAGGTGGGCAAGTGCATGGCTCTGATGTCCAAGGCCGGCAGGTCAGGGCTGATCTCTAGATACCCAATATCTATACACAAATTTGGTTCAGAAAAGAAAACCAGGCAAAGCAACACTTGCTCACAGGCCTGGGTCTCCAGAAGGGGCTGACACTCTCTGGGGCTGACGCTCTGCCCCCAGAGCCCCCCAACCTGGCCCAGATCTCCGAGTGAGGCCTGGGAGCACAGAGGCTTGTGAGTCAAGTGCTGTGAAGAAGGAAGTGCACTGCCCCGTCGCTGCTGGACTCCCTGTCTTTATCTCCAGCATCCTGCCTCTGGGGTAGACAGCCCTACAGAACAACTGGATCACACCCACGTCACACTTTTTGTTCTTCCTAAAACGTGGCGACGGTTGTGAAGATGCCAAGGAGGCGTGAACAAAACATCTACCCGACAGGCCCAGTCTACAAGCCCAGCCTCACCCTCCAACCTTGAATCACACCAGAGGATCACATGGCCTGAAGCCAGGACCCCGCTCACCAGTGAGGTTTGCTACAGGGCTGGCGAGTGATGAAGCAGCTCACCCCCTACACTGGGATTCCAGGCCCTGGGACAGGCTGCAATAAGGTGAATCGGGGGGAAAGGACTCGAGTCTTAGCTCAGGAGGGCAAATCATCACTTCCTGTAAGAAGTGGCACCTGGTTCTCTTCCTGGCCCCACCACCAGCACCTCCTTCTTGACCTCTCTCCTCTCCTATTCTTTGCTTGTGTCCCACTCCCGCTTTCCAGCACCACTTCTTCCTCATACACCCTCCCTTCCTCTCCTAGGCTCTGGGCCTGGATTCCGTGAGACTTTGCCCTGCCGAAGACCCCAAAGAGCAGGAAGTGCGGCTGAGTCTCTGTCCTAATACAGAAGACAGCAGAGGGGGGCCTGGGGAGAAGGAGGGAGGCAGAACCAGAGTCAGCAGTGTCTTCAGTTTCAGAAAATAAGAAGCATGTGAATCTCAGATTGTGTAGATTTTCTTTAATTTGATTAAGATAATGATGCTATCTTTATGCAACTCCAATCATAGAAATGAATGTATCTGAAAATTTAGTGTCTTAACAACCACATATTGAGTTGTTGATAATGCTTGTCTAAAAGGCTCTTAAAACTACAAAGTAATGCATTTCTAATGCTGGAATTCCAGGCACAGAGACAGACCAGTGTGAGTGATACTCAGGATAGAAGAGCTATTCCAGCTGCTCTCCAGTTACCCCAAATGGGCAACCATCTAGTCCAAGTATGTAATAGGCAGCCTGCATCAATTTTAATTTGAATGCATTTGCTTGTAAACTAAAATCATTTCTGGTGAATTATCCTCTCCAACCAAGAGCTATAGGGCCTTAAGGTTTACACTGGTAATCCACTTTTAAAAATTGCACATTGCTGGGGCGCCTGGGTGACGCAGCCAGTTAAGCATCCGACTCTTGGTTTCCGCTCAGGTCATGATCTCAAGATTCTGGGATCCGGCCCCAAGTTCGCTCCATGCTCAGTGCAGAGTCTGCTTAAAGATTCTCTCCCTCTGCTCCTCCCCCTGCTCACACTTACTCTCTCTCTCAAATTCAAATTAATAAATCTTTTTTAAAAATTGTGCATTGCTTCAGCAAAAGGTAACCTCTTAAGCCCCCCTATGAGAATAAGTTGTCTGGATGACTTGGTTCCACGAGCAGGGGGGTAGAGTAGCATGCATGCATGCATGCATTCATTTATGTAACAAATATTTAATAAGGGAGGGAAGGAGGAAAGGCAGGGAGGAAAGGAGAAACAGGGCTTTCCGGGGCACTGGGATAGGGGTGTTAGCAGCTTCACGGTTTGGGCTGAGCCTCCTAGCCAGCAGGACCAGAATCTTTGAAAGAGGACTCTCTGCCTCAAGGCAAAGAATAAATCCCCAGAAAGGAGAAGAGGAAAAGGAGAAGGGGAGTCTGAGGACTCTACAGTGTCGGCTTATTACTCACAATAGTACCCCCACATCATTTCCCTTCCCTGGCTTTGCCTTCTAGAATTAGGCAGCAAAAGCCCTTGGAAACTCTTCGCATGAGCACGACCCATTTCTCTCTCGAGCAGGTCAAATGGGAGCTGTCTGCTCTGAGGTCTGCTTGGGAGGGAGTCAGAAAGGCCCTCCCAGGCTCTCTCACCAGCCTCTCTCTGATGCCGGCTTACTCTTTCAGTGTAAGTGCCAGGCCCTAAAATACAAACCCCACTGCGGGGAAGTAACAGGTTAAGTCTTGAGCAGCCATTAACCCCCAGGAGGATGGGGCTGAGAAAGCAGCCACTGGTAAGGGAGAGGGTGCCAGGTATTTGGGATGGGGATACTTGGATTCAAATCCCTCCACTTCTTGGTGCATGATCCCTTCACCTGCTTGAGAGACAGATAGTTATTTCCTTCATCACTGGTGAAACAGAGTCATATCACAGGCTGATGTGAGAGTTAAGAGAGAATATTTGCTGAATATGTTTTTTGGATATAGAACACAATAATGCCCACCATTATTATTCAATTTTATCAGGTCTTTTTGGGAGTGACAGCTAGCTGGAATGAAGCTTAACAAGAGGCCTCAGAGGAGGTCTGGAGAGGGGAAGGGGAGAACTCCCCCTGAGTATGGTCTAAGGCAGACTGGCCTGGGAGGGGTGCCAAGAAGGGAAATAAGGCAGGGGTCTTGAGGGGAGAAGGGGATGTGGACGGAAAGCAAGGAAGATGCCCAAACCAAGCAACCAGTTTGGTGATTTGTCTGAGAGTCAGACTCAGCTTCCCTTGCTGAAACACAGGCTGTGGAAGATCCTTGAGAAGGGATCTGTAGAGGCCTGGGGCCTGTCTTCAGGGCCAGGGACAGCTTAGAAAGGGGAGAGGGAAGCCATAGGGTCTCTGGATTTGGGAGGAGAACTTGGGGTTTCCTCGCTGCCATTCTGCAGGCCATGGCGAGAGTCTGTCCCGTGCCATGCTGTGGGCTGCAGAACAACACAGGCCCTGCTTTGGGGCCAGAGGGCTGTGGACAATCAGGGCTCAGCCTAAGACATTTGGAGCAGGTGCTTTGTCCACCCACTGGGAACCTACAGACCAGAGTGAGGTGGGCCACAGGGCCCTCACTTAGCTCACAACTGATTAAGAAACCACTTCTGATAGAGACCAATCTTCTGATTCGACTACCTTATTTGGACTCCTGAACTTATTTGGACTTCTCAGGCATTCAAGGTTTTACCCAGGGAAACGCATCTGGTGGCAGGGAGGGGAGGGAGGACTCATGAAAATCACTTCAAATTAACTTTAGACTGCTTCTTGTAGCAGGAGGGCTCTGTAGGCCCCAACTATGCTAATGCAGCCTTGAGGTTTGAAGGGCAAATCCCCCCAAACACCAGCACTGGCCGCAGGAACCACTCTGAGAGCTGGCTCCCAGGGCCGTGAGGCTCTTACCACATTGTAAACTATACATTTGCAAATCTCACAGCTAATCCGCAGTACAGCCTGCGTGCAATCTAATCTGAGTGTCAGAGCCCCGGAGGCAGCCTCGTGGCACAGGCAGACCCCGTCTTAAGCCTCACACTGAACAGTACCACTCGTTAGCCAGACGGCAAAATATGTAACTTGAAGTCCCCTTGCCATGAGAACCCCGTCTCTGGAATTTCCTGGCTTCGGGAGGGGTTCAGTTTCTAACCTTTGCTTTCTGTTGCATTTTATTCCTGGGGCCGTTTGTGTATTTGGTAGGGAGGCGAGGGGGCAGGGAGAAGAGAAGAACTCCAAGAGAAGAACGAGGAGCCCGGGGCTGCCAAGAGCGCACCGTGGAGGGCCCGAGCCATGCAGACGGAGGCCGGCGAAGCGCACCGTCGGGCCCCTAACACACGCCACAGCCCCGTAATTGTGGCCAAGTGAAAACAGCTGTTGTATCAAGCAAGCACACTGGACTTGGGGTCACAAAAGCTCATTTCCAACCCTGCTTTCACCACTTGCTCACTCAGGGACCTTCGGCAAGTCTCTCTACCTCTCTGAGTTTCAGCTTCCTCCTTTGTTAATGGGGTGACGGTGCCTCGTGGAGAATCGTAAGGATTGGATGAAGTAAATGTGGGGGGCTGCGGAGGGCACCCAGAAGACTGTCTAGGGAGCTCTTTGGAATACCTGGGTTCAGAGATGTCTCTTCTGCAGCTTAGGACAGGAACAAACAAAATAGTGAGCAGCTACTGTGAGCTAGCCATCGGGATAAGGTGAGGAAGAAAGACCACCATGAACAGCCAAGTGCTGAGGACCAGCCCTGAGAAGATGACTAACACGAGGGGGCATCTTTTACTCGGACTCGGTAACCGTTGAAAAGAGCTCGGAGGAGAGAAGGATAAGCATCAAATAATGGACCACAGAGTCTTTCAGGGGGATGCGGGGAGGGGGGGAGGCTCTTCCCTTTGCATCCTGTGAGCATTTCTTGCCCCAAGAGAGTCTGGCCAAATGTGCCCAAGTTCCAACAGTCACAGGATCCTTATCTAACTCTGCCTAAGCAATTCGAGCAAACATTTCTAGATTAAATTGGCTTCAGGGAGAGGTGGCGTCTTCTGCCTGAGGATTTGGGCCCAAGTCCATAGGCCCTGACACCATGCGGAGTGGGGCAAGGTACTGCCCGGGGAGGCAGAGTCTCTAGAAGGTTATAGTTCTGGATGTGCTTCTTTTTTAAAAAAGTCATCAAATGTCATCATATGATTCCATTTCTTGGCTCCTGCCTTAAGAAGCCTGAGACCGCCTCGGAGGGAATTTCTTGTTGATAGCCGAGGCCTTCAGACTGGAACCAAGCCACGCGTCCCGCCTCCCCGACAGCCCGAGGGCTCAGGCTGCAGCCCCCGGGGAGGACTGGAGTTACAATTTCAAGAGTGCAGATGACAGTTAAAAAATATCTGAGCATTACTGTCATTGCCTGAAAAACTTCTCTGCGCATTTCCCTGCGTGGATATTACTGGACAAGGGCCCCATCCTGCAGAGTGACTTCCGACCTCAGCCATGTGCAAAGGTCCCCTAAGTCTGGTGGTTTCGATGATGCTGCATGAACAGTGAGGGAGTCTAGTGTGCCTATAAGCCAGGAGTGGAGAGTCAGGTTAGTCCCCGGGAAAGCAAAACCAGGATAAAGATGGAGAGAAACAGACCAACAGAGGCAAAAGCCTATAAGAAAACACAGCAAGAAGTGAAATAAGTCAATCAGAGAAAGACAAGTATCATATGATCTCACTGATATGAGGAATTTGAGAAACAAGACAGAGGACTGCCCTGCGTCGGGCTCCCTGCTCTGCGGGAAGCCTGCTTCTCCCTCTCGCACTCCCCCTGCTTGTGTTCCATTTCTCGCTGTATCCCTCTCTGTCAAATAAATAGATAAAATCTTTAAAAACGCAAACAAACAAACAAACAAAACAACAAGACAGAGGATCATAGGGGAAGGGAGGGAAAAATGAAACAAGATGAAACCAGAGAGGGAGACAAACCATAAGAGACTCTTAATCTCAGGAAACAAACTGAGGGTTGCTAGAGTGGAGGGGGGTGGGAGGGTTGGGGTGGCTGGTGATGGACATTGGGGAGGGTATGTGCTATGGTGAGCGCTGTGAATTGTGTAAGACTGATGAATCACAGACCTGTACCTCTGAAACAAATAATACATTATATGTTAATAAATTTAAAAAATAAAAAAATAAAGAAAACACAGCAATGTCTGTGCAGCGGCCGTCTTGGTGAAAATGGCGTGATGGCTGATGGCTGTGTTTTTCTTCATACATCTCTGCAGTAACAATTGATAAGTAGGAAAAAAGGTAATTAGAAATTGGTCATTAGAAAATTTTCCAATTAACTATTAAGAATAAAACAAAACTATGCAGGTCCTTTTGAATCTAAACCCCCTGGGAGCCTGGTTCTGTCATATCTTCGGCAAGGGACTGAACTTTAAATTTCTGTTTTCTCATCTGTAATTTGAAAGCCGCCGTGATCCCGCCAACCTCAAAGGACCATGGTGAAGACTAAGTGAAGTCAACCAGGTAAAGCGGTTAGAGGAGCACCTGGTCAGCCTCAGGTGAATATTACTTGTGTATCATCTCCCCTCTCTTCTGGGAACGAAATATATCTATGTGGAATGAGGCATTGGTGCCATCCCTCCTGGGCAGCAAAGGGAGAGAAGAAGTTCAAGTAGGCTCAGGTGGGACAGGGAGAGAGCCCCGTTCAGCACGGCGAGAATGAGGTCTGTTTTCCCAAACAGGCAGAGCCGAAGCACGCTGATAGGAGAAGTATCTTCCCACCACGTGCGAGTATGTCGTGGTGCCTTTGTGGGTTTTTTTGGGGTTTTTTTTATTATAATATTTTATTTATTTATTTGAGAGAGAGAATGAGAGAGAGAGAGCACATGAGAGGGGGGAGGGTCAGAGGCAGAAGCAGGCTCCCTGGCGAGCAGGGAGCCCGATGCAGGACTCGATCCCGGGACTCCAGGATCATGACCTGAGCCGAAGGCAGTCGCTTAACCAACTGAGCCACCCAGGCGCCCTGTCGTGGTGCCTTTGAATGTGTTTCAAGTGCTGCCTTGGTTAGGTGTGTTTACTTTTTCTAGTAAGAAAACTAGCTATGTCTCCCTAACAGGGAGGTCAAATGGGAAATGGAGGAGCCACTTTGACCCTAATAAGAGCAGAGCACAATCCACCCATTCGGACTATATGTGGCAGTACCGAAGAAAGCCTCTGTGAGCATCTGGCCAAGTTTTGCAAAGGAACGCGAATTGCCTGCCCTTGTTGGAGGGATGGGGGCGGGGTGGGGGGTGCTGTCGAAGGAAGAGAGGCAGCGGACTCAGAAACTTTGAGAAGATTGCGGCAGAAACTGCGCGGTGGGCCCCAATAGCCATCTCTTCTTCTTGCTTAACTAACGGATCTCTGAATTTTAACAGGGCACATGGGTGCCCAGAATAAAGACACAGTTCCCAGCCTCCCTAGTGTAGCCCTGGGATTAGGGTTTGGCCAAGAGGATGCATGCAACTGTGGGATCACGGAAGCAAGGAGCACGGCCTCCTCTTGTCCCTGGATGCCCCTTCCCACGGGCCAGACTGTAGACATGACGGCTGGGGCCGAGGGCTCCTAGATCACCAGCATAAAGGGAAGCTGTGTGTTGAGGACAGCGGAGCAACACGACGGGAGTCGGTTTCACACGCTATAAAACCGTCACAACAGCTGGGGACTATTGAGCTCAGACCGTTAGAGAAAAATCGACTCCTACCTTGTTTCAGCTGCTGCTGTTTTGGTTTTTATTACAGGAGCCAGACCTGCATTCTACTTCATGCAGGGAACAAAAAGAATACAAGACAAAAAACTGGGTTTGGAAGAGACAAGTCAGGAGGGCGAGAATGTCCGTGGAAGACCCTCCTTCAAAAGCCTCAGCCTGGAAGGGGCCTGGGCTCAGCATCAGGACCTGATGGAACCACTGGAGAGTCAACCTTTGTCCCTCCCCTACTTGATATTACCCTCCCACCACCACCCCCAAAAGCTGCCCAGCCTCAGGGAAGAACGTGTTCGCCTGGGTGTCTGGTCTGCCGGGATTTTGTACGACAAGTTGGCCCGTGGAAGTAGAAGCCTTTTAAATAAAGTGGTATTCCTCCAAGTTTGGGCCACAAACTGGGGCCAACCCCCAAACTGTTTGAAACCAGTCCCGACGAGAGGAGCATAAACACTCAGGGTAAGCGCGTGGCACCTTTTATAGTGATTTAACATGCTACAACATCTGAGGCCAGGGTTGTTTTTCTAGCACTTTGCTTGTTTGTTACTCGACAAAGATGGTATTCTGCAGCGGACTGAAAATAAATACACTGGAAAATAAATAAACAAATACCACAAACAGTTGGAGAAGATGGAAGGAGGGCTAGACACCCACTGAGAAGGGAATCCAGGTATGAGAATTATTTATCATTCCCGTAAGGTCCTGAGGTACGGCAGCTGAAAGAGAAAACGAGAGAGAACCGTGCCACTCTTCCTGCCACTTGCTAAGCTCAGCACCCTGCCATCGCTTGTGGGCTCAATTCATGCTGCAACAGCCTTAGCCAGCCATGCGCACAGAGTCTATGCTAAACCATAGTTCGCCCAAAGGTACAATCATGATCTTCATATACATACAAAACCAACATGTGTCAAGGGTTTTCGTTAACTCATTCAATGAGACAACCAGCAAGATGTCAAAACTAATTCAAGGGAGAATTTAAAGAACGGGCATACGTGTATATAGGAAATCAGAAATCTGACATGAATTTGTTAATTATTTACAATACTAGTTAATATCCTATAACACAGGGGCGCCTGGGGGGCTCAGTCAGTTAAACGTCTGACTCTTGCGTTCGGCTCAGGTCATGATCTCAGGGTCGTGAGGTCGAGCCCCGCATGAGGCTTCCCACCGGCCATGAGCTGGCTTAAGATTCTCTCTCTCCCTCTCCCTCTGTCCCTCCCCCCACCCTGCTCTCACCACTCTCTCTCTGTATCTCTCTAAAAATATATATGCTATTACACAACAAAGTGTAATGTTTGGAATGTTCTTTCAACAGAGTTGAAATAATTGTATCTCTACCGGACAAAATGTATTTGATCTCTAGACATGAGAATCATTTGCATCTGTACATTTTCTACCACTAAACTTCTACCCCTGTTAACTAGCCTAGCTGAGAGATGATCAAAGGTGCATCGACTTTTGAGTGAACTAACCTCTCAAGGGTCCACTAGATGACACAGACTACCCCACGGGAAGCTCACCGACTAAAGCACCAACAACCCTTCTTTTTCAGGTTGAGCTTTCATTCTGAGTCTCTAGTAGTGGGGGGAACAGATGAACCTCCTCTGCCTATTCAACCTGTCCCCCAGCTCTTCAACAGATCACTGAGGATCCACTGAAGATCAGCAGGTCCTTTGATCGTAGCTCTTGGCGTGCTACCTCTCTCTGTCATGAGGAAATCAAATGATTACTATGAATTCTCTTCACTTTAACCCTTTGTCCTCTAAATCCATGGGTCCTACAGCCTCTCCCCAGCCTCTGATGAATGTTATCCACCTTTCTTTTATTTTCATCTCATTCCATTCTGAATAGGCTGGGTCCTTTGGCTCTGAGAGGTGGAACATCTACAAAACAATCTACGTATCATTTTGCAGAGAGCTCTAATTATCAAACTCCTTGAATTGCACGACCAAATACCCTTTACACAACGTGTACCAGGTCACAAGATGGGGATGCCCAGAAACAGTGAATGGAGAGTCTACTGTAGCGCAATATTTGCCTATCACCTAGGAGCATTTAGCACCCTGGGAGGCTAAAATTCTATTTATTCTCTCTCCAGGTAGGCACAGCTGTGCAGGTGGGAGGCACTGAGGCTGACGCAACTGGGCAGGGTAGAAGGACAGCTAGATGTGGCTAGACCTGAGGCAGGAAACCAGGCTTAGCCACTTTTGACTTGTGTCGTTTCTTGCAAGTCACTTAAAACTTCTTAGGACCTCAAGTTCCTCAAATTACCTACCTGCAAGGGATGTTGCAAGGATGAGCAATAATGTGTGAATTCTCCAGCACACCCTGCATGCTCAGTACATGCGAATGACTACTACTGTAAGAAGAGAGAGTTCACTGAGGGCTGGACAGTCCTGCAAGAGATGGGACTTGAACCAGGCAGGGAAGAAGAGGCCGAGAGGAGGGATGCAGAAGGAAAATGGGAGGAGGGGGGAGATTCCAGCAGCAAAAGTGGGGAAGCGGAAATAACAGGCCCACTCCAGAAGACAGCTCTACAGAGGAAACTGATGATTATGGGAGATAAGTGGGACCAAAGGTGGGGCAGAGGGGCTAGAAAGCTGAGATAAGGAACTTGCACTTGAGGAAGCACAGAAGGGATCTGTGGAAGGTTCTAGAGGTCATCCTGGTTTGCATTCTACGGTTGCGTTTCTCTACTACAGCACAACAAAAACACCAGCATCCATGAACCCTGCCTTGTTATTCTCACTTCCTCAATAGGATGGGGGGCCTCTCAAGTCCTGAGGCACTTTGGGGTAGGGCCGCCCTCCGGCGGCTGAACCCCTGCAACTTTTCTAGGGGAATTCAGGTCGTAGTCTTATTTTATGGTAATTCTGGGAAGACATGTGAAGGCCAGCCAACCAGTTTACCTTCCAAATGGGGCTTCTTTCAGCAAACCTCGAGAGTTTGAATCAGAGCTACCACCATAATTACTGCCGTGTGACACAAACCAACAAGTACACGCCGTTACCATCTTCAGAACATGCCTAATGGAAGTGACCTCCAGGAAGACTGAAAGGCACACAGTTATTATTTTTGACCATCAAGCTGGCACTTGCACTAACATTGATTAATTGCTTAGCCACAGATAGAACTTAAGAAAACATAAAGCTACCTATGATTTACTCTCTAGATGTCAGATTGACCTGATGGTAATAAATTCTTACAGGGCAGATTGCTTGTGTATTCCCAATCAGTCATAAGCAGCACAGTATGCATTCTGCAGGTTCTATAGGTGAGTTCCTATTTCTGAAATATTTTATGTCCCAGAGGTTCCCAAAACAACTCCAGAGTACGTGGCTTTCAAAGAGAGCAATGTTGATTTCTAAGCAGATTCATGGCGGGGAGAAAAAGGAGCCATGTTTTATACTCCATTTTTCTTTGGTTCTCTCTTAACGGTGTGAAACTGTCTTGTTGAAAACTGATAATCTAAACAAATCTTGCAGAAACTTTGGCAATTTTCATTTAGCTTCTACCGTAGTACTTTGCGCATGAGCACAAGGTGCTGGGCGGAAATTCTCCATTTGTACTTGTAGGTACATTTTATTTCTGTCAACTAGATTACAAACTCACCAAAGGAAATAAAGACATTTTCTGTTTCTTTTGAATTCCCCACTAATACCCGATCCAGGATTCTTCATCTATTACATGCATTGTTAATTAGTAAATGCTACTAGTTCGGGAGGGATGCTCTCGACAGCTCATAACAAAAACTAGATGCAGCTTCGACAACATGCATTCAATTCACTACCTCGCATAGCACGAAATTGAAAGGTCGGGCACAAGCAAGACTGGTCAATGCAGAGACTCAGCCATGACGGTAAGACCCAGGCTTTTTCCAGTTTTCTGTTCCATCAACTTCCACAAACGGATTTTCTTACTCATCACACTCCGCGTCCAAACACAAGAATTGCCGTTTCTCTTGGCTCTTCTCTTGAGGAGGAAAATCTTTCCCAGAAGCCTCGGGCCAACTTCAGCTCAGGTCCGATTGGTCAGGACCCGGTCACGTGACCATGGCCTACGCCGCCATTTTGAGTTTCTTTGGCGGGGAGATCGCGGCTGTTAACCAGGAAACAACAGAAGGTTGGTAGTTGAGGGGCCGCCGTGAACCTGTCACTATATCTGCTTGTAAATGAGCTCTCTAAGCTGAGGTGAAAGGTAACAGGGAGAAAAAAGTTTTGGAAGTTGTGTGGTAGGGAGAAGGGTAAGTTGGGAATCATGGATACCAGGCCTAGTTTTAAGAAAACTTCCCAGTTCTTCCAGGCCTGGAAGTTGTAAATAAAGTCACGACAGAAAGTGTGGAGTATGGTGTTGGCCCTGTAGCAGGTTCTGTTTACTATTCAGTTCTGTAAATTGGTTAAGACAATTGAAAAAGGCCAGGGTCGTCAGGGTCACCCTTGAGATATGTATATATGTGCTGTATATATGTGTTCCATTACCTGCCCAAGTTTATAAAAGCTTGATGTAGTTTGTAGCCAATCTTGCTTGAAAATAAAATGTCTATTAGTAGGGGCGCTTGGGTGGCTCAGTCGTTAAGCGACTGCCTTCGGCTCAGGTCATGATCCCGGGGTCCTGGGATCGAGACCGCATCGGGCTCCCTGCTCCTCGGGAGGCCTGCTTCTCCCTCTCCCACTCCCCCTGCTTGTGTTCCCTCTCTCGCTGTGTCTCTCTCTGTCAAAAAAATAAAATCTTTAAAAAAAAAAAAAGTCTATTAGTAGATTATTTGCAAAGATACAGAGCAAATGATAATTTGTTGATGTGTGGTGTGATTGTATCACATTATAAAAAGGCAGGATGGCCAGTGGTCTGATGAAGCCACCAGCTGGATTAGCCTCTCTCTTCAGTGCATGTGAGGACGTCAAGTATCTCGATCAATTAGGACAGAAGGATCTGGGTATTTGGAAGACTGAAAAAATGAGTCCTAAATTACCTTTAAGTAACAAATCAGCAGAACATACACTATACCTGCATGATATATAATTACACAATAGAAAATAGACAACATTAACATACAATATATAACATGTATAGCTTTATAATATATAGAACACAAACACATACTAAACAGAATACAATAGTAATATTTTAATTTATAATAAATTACTTTCCTTTTATTTCTTTTATGTTAGATATACCAGCTCACATTACTAAGATAAAGAATAAGCCCTGTGCAGTCTTTTGAGTAATGTAAGGTTGATAGGTTAGACACAGAGGAATCATGCCAGGAGAAGTGTATTGCCAGCAGTGTAGAGAGAGCAGAAGAGGTATCTGTGTGGAGAAAAGGACGCTCTCTTTGCTAGGCTCCTGCAGACAAAAGGCTCATCTCCCTGGTATTATCTGGCTTTTCTGGAACATCACCCTCAAAAGCAGAGTTTTCTTAGGTGTTCAACACTCACGACAGACTAAATCCTTAGGAAAACCTCAGTGCCTCTGTGGGGAACTTCACAAAGCTTTTAAGTGTTCGTTGCTCTTAAAGTATTTGCCAAAAGTCAACACTTGAATTACAGTGGGCTCTTCTGCCGTGAGGAGCTGGGGATGAGATGGCTCTCGAGGAGAGCAGAGCCTCCTCACCCCTCCATCCCGTCATGCCAACTCTAGCCCAACTCGTGATGCCCAACGCACTCAGTATGTGCTTTCCCAGCTGCCCTTCCACCCACCCCCTTCCACTCTGCAAACAGACACTCACAGATCAAGCACGGAGCGGGCAGAGGTGAAAGAGAAGGTGTGGACACTGTTCTCAGCTGAAAGAGCTCAGAGAAAACGACAAAACACTCAGGAGCTAAATGCTGGAGGGCCAACTGAACTGAGTGGAGCTATCCTCCTCCTTTCCTTGTCCTTGGCCGTAGTAAAAGGTTAAAGGTCGTGGGTCTCCCTGGGTTTTCTCCCACAGGTGACTTGCACCCCACTCTTGAATACTCTCAATGGGCCAAAGACGCTGCTCACAAGGGTGGGGCCCTCGGGCGGGGGGGGGGAATCACCACCATTCTCGGGGGAGGGGGGCAATTTGGAGGTCCCCAGGGCAACGGAGAAGTAAATACCGTCGGAGTGGCCGGCCCCGTCCGCAGTGTGGCCAGTGTCGAATTGCAGGCGGGCCTCAGTCATGCTACATGACAACCGGGTGAGATAAACACAGAGACTCTGTGTTTAACATTTCCGTCCGTGGGGCTGCTGGGGCCTCTTCTGAGGGCACAATGTGCTGGTCTTGCCAGCACTCTTTTTTCCCCTATTTCTGCCCTCAGCCAGGAGTGTCTAGCTCCTTCCTCCCTTACCCTGGAGTCCCAAGCGCACTGAGTTTAGAGGTGGTGAGCTAATGTCCCATGCCCAAGCTGGGCACAGCTCCTGGATTTGCTACAGGGCACGAGACCTGAGCAGTACAGGGCCCACCCTTCAATGGGTCCACACTCGGCTTAATGCGCTGCTGCCACGGTCTTAACATTCTCGGTAAGATTTGAACAAAGAGCCTCACATTTTTATTTCGCACCATGCCTTGCAAATGATGCAGCCAGTCCTGTCTGCCCTATGGTCCTCAAAGCGATTGGGCCCTTCGCTCTCACTGTGTCCTGAGAGTGCTGTCCCTCCCTTCCAACTTTCTTTTTCAGAGAACCCTGAAGTCACCCAAGACACACTCCCAGCAGACCCCACGGGAGGCGGTAAACTCTGTCCTGACCACCAGTGATGGGGATAAAAACGAGAAGGACGTGTACAGCCCTCACCCTCCCCTCCAGAGCATTCCCAGCCCAACAGCTTCCATCCTGCTCCCCCAAGAGGTCCTTTCTCTCGGTTAGTAGGCAGGTACTCACTACTCACAGCTGCCGAGAGCTCCTCGCGTGAGCGAGAAGACCAGGAAGGATGGCATTTTACCCTCATGGGATGGGACATCTACCCGGATGGACAAGCGTTGGCAGAGTTGTGCTATATGCTGAGTGCCAATAAAGAGATTGGAGAAGGAAGAGCTCAGCGGGGGGGCGGGGTGGTCAGAAGGTAATGGATGAGGTCATGCTCTTACCTTATCTCCTTCTCTGCGCACAGACCAACCCTTAACCCTAGCCAGCCCTCTCACAAAAACATGCCACTGATAAGAGGAAGGGGGGCGAGCAGGGCTGGTAGAGGATCTCCATGCCCCAGCCCCTTAGAAAATAAAACAATTGCCACTGTAGTCCCTGTCGGTGAAGATAGATGAAGGGAAGCTCCTTCTTAGCATAAATAATTAACTCAATAGCATCTCATTCAGAGGGCAACAGTTAGTTCTGGCAAGGAGGCAGCGACCGCCCATGAGATGAGTAACACCGAAGTTTCTCTGGAACTTGCAGAGGCCTGCTTACCAATAATTAGTCTCATGCTCACTTCTTCATACCAGCAACACAAATTCTCTGAACCACCCAACTGAGGAGAGAGTTAATGTATTTGGATCATGCTAAGAACCTGAGGCTCTGGAGCTTTCTGCGTTAAATGGGAATCTTCTGGGGGTTTTCTTCTTTAAACGAATTGCTTTCTAATAAAACAAACAGTTATAGGGCAGTGACCAGATGCCAGAGACTGTGCAAAAGGCTTAATACAGATGATCACTTGTGGACTTCACATCTGTGTAAGTAGATCCTGTTTGTTATGGGCCGAATGTTTGTGTCCCCCCCAAATTCATATGCTGAAGCCTAACCCCCAGTGTGATGGTATGGGGAGGTGGGGCCTTTGGGAGGTGATTGGGTCATGAGGGTGGAGCCCTGGTGACGGGATGAGTGCCCTCACGAAAGAGCTCCCGGAGAGGCCCCTCACCCCTTTGTGCCCTGTGAGGACACAGCAAGAAAATGGCTGTCTGTGAACGAGGAAGCAGGCTCTTGACGGACACTGAACCTGCTAGCGCCTGGATCTGGGACTTCTCAGCTTCCAGAACTGTGAGAAATAAATGTTTGTTCTTTAAACCACCCAGTCTATGGTATTTTTCTTACAGCAGCCTGAACTAAGTACTATTATCTTCAATTTACAAATGAGGAAACTGAGTCACGGAGAGGGTAAGTAACTTGCCCAAAGTCCTCAGACACACAATTGCAGATCCAAGATTTGAACACTGGCAGTCTGGCACAGAGCCTGTCTTCTAAGTTATCGGCAACCCTTGCCTCCCCACCCCCCACTCTGCCAATTTCCTGGGAGTTGAGAGTAAAATAAGTGCTTTGGAGTGATTGGTTCGCTGGAGAAACAAGAGACAGCTGGAAATTTAGAACCAGCCCATGCTCTGGGCCTTTTACCACCCGCTGCAGACCTCTTCTCTTGACAGATGGGTGAGGGCGAAGTTGAGCTCAGGCTCTTGAGCCCCCTCAGACACTTTATCTCTCCTAATTTCCGTTAAATTCAATGTGGGATTTGAAGATTCTACCAAACATCAAGCATCTTAGAAGTAACTTGGAAGATGCCAGGAAGCATTTGTCAATTTTTGTTAACCATGGTGCCTGTGGCTGCAGATCAGTCGTTTGCTTATTCCTTGTAGAAAATTCTCTGGGTAAGCTTGCCAGCTCAGGACCCTTCTACCTCTTGGTTATTATAACTTCTTATTTTCTCAGAATTTCCTCAACCAGTACTTCTAATTGCAGGGTGAGTAGAAAGGGTGGAAGAAGAGTCAGAGCACCTTGCTCCTCCGGACTCCCCAGTCAGTATAGTACCAAGGGCAGCCACCGTCAATCAGCATTTATCTTTACATGGAGGCTGTCCTCACTTTGCACAGTAGTGCTGACTGTAAAGGGGACAATAGAAGCTGAAACCCTGAGAAGTGATTTTAAGATTTTATTTATTCGTTTTAGAGAGAGAGAGAAAACGCAAGCGAGAGCAGGGGGAGGAGCAGAGGGGGAAGGAGATGGAGGGGAAAGAATCTCGTGCTGACTCCATGTTGAGCACAGAGCCCAACATGGGGCTTGATCTCATGACCCTGAGATCATGACCAGAGCCAAAACCAAGAGTCAGACACTTAACCTACTGAGCCACCCAGACGCCCAGCACAGCGATTTTAATAGTCACCAGAGAAATTCTCATTGTTCTGTGATCCTCAACAATTTTTGCAAGACTTTGAGAACTCTCTTATTGTCAGTTATATATATTGAAGTGGAAAAAAATAGTAAAACCAATATTTACTTAGTACATTGTCATCATTGTCACTTAAAACATTAGAAACTTTGGGGGCGCCTGGGTGGTGCAGTCGGTTAAGCAGCCGACTCTTGGTTTCAGCTCAAGTTGTGATATCATGGGTTGTGAGAACAAGCCCTGAGTTGGGCTCCACACTCAGCTCCGAGTCTGCTTGAGTTTCTCTCTCCCTCTCGCTCTGCTGCTCCCCTCACTGTGTGCATGCTCTTTCTCTCTCAAATAAATAAATGGTTTTTTAAAAAAACATTAGAAACTTTGAGAATTCACATATTTTATTTATTTAAAAAACCTATTCATTGAGAGAAGTTTGAATAGCGTTGGCTGCCTTCTAAAATGGATGCTAGAGAGTCAGCATCTTTGCTAGGCCTTACCACATTGTCATACCTCTTTCCAAGTTTGGATCGGCTTCCAGTGCTCTTTTTCGTGCTTTCCATGTTGTAAAGTGTCTCTGAGAGGTTCTCTCGTGAAGTGTTTTGCTAGTGTCACTGCCTTCAGGACATCTTCATCCTTGTTGTTACCGCTCTCTTCACTGAAGTCACTAAATTTGCCTTCACGAAGATTCTCAGCTGCATACCTTGAGTGTCTAGAAGTGCCACATTGCCCGTGTTCCCACGGCCAGCCATTTTGCTAGAACTCCGCTTATGCTGGGTTGGACTTTCACTTCTAGCATCATTATTTTTGTTTCTTTGCTGCACTTTCATCTTTGTTGGCCCACCCCCCCTTTTGAGGATCACATGGATTTCCCACTGGACGACAGGAAATGTCACAGGTACACGCTTTGCTGTCTGTGCGTGAACTGAGGAACAGGTGTGCAGGGACCAGTCACCAGCACGCTTGGAAAGAGATGATGCCATTGGTTACTGATCACGCGTGCCTCTGCCATTTCCACAGAGATCTGTGGGCTGAAGGGCTGGCAGAGAAGTTTGTGCTTTATGCAGTTACTCACAGTTAGGGCGCATGGTAGCCGAGATCCGAACCCTGTTGTTGGGGACTGGTGTTATCGAACTCAGGGGTGATAACTGAAATTGATGCGTATTTGAACTCTGCCAAGTAAGGACTGTCTCCACGTTATGTCATTCAATTCTCACTAGCTTTATGAAGGGTGCAGGCAATGTCACTACTGTAGCCCCTTGTAGAGGAAGAGGTGGAGGGAGGCCACCTAACTTGTGTCCACGAGCCCATGGCAAGGCAGTGATGAGCAGGGATTTGGGAGCCTGCGCTCCCCACCACGACACCATGGGTCCTTGATTTAGAAGGAGGAAGTCGGTTGTGCCTTTCTCTGGAGGGCCCCTCATCACAAAGAGTGCCTCATCACATTTCTTGCGTTTGCTCTACAGGGGATCTTGGACCCAGGTCTAATTTACACTTCCCCAGTGGTTCCTACACAGCTGACACAGGGCTTGGCATATCACCCACTGAGGCAGGGAAGAGAAGGATGGTCATGTCCAAGGGAAGAAATGGAGTCCCAGAGAAAGATCGAGCCTAGTCCTCACAGCCCAGCAGGCTGCCGGGGCACCTTCCCCAGTGTCACGCCATCTGGGGACACAGCCAGAGCCTGAGCAAGGGCTGGCCCCAAAACAGGGGTGACCGGGCCCGAGGAGATGGCAGCTGCCCTGCCCAACGCCCTCCCCCTTCCACCACACTGGCCACACTGCTGGGGATCCCCCACCATGTCCCAACAGCAGGAGAGCCTGCTCTTCTTACTCACTTGGCCCAGCCCAGATCAGAAGGATGTTTCTCATTAATAGGATCAGAAAAGCATCTCTCTAAGAACAAAAGAAAATGTGGCTTTATTTGCCAAGGTCGCTCCCCTCGAAAGCCCTCAAAAAAAGCATACAAAATTGTTAAATTATCAAAACATTAATTAGATTGTTAAATAAGACCTATGCTAATCCTCCAAGCATGTGGGGCAGGCCCTTTGGTGGATCTAGCCTAATGGCTTTGGGGTCTGGCTGGCACTTCCTTTCTAGAAAGTCTCAGTCTTAGAAAGAACAGCTGGAAAAAAAAAAAAAAGTAGTTGCAGCAGTCAGATTGGCAGGGCAGGCTGGGGCCCCTCTGACCATGACAGCCACCACAGAGGCCACCCTGCCTCCAGCTGCCCCCGCTCCCGGGGTCTGTGCCTGCCATCCTGCCATTCGAAATGCTCAATTAGATCCTGTGACTTCACAGATGAAACTCACAGATTCATGGGTTTGAATCTGGTCCCTTCAAATATGTTGTAAGCATCTTGAGGGCAGGAACCAGCTGTGAACGTGGTCAATTCTCAATGGTACAGACTTTTAAAATTAAATTAAAAAATTAAGAAGAAATCTTTTATTTCCATCCTATTTTCTCTGCACTCCCCGCCCACCCCAGTTGATGTAAAAAGAAAGTGTGACCTGGAAATCTGCCTCACCTGCTGGTCCATATCCTGGGATAGTCCGTAACCTGGGACATAATCCCAGATTTGGCCCCAGAATCAAATACATGGTCTGCTGCGAGGACTTTCTGTCTTGCAGACACGGATGAGGAGGGGCTGTACGTCAGGCTGTGCAGCGGTGGAGGAAATTAACGTTTCTGCTTTCCTGCTCCCCAGATTTCTTCTTCTATTTTTTTGGATTAAAATTCCAGAGACGGTTTGGACCTATTTGAATAAGACTGATGGAAAAAAAAAACAAAAACCACAACACCTCAAAAAACCTATATTGGGCAATTTGAATTAACTAACTACTTTAAAAATTCATCTATGGGATGCCTGTCAGCCATTGTGACAGGAATCTTAAGTCTGAAGAGCAATTCCCATTCTGTAAAGCACAAAACAGGTTCAGAGAGGTTATGTAATTTCTCTAGTAAGTGCAAGGAGGAGGATTTGAATCCATTCTGATTCACCCCAAGGTATATTAGCTGCAACCTCATGATAGCCCCTGTAACACTTCTGCCTGGCATGCATGCAGTTCTCAAGGTGTCCTTTTCTCCTCCACGCTGTAATTCCTACTCAGCCTTCACACTCAGTTCAACCCCTCCCCCTTCCTCCTCTCACTCCCTTCTGGTACCCTCTGCTTAATTCTGTGACAGCATGTACACATTGGCTTCTAATAGGGGGAGTCCCTTTGTCCGCCTCCCCTTCTAGTCTGTAAACTCCTTGCACTCGAGAACTAGTTCTTATTCTTCTCACGCCCTCAGTGCTTAGTGTAGGACCCGGCTGTTAGTAGGGCTAGGTTGTGAAACATAAGACAGCTTCTTCCTCCCATGTCCCCCAGTGTCTCACTTCTCAACACTCGCCTTAGACCCATCCGTCACGTTGTGAGGAAGCTCGGGTCACAGTGAAGATGTTCTGGCCACAGTCCCAGCTGAGATCCCCAGTTGAGGCTACTGGAATAAATCAGGTGAAGGATAATGGTGGATTGGTCCTGGGTGGTAGTAGTGAAGGTGATAAAAAGTGGCTGGATTCTGGAACAGTTCTGAAGGGAGAGCTCAGACTTTGCTGGTAATTCATAGTGAAGGGAGAGAGACAATGAGAAAGAAAGAGAGAGAGTCAGAGGTTTAGGATCGCTCCAAGGCTTTTGGCCCAGGCATTGGAAGGACGGCGTTGCCATGTCCTGAGATAAAGCCTGGAGGGTGTGCCTGTTGGAGTGGATGGTGGAATCTGGAGCTCTTCTTGGGGCATGTGAAGTTTGAGTCCCATATCCAAGCACAGATACTTACTGTGTTTGCAGCTAGATAGGTGAGTCTAGAGTTCAGGGGGCCAAAGATAGAAATTTGAGAGTAATCAGCATGTAAATGATAATTAAAGCCATGAGAGAGGATGAGATCATCAAGAGAGTGAGTGTAGTTAGAGAAGGGAGAAGGCCCAAAGACGGTATGGGGCCATGTCAGCATTCAGAATTTGAGGACATAAGAAAGAACCAGCTTAAAACTGGAAGAAAACAAAGCAGAAGGAACCCGCAAAGGAGTCTGAAAGGGGATGGCCAACCCACGAAGGGAGACACCACAGAGTAGAGTCCCGGAAACCAAGGAAAGAATTTTAAGAATGATAAGGTGGTCATCTGTGTCAAAAGCTGCCTTAGGTCAAGTAAGATACCGAGAGAGTATCTCACCAATGGATTTAGCAACATGGTGGTCATTGGTAATCTTTTTTTTTAAAGATTTTACTTATTATTCATTTGAGAGAGAGAGACACAGCGAGAGAGGGAACACAAGCAGGGGGAGTGGGAGAGGGAGCAGGGAGCCCGATGCAGGGCTCAATCCCAGGACCCTGGGATCATGACCCTAGCCAGAGGCAGATGCTTAACCGACCGAGGCACCCAGGTGCCCCGGTGGTCACTGGTAATCTTAACAAGAAGGTTTTGGTGGGGTGGTGAGGGCAAAAGCTTGATGGAAGTGCATTCAAGAAGGAAGGAGAATCGGGCGCCTGGGTGACTCAGTTGGTTAAGCGACTGCCTTCGGCTCAGGTCATGATCCTGGAGTCCCGGGATCGAGTCCTGCATCGGGCTCCCTGCTCGGCAGGGAGTCTGCTTCTCTCTCTGACCCTCCTCCCTCTCATGCTCTCTGTCTCTCATTCTCTCTGTCTCAAATAAATAAAAATAAAATCTTTAAAAAAAAAAAAAAGAAGGAAGGAGGATCAGACAGCAGGTAGAGCCCCTCTTGAGAGAAGACCTGCTATGGACAGCAGAGAAACAGTGCAGTGGCTGGAGGAGGTTGTAGAGTCAAGAGATAGTCTTTTAAAATATAGAAGATATTACAACATGTTGATATGCTGATATAAGTCATCAGCAGAGGGAGAAAAGAGGTGACAATGCAGAAGAGAATTAACAGAAAGCCCTTGTAGCGGTGAAAGGGATGGTATCTGATGCGTCAGCAGAGAGAGTTGGCTTCGGAGAAGAGTCTGGAAGGTTCATGCACAGAACAGGGCGGGGAGGCAGAGTATAAGAGACAGACGTGAACAAATGAGTGAGTATGGTGGTGGGAGCACATGGGAGTTCCCTTCTGACTGTGTTCTTGCAGAGAAAGGGGGGCACAGGCTCTCCGAGTATAGACAACAGATTGAGGTAGTGAGAGCACCAGGGGAGATGGGGGAGCACAGGCACAACTAGGAGTCCAGTTAACATTAGTGCTCATGAATGTGAATATGAACTGTGTATGTCTTTACACATGTTTGGCTGCATGGTGCAGACATGAGGGGTTTAATTTGAAAAGGATTGGGATTTGCTGAGGATACAGTGAAGGAGGGACGGGGCCAGAGAGTTGAGAGGAGGGAATATAATCATAGAACACGGAATCTAAGCTGGGAAAGGAGGAAAGGGCGTGAGGGGCATTGACAAGGCGGTGAAAGCAATGCATTGTAGGTCCCAGTGGGGCTAAATCAGAGCTGGCACTAGTCCACGGAGCATCTTCAGTGAATAAGTTAAATGCGTCCCCTCTAGGTGATACAACCGCACAGTTGTGCAACAGAAAAGTTGCCCTTTCCTTTGGGTAAATAAAGCCACGAGCCAGGGCACACAGTGTCATTCTTGGAGCGTGGGCTGGATTTCAGGGCTCACTTGTCCCCTTGGCCAAGGACTTTTGTGCAATATGCAAAATGCACAACTGTACATGGCAGCCCTGGGTCAAAGGATCGTCGGGGCTGAGTACTAGAAGGAGGGGTCCAAGTCAGCAGGTGGTGATCCCAGAGAGGGAGGACGAAATTGAGATTGTGAGGAGGTTGCAGTCATTGGCAGTGGAAGGGTTATAAGGTGCAAATATCTGTGATAGGGTAGAGGACAAGGTATTGGAAAGGAGGTTGCCAAGGAACTGAGAAGTCTGGACACTGGAAGGATTATCTTCATGGATATTGAAATCACCAAAAGCGATACCTGGAGTCTGTGGGAAACAGTGCAGTGAGCCAGGGCTCTGGACGTGACTGCCCCAGGAGACTATTACAAGCTCTGTAGGCTGATGGCGTGTGTCTCAAAGCAGGCATTTTGGAGAAGAGGGAGCAACAGTGATCCCCAAGTGGTACAGAAGATCGGAGCATGACCCAGCGGCATGAGGGACGGAGAGGAAGCAGACCCCACTCGAAGGTGGGTGGGCCAGCATTTGGTTAGAGCAAGAGGGTGAAGGGCGCATCAGGGAGAAGCAGAGAACGGAAGGGATTTTGCTGATGGTGGAGCACAAGGCCCAGAGACGTGGCTACCCAGGGGAGTGACAGATAGGCTGAGATTAGGGGCTTCACGAAGCTGCCTGGAGGTAAGAACTAGGGTGTAGAGTAAGATTTGGGAGTTCCAGGCTTCTCAGGGTGATTGATACAAACAGCAATCAAAGGCATGATGGAATAAGAGCCGGGGGTCTGCGAGGTCGACTGCGGTCATGAGGCTGTGAGTGTTGGGGTGGGAGCATCTCACAAGAGCACACTAAACTCTGGGGCCCCTCTTTCCTCTTCACTGATGGCGGAGTGAGGTGGCCGGGGCAGAGACTGCATTCCCCTTGGTCTGTATCCAATTACCTTATCAGAAAAATAAAGCCTTCCAATTAGTCTTATTTTGGTGTTCCTTCCGCCCCGGGTGTCTCTATCTTAATGACAAGTGTAATTCACTCTCTCGGACCGAGACCCAACGTAGCAAGTCTGTGATGCCCTAGAGGGCCAGGCCTCCAGTGGCCTCCCCTTGGGGAATCCGCATCCATACAGCCGCTCCCAACTCAGAATTCCAAGTGGAATGTCCAGCCCGATAGGCCCTCCAAGGGCGCTCGTCCTCGCCGCCTTCTAATGTACTGGCCAGAGCTGTTCTGTAAACTGTTGAGGCCATCTTCAGCTCACTCTAAACCGGAAGGACTAGATGTGTATCAGGAGAAACCAAAACACTGTTTGATTAATCGCCACCTTGCAGGCTGGAGAGTGATGGCTGGGCACAAAATGTGGTCGTTATCTAAATGGAGTGCCGGTCGGTCCCCAGGATTCTGAACAAATGGACTCCCCTCTATTTATAAACAACCCTGAGGGATGAGCAGCTCGGTTTACGTTGAGAAGGGGCCATCATTCATTTTTATCCATCATACTTGCTTTTAGTGATATTACACACACACCGCGCTGGGGCTAGAATCTCAACAACCCAAGAGGTTTATGTGCTTTTAACACCAATTTTGAGGGTTTCTGTGTACATTTCATCATCGGGCGTTTGCAGTGGGCCTGAAGCGCAGTGTGTGAGCTGATTCCTTCCTCGGGGCTTCACGCAGGGTTCATGATGAGGCGAAGTTGGGGAAACTACTGTTGGCCCCAAGGCTTTGTTTGTGACTCCGGGTGATTACAGAGGTGAGCAGGCAGGAGCCACTGAGAGGACCAGGGTTCTCCTGGCAGGAAAGGGGATGGAGTGCAGCCAGGTACGCAAGACCCTCTGCGACGTCTGGATGAGCGTTGTGCAACCCGGGCCTGAAGCAGGCATTTGGTATTTAGTATTTGCTAAATGGATAGGAGAGAGAAGGAAGGGCTGGAAAGAGCAGAATTCCTCCACCTGGTGAATACAAATGATCTACTGTTAGAACCGCACTTCCATCGTTTCCAGCTCTCCTCAGATATCAATTCTTATGTTTCAAGTAGCCCTGAGAGAAGGACACTGATCATTATTCTCCCTTTATAGGTGAGGAATTCGAAGCCCAGAGCAGTGAGGTGGCTTGCTTAAAGTCGCCGCCTGTTCACTGGACGGCAGGGCCAAGTCCCAGCTTTCACATTGCCCGCTCAGGAGTCCTTCCACTCAATCCTGACTGCGTCCCCATTGTCTGCTGGGCTCTGCCAAAAGTGCCCAAGCCTCTTCCACCCTGTGAAGGAAGAAAGCAAGCCGGTTGCTTGAAACAACAGAGATGCTGTCCAGTCCTGGTGTAGATAAAACCAGCTATAGGAGCTGAGTGGGTAGATCAGGGTGTCCCTGCGGGTGTAGGGCTGGTGTCCTTACAACAGCGCCATCCCATAATAACACAACGTGAGCCACGTAGGTCATTGAGCATGTTTTAGTCGCTGCACTGCAAAAAGTAAAAAGAAACAGGTGAAATGAAATTTAGCAAAATATCCAAAATATCATCAGCATGTGCTCAATTTGTAATCAATATACCAAATTATTAATAAGATGTTTTAAATTCTTTTGTTTTGCATTAAAGCTGTGAGATTCCCCATGGATTTTATTCTTATTTTTTAACAGCTTCATTGAGGAATAATTGATATACAAAAACCTGCCCACATAGCATGTACACATTTCAATGAGCCTGGACACATGCACACACCCACAAAACCCTCACCACCCATGTGTATGTCAAAGCCCTATTCAAATCCTGAATTCATCAGTAATACTTATCTGTACCTATATTTCATAAAATACTCAGCTGAAAAAGATGATTCGCCTATGTAGGCTGTTCCAAACAGATTTAAAATTTTCTAACAACTTACATATCCGTTTTTAATGATAATCTAAATGAACTAAAATGAAATATGTTTAAACTAAAGTTCTTCAGCCATGCTAGCCACATTTTAAGTGCCCAGTAGCCACGCATGGCTCATGGCTACCATATTGGATGGCTCAGCCATAGAGAAGTCATGAAAACCATGGTGGCAGAAGCATGGCTCTTTAGAATCTCAGAGTCTGGGAAGTGGGCCAGGTTTGCACTTTCCCAACATGTACCTGCCTGGCATCTTCTTTCCATTTGTTGTCCTGTTCAGCATGACTGCCAACAGAGAGGACAAGACCTCAGCTATGACCCACCCTTTAGGGCAGGAACAACTTGAGGAGGTGGTGGGCGTAGAAGGATTTTGCATTCCGCAGCCTGTCTACTTGGACAGAGAATCCAGGGAGGCTGCCGGATAGCACACAGCAGTGCTCACTGAGGCCCACCAAGGGATGGATATCCAAATAATCCATTAAAGATCCTTCTCCATGGCTATCAACACACACACACACACACACACACGTCTGTTCTTCCAAGGTCTGTGACATAGAGTGAGAAGCAGGAGCTCTCTATTCTATATTGTTGACCCTCAAAAATTAATTTCTGAATGGTGGGGATTAAGCACTGAACTAGGAGTTAGGAGGCCTATGATCTATTCCTGGTTCTGAGGCCACTGACCCATGCGTAACCTTGACCAAGTGCAGTTTTCTATAAAATGAGAGGTTAGGCCCTTCCCAGCTCTGACATTCTAGTCCAAGGGTTGGCAAACTACTGCCCATGGGTCAAATCTGATCACTCCCATTTATTTTCATACTGTGGCTGTTTTCACCTACAAATGCGGTATTGAAGGCTTGGGCCAGAGACTCACAAGGCTGAAAATATTTACTCTCCAGGCGTTTATGGAAAACGTCTGCTGACACTGTTCTCATCTCTGGTTCCAGCTTATTTTAATCCTCTCTACTCATTGACTTGGGGATCTCCAAAACTGGTGAGAACCCAGAATGAATCTGGGTTCCTGAGGATTTTGTGGAGCAAAACCACTACTTTGTTCTGAACTTTCACTTAAGGGAAAAATGAACTTCTTTGTCTGATCCACTGCTATTTTGGATGTCTGTTACCAGTAGCAAAACCTAAACCTAAACGACATCCCCAACCTTTCCTATGTCCCTCTGCTCTGCCTGAGCACAATGTCTGCTATAATTGTGAGCGTCTGCGAGAGTCCAGATTATGCTGAATGCATGTGTGCAGGTCATGGCTGCATTAATTCATCCCAAGGGATGGCTGGGACAAAGGAGGGTTGTCTTCCCGTGAAGTTGTATTTCGAAAGAAATGGGAATTATAAACTAAACATTACAATTCCTCCTATCTCCCTCAGATAGATGAAATTTTGATTAAAAGACAAACACTTCTCAAAAATCTCATAAAATACTCAGCTGAATAGTTTTTCTTTTTCTCTTTTTTTAAAAGATTTTCTTTATTTGAGAGAGAGAGAGAGTGCATGTGCGCAGAGAGCACGAGCTGGGGGAGAGGTAGAGGGAGAGGGAGAAGCAGACTCCCCACTGAGCAGGGAGCCCGACTCAGGGCTCAATCCCAGGACCCCAGGATCATGACCTGAGCCGAAGGCAGATACTTAACCAACTGAGCCACCCAGGTGACCCCTGAATGGTTTTTCTTTGTTTCTGATGGAATAGCTTTTTTTTTTTTCCCCAACATGATACCAAAGAGTTGACGTGAGCTGTTTCTATTCTTTAATCGATTATTTGGATATTATTGGATATGAATATACCTATATGTTTTAGACTGTATCACAGTCTTATGGTATTCATAGCCTGTTTTTTTTCTTCCCATAAAAATATTTTTTTACATGTAAAACAAATGTTAGCTAAACTGATAAAAGCTTTGCCTGTAGTCCCTGCCACAGCCTTACCCACCAGTACTGCTCAGAATGACTATTGTATTAGAGATGACAATCCTTGCCTGCTTTGTCCCCAACCTGACTCATAACCTCTGCTTCTAAGTGGCACGTTGCCCACCCTCAGCTGACTGAGCTCTGGGTGGGCGTCCAGCATAAGGGCAGCCGAGCCACGGGATGCCTAGGGCACTAGGCCCTGCCTCTCAAATATAATCGAGGCCAGTTAGGCCAGTTATATTTCTCTTAAGTCATAGAGAAATAGCCCGTTAGCGTTGAGGACAGAAGCCAGAAGTCATATAGAGAACAGCCACAAATGAAAGGGGCCGGCAGTCATGATGGGCCACATGCAAAGTGAAGTAACAGAAAGTATTGAGTAAGCAGAGGGGAGAATGGAACAGCCAGGCAGACAGAGCAAGAAATGTTGAGAGAAAGGGCTGGTTTCCAGAGCTGCCTTGGGTTCCTTCTAGCATTCCTCTGCCTGATCCTTTTCCAGGTCCCTGCAGCAAACCTATAAGGTGCCTCTTCTTCAGGGTCTATCCTTTGTCCCTTCGCACTTGGGAGCCCAGTTCTGATGGGGCCAGGTAATGCTTGGACACGTCACAGCCCAGACTGGCAAACACCACTCTTTGCTGTGGGACTTTTCACTCAAGTATGCCGAAGAATGTCAAAGAGAAGAAGAGAAAGGGCAACTTTCTAGAAGGGCAGATATAAAATGTGAAGAAACAAGATCTGCCATCTTGCTTCCTGGAGGAGTTTCTCCGGGAGGTATCTGCTGTGCTCTGGGCCTCTTCAGAGTTAGGGGTTGTCTGTGATGGGAGATCCAGGAAAGAGTCAAAGGTGGAAAGGAATTACCTTCCACTGAAGTTAATCTTGAAAGATGGGGATGGGGTGCCTAGCTGGCTCAGTCAGTAGAGTGTGCCACTCTTGATCTTGGGGTTGTGAGTTCGAGCCCAGATTGGGTGTAGAGGTCACTTAAAAAAATTTTGGGGGTGCCTGGGTGACTCAGTCGGTTGCGTGTCTGACTCTTGACCTCAGCTCAGGTCTTGATCTCAGAGTCATGAGTTCAAGCCGCACGTTGGAACCTACTTAAAAAAAAAAGGAAAAGAAAGGTGGTGATGACACTTTGAACACCCCAACTTTTCTCGTCTTCCTTGGACTGAAGAAGACCAAACCTGTTGGTGGGTCAGAGCCAAACAAGGCAACCCCTGGCTGCCCCGAGGACTGAAAGACCCATAAATGTAGGTCTGTGTGTAGAAACTTCATTTTGGTCTCTCACTGAAACCCAACCCCTAGCCCAGCCACATAGCATGAGCTCATTCTATCCCAACCGGGAGAATGAGAAAATGGTCTGTGAATTTCGCTTCCACTCTGTCAAAATAAGAACAGAAAAAAATACACCTCTGCAAAAGTGTTTTCTTTCAGCTTTTATTTGCACACATTCTGTATAATTATGGTCAGCAAGAGGGCATTTTCCATACCCACACTGGCAATATTTTCCACACAAAGGTTTATGCTGGCCGGCAGCCTGCCCTTGAGCTATTTACTTGTGTGGTGGATAGAAAACCATCGGACCTATGGCCAGTTAGACCCCAGCAAAATGTTTTCATTTGGACCTCTCCTGTAATAAGGCATATTATTTTAATTTCCCTCTACCCCTCGTCCTCTTCCCTAGGTAAAGTGATTCAATATGAGACAACCACTTTCTCACAACCAACTCTATGGTATACCTTTCACTTAACTACTAATGTTCACATTTTAAAATGCTTCTTCTTAGCTTTCAGATCTTTGAAGTTTCTTATCCACAGTTATTCTGTGTGACTCCATTTCATGCCCTCTCTAGCCAGTTAAGGGCCCCTCACACACCAAGCCCATTTCCTTCTTCAGGTCATTTCTCACAACATGCTCCACCATCCCATCCCAAATGCCTATCTCCTTCCTTCAGTTTCTCTGAATCCTGTCCACCACTTCTCAGTGAAGTCCTCACTGACTCCAATTCCTTTTTCCGTCTATGTATAGGCTGGTCACTAGCTGTCCATTTGGGAATTAACGAGTCACTAGACAACTATGCAACCTATGCATGGGTCCATAGCATAAAACAAATAATTCAGTTAGCAAGTGTTTACTGAGCACCTACCTTATATTCAGCCCTGTGGGGAACACTCTATGTCAGAAAATGTGTGGGGATTCATAAGACCTGTTTCTGTTCTAGAGCAATTTGCAGAGACCTTGGAGAAAACTAGCTATACACATGAAGGAACAATCTCATTACTGGAGGCCAAAGTATGATGGTTCTTCAAGGCAACATGAGGTAGATAAGAAGGGGAAAAGGAGCTAACATGATCCATTAGAGTGGGGCAGTGGTTCAGAGGCAGTTTCAGCTGACAGCAAAGTCAAGTTTCCACTGTTCATTGAATGGAGGGATGGAGGGATGGAGGGATGGAAGTATAGCTGAACCAACAGATGGATGATCCAGAAGGCATCCATCCATCCATTTAGTCAAGAAATATTTATTGAACACTTACCATGTACCAGTCATAGGAGATACTTAGATGGACACAATAGCCTTCAGTGAGATTGCAATCTAGTCTGTTGACATGGCAGCACAGTCATAAGTCAACCAACAGTCACTTTAAAACTTCAAAGAGAAGTAATGATAGCTACCATATTTTTAGGCATCTGTAATATGTTAGGTTCTTTTCAAACATCATTGCCTTGGTTCCCACTCTGGGGTACTGCAGCAAATACACAGAGGCACCATGAGTTGTTTTAAATTTCGAACGAAGCGTAATGATACTCAACGTCTGCTAGACACTGTGCCAGCTACAAGCTCGAGGTAGTTCACAGTTTCAATATGAGATCATACCACATTTCTTTTGATGATGTCATATCTTGTGGAGCTGGGTCTTTGGTGGTGGCCACAATGAATAAACAAGAACCATATGAAAATCAACATGGAACAGGAGACGAGGGCAACGGGGTCCAATGAGATTCCAAGGTTTGAAGTCGGGCAGTGCCCAAGAGGGGCACACATCTCATTAAGTGCTTGTTGTTCCTTAAGAATGAAATAAAACTGGGCGCCTGGGTGGTTCAGTTGGTTAAGCGACTGCCTTCGGCTCAGGTCATGATCCTGGAGTCCCGGGATCGAGTCCCGCATCGGGCTCCCTGCTCGGCGGGGAGCCTGCTTCTCCCTCTGACCCTCCCCCCTCTCGTGTGCTCTCTCTCTCTCATTCTCTCTCTCAAAATAAATAAATAAAATCTTTAAAAAAAAAGAATGAAATAAAACTATTACTTTTTTCTTTTAATATATACGTATTACTTTGTCAGGACATAAATACCTCTTACGTTGTTTGGTTCTAACTTTTTAATAAATGGGACTTTTCGGTGTTTCTTAAAGCCTAGAGACACTATGAAAAAATTACTGCGGTACGAACTCGTTAGTACATTAGCTGAGAAAGTTCAAGAACTTCTGTGTTATTGCCAATCCTCCCAGGTTACAAATTTGCCAAAGATCACACAGGTGGTAAGTTCCAGAGTAGACATTCGAACCAGAATCTCTTCCAGTGGTCTCTAAAATACATCGCTTTTGCTTATAATAATGATGGGCACTCCGTGGGCTCATGAGGAGATGGAGAGGAAGGCTGGCCTGTTGGGGCAGAAGCTGAGGAAGTGGGGTGGGACCGACAGATCATGGAACGGAGCCTTGAGGGCTCACTACACAGCCCCTCGCCCCTTTGTCTCCTTCTCTGTGCGGAATTTCCACAGGACCTTGTCTGGTGGGAGGAAGAAGGACAACCCCTGTGATTTTCTCAGTGTGGTCAAAAGAGGGGGAGGGGAGGGGAGACCATGGAGAAGTGTGAGAAATGGGGGCTGAATCTGCACATACTTGGGGGGTCAGATAAATTTTTTTTTGCAGCCTGCTCACTCTTGAAACCCTGAATGGCTACTGTCATAGTAATATCCCCAAACAACTGGACTTTTGTCATTTCAGGTGGGCCGAGTCCTGACAAGATTATGGGGACAGGGAGTGGGAAAAATTTAGGTCAACCTCATTTGAACCTTGATCTCCTGCCCTTTTGTCCCCTGACAGACATTTTTCCTTGACCTCCAGAAATTCCTCTGCCTCAAGGGAAGGTTCCCTTGCCCCCAGAGGCCTCCTAAGTGGGCTGGGAACAGATTCAGGGCAGGAACCCAGGGAAGCATGGAGGGCCTTGGGAGGGTGGACGGTGTGGAGAGGCATCTCTGCAAAGATCTTCAAAGGCAAAGCCCAAGGCACTGGGCACCCCAGGAGAGCACGTTCCATGACCAGAGCCTGCAGCTGAGGGGGCCCGGCCAGAGAGACCCCCTACTGTGGCAGCGAGCCTGCTTCTAGGAGCCCTGAGAAGCCTAATTCAATTACCCTTATCAGAATGCCTCTGAACTTAACAAAGCAGATAATCAGTTCCAGAGACAGATACTGTGTGGGGGGCCAAAATTATTTTGCTTCCCCAAATTGGAAGCTGAAATCAGAGATGTTTGGGTAATGGAAAACATAATCCCTCCCCGGGCCCAAGCTCCTTCCCAGAACCCGCACCTGAGACACCCCTCCCATTCTATCCATGGAGGCCAGGATTCAACATCCACACCCATCTTCTTAAGGCACCTGGCTGTGGACTGGACCTCTTTCCCCCACCCTCTTTGTGCCATATCCAGAAAGAAGCTGAATAGAGGCCGGAAGCAGGAGGGGAGAGGATTAACATTTATTGAGCCCCCTTGTATGTGTTGGGTTCCTCACAGACAATATTTAATTTAAATCACCCAACTTACCTTTTGAAGAAAAATGTTAGTAACCACCACATTATAGAAGGCAATGGAGACTTGGAAAAGTGAAATCACTGCTTGAAGGACCCACTGCCCGACTCACTGCGCCACCCAGGCTCTCTGCTCACCATCAGAAAGCAAATAAAACTCCCTTGTTTGAGGATGCATAGCAACCCTCCAAGGTAGAGCTGTCTCCTTTAAGGGAAGGAAAAAGACTCAGAGAGGCTAAGTAACGTTCCCAATGTCACACAGGTGCTGCGTGTCTCAGTTGGGATTTGAGGCCAATGAGATTGGAGGCAATGCTGGGGCCCTGAGGGCTACCTCACAGCTGCAACCCAAATTATTTTCTAGAATCTTCCTAGAGCCCCAAGTGCAGAGACCATTTCTTTTCATCTTCCCCGTTGGTTCTAGTGCGGGGCTGGGCCTCTCCAGAATGAGCATAGGCTGATTTCTCTTTCTTAACCTGTGTGCTGCGTTGCCAGGATTACGACTGAATGTTCAGATGCTTTCTCAAGGAGAGCTCTCTGCTTCTGTTCACCTTAGAATTGTACAACATACAAGGTTAACACAGAAACTCTCCTATCAGTGGATCACACCCTTTATTTATTTGTTTAAACTTGCTTTTCTTATTCGGTAACATTTGACATGTACAGAATAATATACATGTAAATTATAAAATGTAGTAGTCATAAAGCCTGTGAATCCACCACCCACCTTACAAGTAGGCAGTTAAAATGCATGCCCCTCCCTTTCCTTGCTCCTGCCTCCCCCACCGAAATTACCAGAATCATCCAGAATTTTGTGCTCACCGTTCTCTTGATTTTTTTTTAAAGATTTTATTTATTTATTTGAGAGAGAGAATGAGATAGAGAGAGAGAGCATGAGAGGGGGGAGGGTCAGAGGGAGAAGCAGACTCCCCGCTGAGCAGGGAGCCCGATACGGGACTCGATCCCAGGACTCCAGGATCATGACCTGAGCCGAAGGCAGTCGCTTAACCAACTGAGCCACCCAGGCGCCCTCTCTTGATTTTTTTAATAGTTTGGCCAGTTAGTTACATTTTGTGTAGGTTGCATTATTGTTCCGGGTTGATAGATACACTTCAATATATGACTTTGTGGTTCCTCCCGTTAGAGATGGAATAAATTGACCTGCCCGATGATGTTAGTTTTGCCAGTAGAATGTTACAGACAGTGACGGAGGCCAGTTCTGAGCCTAAACCTTAAGAGACATCACATTTCCATTTCTCCCTGTCGTATCTCTGCCTCTGTCGTGAAAAGAAAGTGCTTCGGGTCACCTGCCAGGCCCAGGAGGATGAGAGACATGTGGAGCAGAGCCGGACCCCATCTGAACTCAGAACCAAGCCCGACTGAGCCCAGACCAGACCAGCCAACCCCCAGCCAATCCACAAATACCTGAGTAAGAATATGTGAAGGTTTGGAAGCCACAGAGTTTGTCAGGCCACATTATTGGGGCAGTGGCTGCTAATATACAAGACATCTCTGAACAGCTTAGAACTTGGGAAAATGATAAATTAATATGGAACGTCATTGCCTACTACTTACTTTTCTTTCCTACTCAGTGTTAGGTTTCTGCGATTTATCCCGTGGAACAGAACACAATCGGAGAACTACAACAATAGAGAGAGAAAAGCTGAAAGACCCCCAGAGCTCGGGCAGGGCTGAGCTGGTGGGAAGCCTGTGTCTCATTCCCTCCGCAAATATTTACTGAATGTAAGCAGAGCACTTTCCTCAGTGCTGGGAATATCAAGGTGAACCGGAGACATCAGATTCTTGCCCTTGAGGGCCTTCTGTTATAGAAAGAAGCACACATCTGTGCTTCCTGCCATATCACCGAAAGGGCTCCTTATTGCCTCCGCCCTGCCATTCCCTTCATGCCCTGAGCCAATTGCTGTCCCCAGAGGCAGAGAGGGTAATTAAGGCAGGATGTGAGGAGGGCAGGCAGAAACTACGGAGTGGATACCTCTCCTGGGGAGGACCTTCGGGCAGACGAGTTCCAAAGGAAAGGGCCCAAGTATTTGGGAAGCTCGAGCCCAAGGATCCATCACTTTGGGGACGCAGGTTTGCCTTTCTTCTTATGACATGTGTCTATAGGCAACAGGCAATTGTCTGGCCAGAGCAGGCCCCGCCATGAGCTCAGCAACCCCACAGACTTGGCTCCTGGCTGACCGCAGTCATCAGCAGAACATGTCTGGAAGACAAAGGATGAGAGCCGGTCCTCCCCGCTGAGGACCTTGCAGTCAAATGAGGGAAGCAGGATACACCCTAAATGCCGGGCCGCTGACCCCTTCCACAAACACGGACGCCATGGGTATGACCAGAGCTGAGCGGATACACGTGGATTGACGTGGATGAGGGGATGGCCGGAAGCAGCTGAAATGACCAGGGCCTGCTGCCATTCTGCAGACAGGTGTCTTGTTTCTCTGCAACATTGGGGCAGGTCCCCTGAGAGTCGCCTTAATTCCATGCATTAGAAAAACACGGTGAGAATCGCTTCCCATAAAAATGAGACTGAACACAACCGCATACTCCCCCAGTGATTCAGAAAGCATTCCAGGGTGCTTTGGGGCCTCAGGGACATCATTAGGAAAATCAGTTACCAGACAGGAGCAGCAGAAATAGCATCCTCATGATATAGCAGGTTTCAGGGCAGTTGGGTCCTGGGTAAAGAAGTTATTTTCGGTCATGAAGGATTTGCAGCAGTTGCCAGGTAGGGAAGTGGCAAAACCAAGGAGAACCCTCGGGCTGCTGCCGGCACCAGCACTCAGCTCAGGGGAGGCCGGGGGCCGCTCTCCCAACCTCGACTCCCACCACCTCCCCCGAAGCACAGGAAGGGACAGCCCGGACCGCCCCACCCGCCTCAGCCTCCCCAGCCCTGGGCCAGAGGCAGGCATTTCTGCTGGGGCTCAGTGATCCGCTCTCTTCTGGTCAGACTCTGCTCCGAGAGCAGCCACAAGTCTGGGGTGATCTCTCCTTGAGCTGAGGCAGGAGGCTCAGGAAGCTCTGCCAGACAGGAGTGGCCCCTGCTTGAGGACAGGGACACTGTTTTACCTGTCCCTCCACCCAGCTGCCATTTGGAAAGTCCCATTACTCTGGTTTACTGTTTTGGGTTTTGTTTTGTTTTTCCCTCCAAAATTGATGTTTCCAAAGACAGTGTTTTCTGCCCCCTGTGGTTCTGTATGAGGACCCTCCCAGGGAAGGAAAGCAAGGCGTGGCCTGCAATGAAGTGGGTGAGGAGCCAGGGCCCAGATCTTAGGCACTAGGAATGATGGTCAGCTCAGAGGGCAGCTGAGTGGATTGGAAAGAGCCCGAAGCCCTGAGCTCAAGGCCCAGCCCTACGGCTGCCGAAACGCATAACCTGCAGTGCAAGGCTCCTCATCTCCTCGGGCCCTGGTTGTCCCATCTGTAAACAAGACTGAGAGGACAGTGGCTTCTAACCATAGACATTTTCTACCTTCAGGAGCCTATGGGGAAAACAGATGCTTCCAGAGAGGTGGCCACAAGAAAGGAAGAAAATGACCAAATTTATTTGGGCCAAAGTTGAGAAAATACGAAGTGGCTCTTACCCTCTGTTTCACAAAAAGTGGTATATTTTCTTTGTGTCATGTATTTATTCCTGTTATACATGTGTGTGTTTTTACTTCCCCAATCAGATTACATGTTTCTTAAGAGCGAGAAAAAAGTTTCACAGAACTCACTAAATTTCAAAACAAATCTTACTAGTTTTTAAAAATTATAAAATTAGAAATTTTATTAATCTCTATTTATTAGATCAGACTAAATATCTCTGTTAATTATATATCATTATAGGTGATCTCATTTATTTCTCATATCAACGTTCTTAGATGGATTGTATTTCTATGCCCATTTTACAGATATGGAAAATAAGGACAAGAGAGGTTAGAAGACTTGTTAAGTCCACATAAACAGGAACGGTAACGCTGGAACTTGAACCAAAGTCCTTCAGCTTAAACCCCTAGGCTCTCCAGAAGTCCTCTGGCTCTCTTCTTCACTGATCACAGTGCAGGTCCGTAACAGGCGATCGATACATAGTTGTGGTTTGATGGATGCCACATAGTTGTGGGTTGATGGATGCCACATAATTATCCATTGTCTGGTTTAAAGGCTGGGGTGGATTCACATGGCCTTGCTGATTTTGTTTCTCACTTGGGAATACCTTTGGGCCCCTTCGAGTGCCCCACGCTCCGGGAGCCAGGGCTCCAGAGGACCCGCCCGGACCTGTTGGCACGCAGTTGCCATCATGTGGCTGGCCAGACGCCTGCGGTTCCCTTTGTTTATATGCGAAGCCGGCAGGCGCAGGCCAGGCCTGGAAGCCCCCTTTACACCCACATTCCTGTTCACGTTCACTCCTGGCCAACAGACGGGGCCCTATAAACCGCCCGGCAGAAGCAGCCAGGAAAAAGCCCTCAGTTCTGGCCACAGGAACTTCACCAACGCGTCCGCCCGAGCCTGAGGCGCCGGCTCTGCCCACAGGGACACCCAGGGGCAGTAACCCTGGCCAGGCCAGGTCGCATGGACTCACTGGGTTTAATTTGCCCAGCAGGGAACTGGAGCAAAATTGAAAAGCAAACACCTGGTGCCGTTAAGTTGGTCATCCTAACCACAAATAAGCCTGGACGTGCGTCCACCTGATCCGGCCCCACAGCTCAGTTTGGGAAAGCATTTGTGTGCAGCTCACTCAGGCCTGGCCATCAGTTCTTCTGGTGACGCCAGCTCTGGACTCTGGACTCGGTCACTCTGCCAGCTTGGCCTTGGCCACTGACCGCACATCAGGGCTCCCTTCCTCCCCCCACCTCCCAGCAAGTCATCATCCTGACAGTAGGCCTTGTCCGGTTCCTCAGCCACTAGCCCAGATCTCGGCTCTGGGGGACCCCTTGGTCCACCAGCATGGTGCTGCCAAGCCCAGCTTTCTCAAGCACCACTTTCTTTCTTCCCTTTTTTTTAAAGATTTTATTTTATTTATTTATTTGAGAAAGAGAGAGCACAAGTAGGGGGAGGGGCAGAGGCAGAGGGAGAAGCAGGCTCCCCGATGAACAGGGAGCCCGATGCGGGGCTCCATCCTGAGACCCTGGGCTAATGACCTGAGTTGAAAGCAGACACTTAACTGACCGAGGCTCCCCCTCAAACACCACTTCCAACCATCCTCCTCGTTCAGAAAACTGCAGAGACTCCCCAGCTCGTAGTGTAATAGATTTGGACCCAGAGTCCCCTTACAGCTCTTGTAAACGTCTCCTCCAGATCCCACCGGCCATCCCCTCTTTCTCTGTACACACACCCTCCGTCTTCCTAGACTGGCCTCCCTGTTGTCCCAACCCACAGTGTACTCTGACCTCATGGCCTTTCTTCACACTGCTCTCCTTACCAGGAAAGCCCTGACCTATGTTCTGTGTTATCCTCATCTTCCATCCCGCCAGACCTGCTTCTGGAGGAACTCTTCCCTGCTGGCAGGGGTCTCTCCTCTCTGAAAACTCCGCAGCACTTAGTCAGTCCTGTCTTGAATTGTTATTAGACTGTTTCATGACCATCACTCTATGAACATATCTGCTATACAGTAAATAAATACCTCTCTTAGACCTATCAGCCAGGGCCCCTGCACATCAGAAGGCCCCGCTTGGGCCCCTCCAGCCCACCCTTCCCCATGGGGTGATGATAGTTCTGTGGGACCAAGTGAACACACCCATCTTTGGCCTACATCCTTTCCACTCCCCACTTTAAGACCATGCTCCTGACAGCCAGGACTCCAGAATTCTGCGCCCAAACAGCCCTGAATCTATTTCCAGGACGCATGAGAGCCTCTTCCCCAGATCAGTGGCCAAGGAGTTGCCAAGGAGGGGCTGCTTGCTGGGAGGTGCGTTTGTAGATGGAGCTTGGGCCCGTGGGCTTGGGTATCCATGTGCATATGCAGAGGCCCTTTGGTGAGAAAAGAAAGGGGTGGGCTTCTGCACACTTGAGTCCCCCGGTTGCCTTTTGGACCACCTGCTGGAGGATGAGGCCAAGATAGAGGAAAGTAAGGTGAGGTTTGGGCAGAGAAAGCTCAAGCACAGACAACATTGTGGAAACTCAATCCAGCATGTGGCTAGGATTTTCAATGAACTAAACTAAACTATTTTCCTTCTTGGCTTAAACTCATCTGACATGGGTTTCTGTTCCTTGCAACTAAGACTGATGAGTACGGCCATGATGAATGTGAGGATGCGGGTGGTGCTGGCCCTGGGGGAGGTGGCAGCTAATGGGCTACCACCCACACGTTCCAGACACTCTACTTTGCCTATGTTAGCTCACATATTCCTCCACCTACCTCTTGAGGGGGTTGCTATTATTATTCCAGTTTTCCAGGTGAGGAAACAGAAAAGCTAAGTAGCTTGCCCAAGGTCACACAGTATTCAGACCCACGTCTGCCTCACCCCTGAGTCTGTGCTCTTAGCTGCTAAGCTTGTTTTTATTGGTCGCCCGTAGCGCAAGTTGAGCCACATAGAAAGCATGGGACTCAGAGTGTGCAGTTAGCCCCGGGGGACAACCATGGCAAAGGTCAAGGTCAGGATGCACAGGATACAGCATTGTCAACCTGACACCCAGCAATCCTTGTTGATGGAGGAGAAGAGAAAACAATCCTCCAAAATGCATTTCTCTAAGCCTCTCCCCCTTGTCTCAGGCCCCCTGAACCAAGCTGTGGGAAGGAGGACAAAATTGTGAGCCTGGCAGCACACCTTTTAATGTCTCTGTAGGGTTCCGTAGGTTATGCTTTTCAGCAAATACACAGAGTAGCTTATGCTGCCATTGGGTTAAATCCTAATAATGAGCAGAGGCATGTTACAGCACAGATGGTTGAGGGTGGCCAAGTCCAAGTGTTTGTCACCCCCCCCCCAATACTGAGTACATATAAGATATCCCAGATGTGGTCCGGGCAGGAGCCTAGCACATACCCTGTGAGTGACTGGGATCATGTAACTTAAATCTGGCCTCTGCCAGGGGAAGGGGGAAAATGCAAAGCTCAAGAGGGCTTGGCTCCTTTTAGGACCACATACATGATTGTGACATCAGTCTCCCTTTGGGTCCCTCCTTCAGGGAGAACAGAATGAGACTGAAATTAGCCAAGAAGGTGTATGTGGTGTGCAAGATAGCGGGACCATCATAAAAGGTTTATTGCTGCAAGCGTCAGGGAGCTGCACGAGGCGGTCTCTGCTCTGCCACATGTGAGGAATGCTCTCATCCATATTGTCACTGCCATAAAATCTTTATGGAAGAGAATGCAGACCTCCCCACTGCCAAGTACTCAGTGTCACTCAGCAAACACTCATGAGGCATGAAGGGCCTTCCCATGTGCAGGTGTAGGTTTTCAAAATCTTCCAAGAAGGTCAACAGTCATAGCAGAATAATCTCTGTGGTGTCTCTTGGAAGGAGCACTCAGTCAAGTTCAGGCTCCAAGTCTAAATACGTCTTCTTCCCTACCATTCTTTAGTAGGAAATGTGCATAGTAAGCCAGTGCATTTTCTACTGAGGGCCACAATTTCCAAACGTAACACCCATATATCAGTGAGCCAGAAACCTGTCTTACCACATGGAACTCTTTCAACAGTTCCTTCACTTACCCGTATATTCATCAATATTTTTGAGCAAAGGGTTAGAGAGGTGACTAGAACAGACTGTCATGGAAATAACATTGAAGGATGGGAAATGGGGACATGAAATGATGCCTATGCATTTAATTACATTTCAGTTAATACAATTACACTTATTTTAGTCTCATTTCTTTTTTGTTATTTACATTCAATTAGCCAATGTATACTACGTCATTAGTTTTTGTTTTTTTTTTTTTAAAGATTTTATCCATTTATTTGAAAGAGGGAATGAGAGAGAGAGAGCACATGAGAGGGGGGAGGGGCAGAGGGAGAAGCAGACTCCCCGCCGAGCAGGGAGCCCGATGCGGGACTCGATCCAGGGACTCCAAGATCATGACCTGAGCCGAAGGCAGTCGCTCAACCAACTGAGCCACCCAGGCGCCCCCATTAGTTTTTGATATAACATTCAGTGATTCATTAGTTGCATGTATTAGTCCCATTTCAACCAACTCAATTGTGATAAGTCACATAGGACACTTGCCTGCCTTGAGAGCACGTAAAGGAAGAGAGAGACTCGGTTGGGGCTAACATTCAGGGATTGGGGAAAGTCTCTCTGAGGGAATTCCATTTTGATAGATACTCAGTAGAGGAGTCAGTTAAGCAGATAAAGAAGTGAGGAAGGGGCACCTGGGTGGCTCAGTCAGTTGAGCGTCCAACTCTTGTTATCAGCTCAGGTCATGATCTCACGGTTGTGGGATCGAGCCCCGAATCGGGCTCCACGCTCAGTCTGCTTATCCTTCTCCCTCTGCTCCTGTTCGCTCTCATGCTCTCTTTCTCTGTCTCTGTAATAAATAAATAAAATCTTTTAAAAGATTCCAACAGAAAAGGAGGATTGGTACAGAACTTCCCCTCTCTGGAACCCTCTCCTCCGTTGACTCCACGACACCACAGTTGCTTTGCCCTATGTCTCATGGCTACTCAATCTTCTTCACAGGCTTGTTTCCCTTTACACAGCCTTTAAAAGTGGAAGGCCTCAAGCCTTAGCTCCGAATCCTATTCTTTCTCTATGCTCTCCCTCGAAATCTCTTCTGCTCCTGTGGCTCAATTGTGTTTTATCCATGAACCCCAAAGTTTATAGCTCTTACCCAAATCCTTCCTCTGGGTTCCTGTCCACCAAGACTGCCTCCTTGCCTGTTCTTCTTTACACTAAGTTTTGCAGAGGCAGGGCCCTGCAACAATTGGTTCTGCTTATGAATGTTCAGTCAGCCTGCATCTGGGGTTCTGTGTTAGGAAATCACCTGATGCTATGCAATTAAGCCACATTTTCTAGTATTGACTCTATCAGCCATAAAGCCGACACTGAAATCTTCATCCATATCAACCGGCATCAGAGAATATCAGCTTGAGCCAAGGAAAAGGTCTGGCATCTACTGGACCTCCTCAACACCAGCAAGGCATTAAGGAAAAGCAAGGTCAATTCTGTTTCCATCTCAGTGGCTGTGGGTGCCGTTTGCTGAATAGGTAACACTGAAAGAAGACCAAGCTTTGGTGGCAAAGGGGAATGCAAAACTTGAGCCTCAGTCATGGTGAACTAGAGATGCTGTTGAAACTTTCAAGTGGGCAATTTGGAAGAATGCAGAGGAGGGGTCCATGACAGAGATCGACACTTGAGGTTGACTTGTTGAAGAGCTCGCCTAGAGGGAGTAGAGAAAAGAACAGGACTTAGACCAGGGCTTGAAGCTCATCAGCTGTTTTTTCTAATACAGAAGAGTTTTATCGAGACATAATTAATATGCCTAAAATTCAACCTTTTAAAAAGTGTTTACAGTTCAGTATTTTAATACATTCACAGAGTTGTGCAACCATCACTACTATGTAATTCCAGAAATTACAAGAGACCCTGTCCCTATTAATAGTCTCTTTCCATTTTGACCCTGCCCCCAGTGGCGGACAGTCACCCATCCATTTTGTGTCTCTACGAATTCGCCTACTCTGAACATTTCATTTGTGTCTGGCTTCTTTCTTTTTTTTTTTTTTTTAAAGATTTTATTTATTTATTTGACAGAGACAGAGACAGTGAGAGCAGGAACACAAGCAGGGGGAGTGGGAGAGGGAGAAGCAGGCTTCCTGCTGAGCCGGAAGCCCGATGCGGGACTCGATCCCGGGACCCTGGGATCATGACCTGAGCCAAAGGCAGTCGCTTAACCAACTGAGCCACCCAGGCGCCCTGGCTTCTTTCATTCAGGATAATGATTTAGGATAATGATTATCCCATGCCGTAGCGTGTATCTGTGTTTTATTCCTTTTTTATGGCTATATGATAGTCCATTGTAGGGATACGCCACATTTTGTTTCTCCATTCATCAATTAATGGACATGTAGAGTGTTGCCCTTTTTTTAGCTACTGTGAATAAGAATAAGGCTACTATGAACAAATTCTTGTATGAACATGTTTTCAATTCTCTTATATAACTAAAAATTGTGTAAAATTGCTGGGTCATATGGTAACTCTTTAACATTTTGAGGAACTGCTGAGAGGTTTTTATGAAAAAAATAAAGCAGCTGCATCATTTTACATTTCCACCAGCAATGTATGAAAGCTAACTTCTCCACATCCTCAACAACACCAGTGACTTTCTGTCTTTTTGATTGTAGCCATCCTAGGAGTGTGAAGTGACATCTCATTATGGTTTTGATTTGTGTTTCTCTGATGAGGTTTCACCTTCTGTCATGTGCTTATTTACTATTGTAGATCTTTGGGGAAATGTCTGTTCAAATATTTTGCCCACTTTTAAATTGGGTTGTCTTTTTATTATTAAGTTATACAAATTTTTTCTTTTAATTCTGGATACAAGTCCTTCCTCAGACATATGTTGTACAAACATTTTCTCCTATTCTGTGTGGATTGTCTTTTCAGTTTATCAATTATGTTCTTGGAGGCATAAATGTTTTAATTTTGATGAAGTTCAACTTCATATACCTGGTTTTTTATACCTGTTCTTTTATAATTTGTGGTTTGAGTGTCATATCTAAGAAACCATTGCCATGTAGATCTCAGATCCATTTTAGTAAACTTTTGTGTATGTTTTGAAGGTAGGGGTCCAAATTCATTTCTTTATATGTGAATATCCAGTTGCCTCAGCACCATTCCTTGAAAAGACTTATCCCCATTGAATTATCTTGATGCCCTTGTCAAAAATCAATTGACCCAAAACATAAGGGCTTATTTATAGGTTTTCATTTCTATTCCATTGATCTATATGTCTATCTTTATGCCAATATTACACAGTCATGATTAGTGTAGCTTTGTAGTTAAGTTTTGAAATCAGAAGGTGTGAGTCCTCCAGCTTTGTTCTTTTTCAAGATGTTTTTGGCTACTCTGGATCCCTTGAATTTCCATGTGGATTTTAAGATAAACTCATTAATACCTACAAAGAAGCATTTGGGATTTGGGTAGGGCTTGCATTGACTTTGTAGTTTGATTTGGGGAGTATTGTCATCTTAGCAGTATTAACTCTTGCAATCCATGAGAATGGGATGACTTTCCATTTATTTAAGTCTTCTCAAATTGTCTTCGGCAATGTTTTGTAGTTTTCAGCGAACATCTTGGCACTTGTTTTGTTAAATTTGTTCCTAATTACTTTATTTTTTGTGATGCTGTTATAAATGGAATTGTTGAAAGTACAACATAGGGATACAGTCAATAATATTGTAATAATTTTGTATGCTGACAGTTTGTAACTACACCTATCATGATGAGCACGGTGCAATGTACAGAGTTGTCTAATCACTATGTTGTACACTTGAGACTAATATAACATCATATGTCAGCTATACTTCAATAAAAAAATAAAAAATAAATGGGATTTTTTTCTTAATTTTATTTTCTGATGGCTCATTGCCTGTGCTATAGAAATATAATAGATTTGTGCATATTGATCTTGTATCCTGCAACCATGCTGAACTATTTATTTGTTCTAATAGTTTTTTCTTTAATGGATTCCTTAGGATTTTCTATAAGATCATTTCAGATGTGAATAAAGCTAGTTTTACTTTTCCCATTCCAATCTTGATGCTTTTTATTTCTTTTTCCTGCCTAGTTGTCCAGGCTAGAATCTCCAGTACAATGTTGGGTAGAAGTGGCATGAATAAATATCCTTGCCTTATTCTTGATTTTAAGGAGAAAGCATTCAGTCTTTCACCATTAAGTTGATGTTAGCTGGGGGTCTTTTGTAGATGCCATATTCCTTTTAAATGGCTCTTATAACTAATTATGGCAAACTTGATGGGCTTAAAACAACACAAATTTATTATCTGCCAGTTTCGTACTTTAGAAGTCCAATACGGGCTTCACTGGGCTAAAACCAAGGTGACAGAGAGTTGTGTTCCTTTCTGGAGATTCTAGGGGAGCCTTCTTGCCTTTTCCAGCTTCTGAAGACCACCCACATTTCTTGGCTCATGGCCCACTTCTTCTATTTTCAAAGCCAACAACATGGCATCTCTCACCTTTTTTCCATAGTCATATCTTTCTCTGGATAACTGCAACAGCAAAGATTCTCAATTTTAAAGATTCAAATGATTGTACTGGTCCCATCTAAAGGTCCTTAACCTTAGTCACCTTACCACATAAGGCACCATATTCACATATTCTATGGATTAGGATGTGGATGTCTTTGGGAGATGATTATTCTGCTCACCACATTCTACCCTCTGACCTCCAAAGATTCATGTCTATCTCATACACAGAATACATTCACCCCATCCTAAGATCCCCTAAATCCTCAACCCCTAATAGCATCAACAAGACCAAAACCACACCTATATCTCATCAGTTCAAAAGTTCCAAGTGTCATCATCTAAACCATCAGTATGATATGAGTGAGACTCCGTATAACCTATCCTGGAGCACAGTTCCTCTCCATATGGACGAGTGAAACCAAAGAAACAAGTTACATGTTCCCCAAATATAAAGGTAAGATAGACATAGACACTCTAGTTCAAAAAGAGAGAAAAAGGAAAGGAAAAAGAGCCACTGCTCCCCCCAAATGTAGAAATCCAGCCAGGCAAACTCTATTGGGTTTCAAGACCTGGAAATCATCTTCTGGGGGCCTCAGTTCCAATCTCTGGGTCATGGCTCCACTGTCTGGGCCTGAGGCTCCATCTTCTGAGCCACCTTCCTTTCCCATGATAAATGACATGTGTTTGCAACTCAGTAGTTTGCTTCTTCAGCCTGTTTCTTGCCTGCAGAATTTGGGGGAGGGGGGTCCTACATCTTTCTTGCATTTTGTTCTTTCTCTGTTTCTTTGGTCCAAGCTGGTAGTGTTTGTGCTGGTGTAAAATTATCAAGAATCTATCATTTTCCCATTAGACAAGAGGTCTCTCCATAGTTTCTTCCTAAATAAGCCCATCTCTATTTTTGGTTTCTGCTGGGATGGTTTGGGGGGGGTTATGTGTCATACATGTCACTGCTAAGAGCCTTTTGTGTGACTGATTACTCTGTTTTATTTCCTGAGATATCCATTTTTTCCCCTATAATACACTTCCCTGACAGCGAATCTCTTGATTTTAGTCTTTTGCAATCTGGGTAAGTGGAGAATTTCCTAAGTCATTAAGTCCTGGATCCCTTCTCAAACAAGACAAAACAAAAAACATTCTTCCTTCTATTCACCTCTTTTCTCTTGCATTGTATTATAAGCAGCAAGAAAAACTAGGTCACACCTTCAACACTTTGCTTGGAAATTTCAGCTAAGTGTTGAATTTCCTCATTTGCCAGTCCTGCCCTCCACATGACTGCAGGACAAAATTCTGCTCAGCTTCCTGTACTCCCTAGCGAGAATCCCTCGTCTGCAGTTTGCAATAACATGTTCCTCATTTCCCTCTGAGCCTTCCACAGTGGATCCTTTAACACCCATATATTTGTTCATGATGATTTAGGCATCATCTAAGGCACTTTGTTGTCTCTGCTGCTTCTCCTTTCCTCCCGAGTCCTCATTAGCAGCGCTATCAACATCTTTATTCCTACTAACCGTCTGTTCTAGGCAATCTAGGCTCCTTCTCTCCTTCTCTCAGCATCCTCCCAGCCTCTGCCCATCGCCCGATTCCAAAGCCACTTCCTCATTTTGGGTATCTGCCACAGAAGCACCCCACTTCTAGGTACCAGAATCGGTGTTCGTTTTCTGTTAGTATTCTATCGGGTTAGGGAATTTCCCTTCTATTCCTAGTCTGTTGAGTGTTTTTAACACGAAAGGGGGTTGGATTTTGTCTAATGCTTCCTTGGCGCCTCTTGGGACAATTATGTGGATCGTGGTCTGTCAACTGTAAAAGACCGTGCAGAGAGAAAGGAACCTGCGGAGGAGATAGAAGTAGCCAGCCAGAGAAGGGAAGCCATGCGATTGTGGTGTTCCTGGAGCCAGCAGCAGAGAGGCTTTCAAGGAGGGAGTGGCCGAGACTATCAGTCCTGTTGAGAGTTATAATAAGAGGCGGACTGAAAAATGCTCAATGTGATCGGTTCTGTGGAGGTTTGTTTTCGACCTTCATAACAGCTGTTGTAATGGGACAAGAAGAGGCACAAGACCGTTCAGAGCGGGAGGTCATCCCCTAGGTTTCAGGGACTCTAGGGAAGCTAGAGGGCAGTGATTCCATTCAAGAAGGTAGTTAGCATCTGGGGAACTTACTGAGCTTTTATACCATCGATTTGGGACACATTTTGGCTGAAGCAGGGAGGGTAAGACGTGTGTCCTCAGTCTCAGTGTCTGAGATTCTGGAATGAGATTCCCTGCTATTTCTAGAGTCAAGAACGGACATTTCCAGACCTCAGCCTGGGAAACCAGCTCCCACCCTTTGTGAAGGCACAGTGGACTGGCACCTGCCTCAACCATGAAGGAAACCAGCTGTGCTGGGAGCGACGGTCCCATCTTGGGAACACACCCAGGCTTGGCCCCCACAGCGAAAGATGGGATGAAACCCACATATGGTATCTAGTTTTTTGATGACTCTTTAAAATGTGAAGCTTTTTTTGTGGGAAGGGATGGATTCCTGGCCTCAGGGAGAGACATTTCCAGTCAGCGGCCGCATTATCTTCCACGCAGAGAAGAAGCCAGCTCCAGCCGGTTCTCTGGGCTCAGCCTCACCGCATTCTTGGATGGGACTCCCACTTGACAGAGCTCAGGAGACCCCAGCACTCTGCTGCAATGCTCATTTCCCTCTACCTGGCAACCTTGTTTGATTGAACGTTTCCCTGGGATATTTATGTGGAAACCAAAGAAAATACTCCAGGGTCGTTTTTAATAAGTGCCAATCCCTCCTAGCTATCTGCAGCCATAAACATTTACGTCTAATATCCCAAAGAAAATGTTGATGCAGTCTGATGTGGGGGTGACAGCACACAGATTAGTCTAAACAAAAACATGAGGGTGACAGTTAGTTTTTCCTGCATGAAGCTGCATTCACTCATTTTTGACATAAAAGTGCAATTTGCATATTCTTTCAAGTCTGTTTAGCTGCAAACACATGTGTGTTTGGGGCACAGAAATTTAAAATTTGTAAATTATTCAGAAACTACTGCCAAATTGTAATCAAGTGGTAGGAAAAACATTCTCCATGAATAGCTGTATATTCAGAGGGGAGCCTTTCTCAGGCTCAGGGAACAGTTTTTAAATATACTGGTGCTTAATCAACTCAGAAAAAAACCAGGGGGAGAAATGTTTACCTTGTTAGTAACAATTTAATATAGATGTTGGGGGTTTTGTATGTTTATTGAACATTGCAGAATGGAATGATTTTAGTATTGTGACATTAAATAAATTAGGTGCCTTCCGAGAGAAAACTAAACATAGTGATTAAGCTTAAGTAGGAATTTCTAATGCCTCTCTAAAAACCATTTTAAGCCCAGAACCATAATTACTAGAAAGCGATCCAATGTAATTAAATGTATGTACACTGTACCTTGCAGATTGCAACATCCAGTATATATTCGTTGCATCTTTGATGTTTACCCCCCTCCTCATTTCCTCTTTTATTTTGTGCATCTAGCAGATATTGTTCCGAGGGTCCGCTTTCTGCAAAGCACTTAGGGTCTAAGGAAGTTGCTTTTGTTTTTGTTTCTGTTTTTTAAAGATTTTATTTATTTGTCAGAGAGAGAGATAGAGAGAGAGAGCACAAGCAGGGGGAGGAGCAGAGGGAGAGGGAGAAGCAGACTCCCTGCTGAGCAGGGAGCCCAATGTGGGGCTCGATCCCAGGACCCTGGGATCATGACCTGAGCCGAAGGCAGACGCTTAACCAACTGAGCCACCCAGCCGCCCAGGGTCTAAGGAAGTTGTATATATATGGAGAGGACATGGACATGAGTAGGTGAGTGAACTGTTTGTGGAAGAGGTGAAGGTCTGGCAGACACTGCCAAGAGCACTGGGTGTGGACTGAGGGTGAAAGCACTTGCCTAAAGATGGATGGAGAGAAGCCACTTTCACTTCCCTACCAGTGCTGCCAGATGCGAGGCTGAAGCTCACCGAAGCCCGATGACACTTTGGACATTTCTTCCATGACTATAACTACGCAATGTTTACACACTGAGCGGTGCAACCCAATTTAGCTTTTCAAAAAACTTCCACTTTGGTCCAACATCCACCTCTCCTACTTTACCTTTTGACTCAGCAGTGACAACCTCTGAGAAGTGGCTTTGAATTGGGGCAGAGATTGGGAGAGAAGATTGTTGTGGTTGTCTTTGAAAACATTCTACTGCGGACGGAATATTCCCTTAATGGAACCAAGCTGTAAGTGGAAAGCCAGATTATTTTAACATCAAACAAAATAGCAAATAAATTCAAAGTCCAACAGGATGCATTGTCAAAGATAACTGAAGATCGGAGCTGACTTCTCTCAGCCATAGAATTCCATTCATTCATTCTTTTATGTATTCATCCCTTCACTCATTCAAGGAACATCTGTGGAACACCTAAGTGGCAAAGTACAGAGTAGGAACAGAAAATAGAAATCCTGCCCTTACCTTGTGTGTCCTTTGGTGGATAAATACAGAGAAAATTGTTTTCCAAAAAGTCCCAAAAGACCAACGGGTCAAGTTGGACATAAGCAAGGTTTGTTTGGGAACTCTGCATTCAAGTTCTTGAACATTTTGTGGTGACTTAACAAAAATGTTCCTTCAGGCAAGATTGTTTTGCATTTTCTATGAATATTTCACCATGTGGCTGGTGATGTGCATATGTATTGTGCATGGGTGTTGTATACATTTTTGTGCATGCAAACATTTTATATCAACGGGGGCAGTCCGTGAGAAATTGCATTCATATCATTGCTTCAATTAAATCAGCCAATATCCTTTCTAACTAAGTCTTCCTTGTCCTGACACTTTTTTTATGGCTCTAGTCCTCTATTTTATCTAGGACTTGATTTAGGACCATCAGTCTACAGAGAGATTATTTGGAAGTCTTTTCAAAAGGAAAAACAAACAAAAGTCCATAAAAAGTGGAAGGAAAGAAGTAAAACTCTTTATTTGCAGCTGTCACGGTTGTCTATGTAGAAATTCCAAAAGAACCTACAACAAACCAATAGAAGTAATAAGTGAATTAATACAAAGTCAACTTACAAAATTATGTTTTCTATAAAAGGGCCACAAAAAATCGGAAAACGAAAAATTTAAAACCCTATAGCATTACAATAGCATTAAAATATGAAATATTTAGCAACAAATTTAACAAAATCTGTGCAAGACTTGTACACTGAAAACACACAATGGATTGCTGGGAGACATTGAAAAAGGGCTAAATGACACACACGCTCACAGATTGAATGACTCAAAATTGTTAAGGCATAAATTCTCCCTGAACTGATATATCAATTCAATGAAATCCCATTCAAAATCCCAAAAAGTTACTAGTTGTTGAAAGTGACAGTTTGAGTCTCTATTTTACAAGGAAATGCAAGAGATCTAGAATAGCTAAGATGACCTTGAAGAACAAAATTGGAGAATTTACACTACAGATTTCAAGTCTTATAAAAATGGAAAACCATAGTAATTAAGACAGAATGGCATTGGTGACAGGATAAATAAATAGACCAAAGTTACAAAATCAAGTGCAGAAATAAACCCTCCTACAGGCTCACCTGATTCACACGGAAAGCACCAATGCTTTGTTGGGGGAAAGAATGATCTTTTCAACAAGTGGTGCTGAAAATTTGAATAGCCGTAATGGGGAAAAAATTGAGTGTGACCCCCCACCTCATACATGGCACAGAAATTAATTTAAGATGGATCACAGATTTAAGTATGAAAGGTAAAACACTGAAGTTCTAGAAGCAAATATAGGAGAGTATCTTCATGACCTTGGGGTAAATGGGTATCTCTTAAACAGAACACGAGGCAGTAGCCCATACAAGTGAAAAATTGACCAATTGAACTTCACTAAAATTGAAGATTTCTGTTTATCTAAAATAAATAAATAAATAAATAAATAAATAAATAAATAAATAAATAAACAAATAAATCATTAAGAGAATAAGAAGGCAAGCCCCAAACAAATATCTTTGAACAGACAAGACAAAAGACTCAGCATATCTGGAATATATGAAAAAACTCCTACAAATCAATAAGAAAATTCAAACAACCCAAATTAAAAATGGGTAAAACCCTTGAACTGGTACTTTAAAAAAAAGAATATCCAAATGGCCGATAAGCATATGAAAAAGTGCTGAACACTTTTATTTATCAAGTAAATGCAAATTAAAACCATAATGAAATATCACTACATACCCACCAGAATGACTACAATTTAAAAGATTTATAATACCAGGGGTGCCTATGTGGCTCAGTCAGTTAAGCATCTGGCTTTGGCTCAGGTCGTGATCCCAGGATCCTGGGATCGAGTCCCGCATCGGGCTCCTTGCTCAGTGGGAAGCCTGCTTCTCCCTCTGCCTGCCACTCCCCAGGCTTGTGTGCTCACTCTCTCTCTGTCAAATAAATAAATAAAATCTTTAAAAAAATTTTTAAAAATAAAAAATAAATAAAAGATTTACAATACCAAATGTTAGTGAAGATATGAAGCAACTGGACCCTTAAACATTGGTGATGGGAATGTAAAATCATATAACCACTTCTGAATATTATTTGATAGTGTCTAGTAAAGTAAACAAGTATATGTCCTATGACTCAGCAAATCCACATGCAGACGTACATACACCCAACAGAAAGGTGTACATATGTTCACAAAAATACATGTACAAAAATGTTCATAATAACTTTATCCATAATAGCCAAAAACAAAAAACAACCCAAAGACCCATCAACAGGAGAATGGATAAATAAATTGTGATATATATGTGTGTATACATAAATATTTGTGCATATGGGTACACACACATAAATATATACACACATATACAATGGAATACTCCAAAGCAATAAAAATGTACAAACTGCTGACGAGTACAATTGATAAACCTCAAGATAATTATGTTGAGTGGAAGAACCCAGACACTAAATAAAGTGCATACTGCATGATTCCATTTATATTAAATTTGCAAGCAGGCTAAGCTATTTCTTGTTAATAGAAACATGAACAGTAGTTACTTCAGGGGTTTTTGTAGATGGAAAAGGAACATGAGGGAATCTTTTGGGGTACTGGAAAGATTCTATATCTTGACCTGGGTATATGTATATACATAGAAAAATTCATCAAGATGAACATTTAAGGTCAGTACACTCACATACTTTACTGTATGTATGTTATACATCCATAAAACATTAACAAAAGAGAAAGAAAGAAAGAAAGAACAAAGAAAGAAGAAAGGAAGGAAGGAAGAAAAAGAAAGAAAGAAGAAAGAAAGAAAGAAAGAAAGAAAGAAAGAAAGAAAGAAAGAAAGAAAGAGAAAAAAAGAAAGAAAAAAGGAAGGAAGGAAGAAAGAAAAGAAAGAAAGAAAGGAGGGAGGAAGGGAGGGAGGAAGGGAAGGAGGGAAGGAAGGAAAAGAAAAAAGAAAGGAAAAAGAATGTGAATACAGTACCACATTAGTGAGCTTCTTAAAACAAAACCTTTTTTTTAAAGATTTTATTTATTTATTTGAGAGAGCAAACACGAGCGGGGGGGGGGGTAGAGGGAGAGGGAGAGGCTCCCTGCTCCCTTCACAACATAGCCCCATTTAGCTCCTTCGGTACCATTATAGTCACAGATTTTACTTTTACGTACATTATAAGCCCTGTTGTTCTTATTATTGCTATCAACTATCAGTTGAACTCCCAAGAAATTAAAGAAAGAGAAAAAAGTCTTTTTTCACTTACCACATGGTTCTCGTCTCTGGAGCTCTTTCTTCCTTTCTGTTCATTTGTGTTTCTCTCTAGCACTGTTTCTCTTCCATTTAAGCAACTCCCTTTAGCAAGCACTTCTTATAGTGAGGGGCTGTTGGCCATAAATTCAACTTCTGCTTCTCTGAAAATGTCTTTATTTCACCTTAATTTTTGAAGAATACATCATTTCACTAGCTCTAGGACTTAAGGTTGACGGGGTTTTTTCCTTTCAGGACCTTAAGGATGTTATTCCATTTTCTTCTGGCTTGCATTGTTTCTAATTTTAAAAAAACAACATAATTCATATTCATGTTACCTTGTGTGTGATCTTTCTTTTTTCCTGTGCCTTTTTAAAAAAATTTTTTTTTTTTTGAGAGAGAGAGAGAGCACGCAGGAGTGGGGGGAAGGGCAGAGAGAGAAGGAGAGAGAGAGAATCCCAAGCAGGCTCCACACTCAGCACAGAGCCCAGCACAAGCCTCGGTCTCATGACCCTCAGATCATGACCTGAGCAGAAATGAAGAGCCAGTTGCTTAACCGACTGAGCCACCCAGGCACCCCTTCTTTTAATATTTTTGAGCAATTTGACCATGATGTGTCTAGGTGTCAATATTTAACCCATCTGAGGTTTTTAAGTTTCTTGGATCTGCATATTGACATTCTTCATCAAATTTGAGAAATTTGGGCCATCGTTTCTTTAAAACTTTTCTGTTATAGTCTCTCTTCTATGACTCCAATACATATATGTTAGACTATTATTCCATATGTCACTGATGATTTGTTTTATTTGTTTGTAGAAATATTTTTTTCTCACTCTGCTTCGGTTTGATTAATTGATCTTGTCCCAGCTCCAAGTTCATGGCTCTTTCAGCCTACAATACCCTAACATCCCATCTGCTTTTAATCCTATCCAATGAAATGGTTTCAGATCATTTATTTTTCAGTTCTAGAATTTTTATTGGGTTCTATAGTAGAGTTTCCATTTCCTTTCTGAAATACCCCTATATAATTCTTTACTCATCATATCCGTCTTTTCCTATAAAATCTTTAACATCTTTATAATATTATTTCTCATCTGATACCAAATTGCAGGGTATCCTACAAATTGCTGGATAGAACTCTTCAAAGGTGTCAAGATCAAAAAGAAATTGAAGAACTGTCCCAGAATGGAGAAGACTAAGGCCACAGGACAACTAAACACAATGTGTGATCTTGCACCTTTTTTAGTCCCAGCTGTATATGCCTACAGCCTCAGCCAGGAATATGCTTGCCCAGCCCCACGACCTCAGGTCAGTGGAGCCACGGGCCCTCCAGCTGATCTGTCGCTGAAAGAGTCACTTCCACCAACAGCGTCACCGGGGGTGGCTTCACCTATTACTCCAAATCCAGCGAAGTGTCTCCAACCAGGCCAGAGAAGCTGCTAGCATTCCTGATCCACCCTGGCCAGTAACCTCACTTAAACTGAGCTGAAGGAGGGGAGCAGCCCCGGGCTAGAACACCACACATTTCCACTGTCCTTACCCTAAATCCAGCAGTTTTTCAAGCATAATAGCTTCTCAGATTATTATGCCTCTGCTCTTTCCAGGGGACCAAAGTGGTTATTTTTGTCAATTTTGTCTGGCTTCATAGTTTTTTTGGGAGGAGAGTTTGCCAGTCTCCATATTGGTCCATAGCCAGAAGTCCTGCCTTAATATTTTTTAAAGAATGACTGGAGAGACAGGCATTTTTAAAGATAAATATATTAGCAATATCATCATAGATGAATGGAAGAGAGTTAATTTGGAATTAATGTATTTTAAGATCCTAATCTTGCTTGGAAGATAAACTTTGTTAAGTTAAATATGCATATTACAAATTTAAGAGCACCTGTTAAAAATGGAACATATAACTTCAAACTAACCAAGGAAACCAAGGGAAGAATCAGGAAAATTCAATCGATCCAATGGAGGAATAAAAAGATGGGAAGGGAAAGAAGGAAAGGGAAGTACAGTAAATAAAAATTGCAAAGTAATATGTCAGGGAGAATGAGTATGATTACTATGTTAGTAATTATAATAAATATAAATGAATTAAGTTTTCCTATTATGGTGCAGAGTGTACTGGAATGAATTAAGAGCCAAAATCTAGATACATAGTTTACAAGAAGCATACCTAAAATAAGGTCACAGAAAGATTAAAATTAAGGAATCAAAAAATATATACAGTATACAAATACTAACCAAAAGAAAACTGGTTCAACCATAATAATAAGAACTACTTGATGGTAAATCCACCAAGGAAACACAGCTATTATAACTTTCAGGGATTGTAAATCACTACAAACTCTCTGGGAAATAATCTGTCGGTATGTATCAAAGGCCTTAAAAAGAATTTTTAAATCGTGAAATTCCATTTCTTGGAATTTATCCTAAAGAATTTGTTGTACAGATGAGCAGAGATACATATAAAAGTGATGCGCGTGCAGAGAGGTTCTGGAGTCCGGGTGCAAACCATGTCTAGACCTTGGTTTTCTGGGCTGGGACATTGGGATAATAGCTCCTTAGTACCTACTTCATAGGGATGCTGTAAATATTAAAAGAGGAAATACACTTAGCGTGTTCAAAGAGGAGATGGCACACCAGTGACAAAAGGTAATGCTGCGTGGTATTTCATACGTGCTAAGTGACCTAGGCTTTTTAACTCACTTGATTTCTATGGACTCTCATCTGGGATAGGCTGTATTGTTGCCCTCTTTTTTTTTTTTTTTTTTTACCTATTTACTTTTGTCGTCCTCACTTTAGAGATGAGGAACCTAAGGCCCAGAGAGGCCGGGTAAGCTGCCAAGGCTCTACATTTATCAAATGCTGGGGCCAGGATTGGAGCCTGGGTAATTTAGCTCCTGAGTCAGTGTTCTTAACCACAGTGCTATTAACACTAAAGCAGTAGCACTGGAAACAATCCAGCTGGAAATTTGGGAAAGTAATTCATTCCTAAAATGCAATACTGTCCATCTGTTTTGAATGCCAATAGAGTAGATGATAAAGACAGCGAAATTTTATTAGGTGCTTTCCTATGTAAAAGGCACTATTAGAAGCATTTCATATAGATTATGTCAATTAACACCCATAAAAATGTAGGAACATTATTATTTCCTTCCTGATGAGGAAATGGAGGCACAGCGAAGAGGAAACCCAGTAGCCTTTAGCTGAGCTGGCGGAGACAGGACTAGACCTGGGACACTGCTCTGAACCCCACACATAACCCAGCACGTACACTCCATCCAGCCTGGCTCGCCAGCTCTTCTGCAAGACGTCCTCTCCCACCTCACTGTTGTTCGCAGCCCACCGTACTTCCCAGCTGAAAGCATGGGGATCTTCTGAAGAGCTTCCTCTTTCTCCTGTCTCCCACATTCTATCCATAATCGTGTCTTATTAGTCTATCTCTAAACTGCATCTTAAATCTGCACGCACTTGTCTACCCTCCCCGCACCACTCACGTCTTCTTGCTGGGATGGACAGATTGCCATCCTGTTTAAACACCTCTGCTCCAAACCACTCTCCCAGCTGCCAGAGAGGTCCTTCAGAATGTAAAGAGATTCTTAAAAAACCACTTGGTTCTCCACCTTAAAATCCCCAACAGCTTTCGCATGGCCAGTTTGCGTACATTCCATACCCCTTACCACATCCTACAAGATCCTCCACGGCTGGCCTCTGCCCTCATTTGTCACCTCCTGCGCCAACTCTGCCCCAGGCTTCCTTCTGTGCTCACTTCCCCGAAAATGCTCTTCCACTCCCTCGGTCTGGATGTCTTCTCCCCATACAGCTCACGGATCCTCAAGGATCAGTAGAAATGTCAGCTCAGAGAAGCCATCCCTGACCCCCAGGCCAGCTCAGTGACCACTGGCACCAATGCTCTCCCTTAGTCATTCCTCCAGTCCTGTGCTTTATAATGCTTCATTCTTTCAGCCAACAAACATTTATTGAGCACCTACTATGTGTTAGGCACTATTCTAGGTGCAAGGAATACAGGAGTGAACCAGACAAGGCTCACCGCAGCGTGCAATTGTATTTTCATTAACCTATTCATGCAGTGGGATTATTCATTTACATATGAATTTTTATCCCCATGGATACAGACATCCCAGGAAGCAAAATGTGATTCCCTGTCCCCAGTTCTCAAGCAGCTTAACTTTTGTAGTCCAGTGTCTCGGCACTTCTGGGAGGGTCGCATCTCCCAGGTACTGGCGGGTTTCTAAGGAGGCAAGGGGCACTGGGCAAGGGAAGGAAGGCATGGAAGCTGGTGTTTTGAAAACAAGGCAGAGGGGGTTGCACCAGGAAACTGAGTAAACTCCCAGGGGCGGAATGCAGTGGGAGCGAGGATTTCCTCTGAGGTTGGAAGCCGGTGCCTCAACTCTGAAGCAACTGGGGCTGGTGGGAACCCACGGGGGATGAGGGGGCAAGGGTTTGCTGGGAACAGCGCTGGGAGCAGGCTGGACAGGATACCCGCAGGGACTGTGATGGTGGGCCGGGCGTTTGAAAGCCGCCTCCGATTTTCTGGCCACAAAACCCCAGGATTTTGGTACAATTCATGGGAACGGAAATGACCCCAACAACTAATATTGAACTTAGTGCAGACCTTGGCATGGGCAGCGCTGAGGACCAGATTTGTTAGGATTTGGCGGGTGGCGGGGGAGGGGGGAGCCTTTCTTTCACACCCAAGTGTCAGGGAGCAATTCATACCAGTTGCTTGGCCCACGTGTGTGCAACCCCCACCCCCACTCTCTCAGTTGGTTTTGTTCAGTGTTGTATGTCCGGTGCCTAACAAAACACTTAGCCCCTAGGGGCTCAGTAAATGCTTGTTCACTGAGCAACTCTGGAAGATTAGACATAAAAATGTTAGCATGACTAACACTGAAGAAGGGATTATAGGTGATTTTAAACTGAAAGTTTAATCCATCCAAGTTACAAGTGCCCATATCTTTTAACCTTAAACTTCCATTTCTCAGAATTTATCCTATGGATATATGAGCATATGTGAAAAATTATGCATATACAAGGCACTCCTTTCCAGCCTTTTTGTAACAGCAACAGATTGGAAGCAATCCAACTACCAACTAAGGGGACTTACTGAATAAATTGGGATGAAATACTATACAGCTGAAAAAAGAATGAGAAGAGTCTTTCTACAGTGAAAAGGAATGATCTCCAGGATATATTGCTAAAATGAAAAAACAATAGAGAGAACAGTATATGAGTAAGGTATGTAAAAAAAAAAAAAGGGAAAATAATAGGCAGGTGAATGTTTACTTATGAGTAACATAGCTCTGGAAGGGTAACACACACACAAAAAACGATTAATGCTCGCTGCCTTTGGGGAGGGGAACAGGGTGGCTGGGGTCAGGTGGGAGGGAAGGTTTTGCTAATTATCTTTTGGTTCCTTTTAAATTTTTAATCATATTGATATGCTTCCTATTTTCACAAGAGTTAAATATACCCATAAAATCATCATTTACCTTTTTGCTTCTCTGTTTTTACTGTCTCATAAATGGAAAGAGACTACTTGCATTATTTTTAAATTTTTAAAAAGGAAGAAAAAGGTAACAGGGGAGCCCCACTGACAGAAAGTAGGGTCTAATTGAAAAGGAAAAAAATCTACATCGTTTTTCATCTGGAAATGTGTTTTGAGGTGCCCCTTTGTATTAAGGATGTTAAACCAAATGTGGTTGAGCCTTTTCATCAATGGAGCTAGTAATAAGAATCATGTAGGGGGCTATATTTTTTAAAACATGTCCTGTAAATTCCTCTAAGTAGAAGTGATTTAAAAATCCACTTATATTGCAGTCTTCTCTTCAGACTTTATTGTCATCAACATCTGTTTTTTAAAAGAAAACAGCTTTCATCCCGGGAATACCACTGAGCTCTGTCAAAGCTACTTATAGGAACCAAAAGTGTCTGCATTCTGGCGAGAGCGAACTGCAGCCCATGTGTCCACCAGAGGCCGGGCCGGGCTGGTGCGGGAGCCCGCTGAAGGGTAGCAGGCCTGAAGGGTAGTAGGGCCACAGAGTCCATAGAAATAAATTCCGAGTGTTGGCAGTGGGTTGGAAACCAGCTTTAGGAACTCGGTGCTTTTCAGGTGTTATCCTTAGTTAGTATACCGGCCAAACAAATGGACACTTAGACTGGCTATGGCAGCCCAAGTACCCTCAACATCCACGTCCTTATAATGCTCTTCAGCCACCTGCCCTAGTGAGTTTCCAGTCTTCAGAGATACATCCGAATTGTCCCCACCATTGTTGGGTTATGCGGTGTATTTTATATTGCCCTCATTTGAGAATCAACAGGTAATACCTTCTCTAATTAGATCCCCACCATAGGAAGTTGGAGCTGGAAGAGACCTTAGGGGCCATTTCCATTTTCTCCGTTTTGCAAATAAAGAAACAGCCCTAGGGGGTTACAGGTAGTGTGTCTAAGACCACCTGTCAAGTTAGTTTACAGAGGGCTCTTACAGTACCTCCTCCTATTGTTTGTCGTTGTTGTATGGACTGTATCTTTAAGAGGCAGAGGATCAGGTAGCCTCCTGTCGTGTCCTGGTGTCATGACTGATTAGCTGGGGACCCTGGACCTGTTCCTGAAGCTCTGAGTCTCAGCTTTCTCATCCAAAAATTAAAATGAAGAAATTCAACATCATAGTTGGATGAAATGACCTAAAGGACACCCAGGATATAGAAGATGTTCGGCAAATGTGAGGCTCCCACCCTACCCTTGGGCTCTCTCACAGAAGGACTTTGTCTTTATCTGCAAACTGGAGAAGGTAGAGATGCTCCCTTAGGTCCCTCCCAGCTCAGAGATGTGGTGAAAGGCCTTTGCACATAGAAGGTGCTGGAAAATGTTTAGCGCTTTTGATGAACTGATGGATAACTTAGTACTTTTTATCCGAATTGGTTCCCAGGTTTTTTGTCCGATTAGAGACGTAGGGCTGCTTCCAGCTGTACCGCTAGGATGTCATTCGGACTTCTAGGCTGTCTCACTGTGCATTTCTCCTTCCTTGCAGCCCCGCAAGGTGAGCCAGGATTCAGCTCATGGACTGGGGGCACTCATGGGTTTTTCATTTGCCACCTACCCGTGGCTCTCCTCTGTCTGTCTGCCCCTTGTCACCAACCCACCTGTGCCTGAGGGGCACAAGGACAGTTCTCTTCATTACTCCCAAGTGTTTCCAGCCCAGGGTAAGCAATGCTACCCTACTTAGCAGGAGTGGATTCGTGTGAGCCTTTAGGGCCTGCCCTGTCCAGAAGGAACTTCACCTGCATTATAGCACGGTTCCCATGGTTTAGAAGAGGCTCAACCAATTTAGCCTCCCCGTGGCTGCCCTCTCTCACGCCTCTGGACCTTTGCACACCCTGTTTTCTCTGCCTGGAATGCCATTTAGAGATCACTTTCTATCTATTCAATAAATCCTTGTTAAGCACCTACTGTGTATCAGGCACAGCGTGAGAACCAGCATGCAGCGGTGAACAAAACAAATGAGAAATCCTGTTTTCATCAAGTTTACAGAAGATTCCATTCTAGGAAGACCTTCCTGACCTCTCGAGTGGTGTTGAGACCCCGTCCTCTGTAAGCCCTGAGACCCTGGTCCTTTCCCACCAGGCCAGCAGGCTTTCCTTCTGTCATAATACTCCATGGATGGAACTACTGGGGCAGCTCTCTCGTACCCAGAATGGACTCTCCTCCTCACATATGGGCCCAGCTCTTCCCACACCTCCCCCTGCCCAAGAGATAACTTCATTTCACAGGATTACTTGGAAGATTAAATGAGGTAATTGTTTGCCACCTGGCCAGAATAGGGCCCGGGACAAAGAAGATGAATGCATTCGTAATCATTGCAGAATGTAGTGATTGTAAGCAAGGATTATGAAGCCAGGTGAAGTTCAAATCTTAATGTAGCTCTTATAAACTCTGTGACTTGAAGCAAGCTACTTTGTTACCCTGTAATTCAGTTTCCCCACCTATAAAATGGACACTGATAATAATAACTGCTAAAATATCTTCAAAGTGTAGACTCTGTGCTTCTAACCACCTCTCCAATACTGGCAAGAATCCTGTGACAGGTACATTTATCACCCCCATTTTATAGCTGGTTAATACACTTGCCCAAAATCACGCAACTGGCAACAGTGAACCAGGCTGCCCATTACCCAAGCAGGGGTACTTGAGCCCTTGAGCTTGAGCTTCCCACCCGTGTCAAGCTCGCTGGGTTGTTGTAGCAATGAAATGTAATGATACGTGTGAAACACTTGGCATGGTGTCGGGCGCATGGTAAGTGATCCACAAATGTTAGTGATACCCACTACAATTACGACCACTATCATTCATTTTCTCCGTAGCAAATTCGTTCCATAGGTGAATAAAGACTTAATTGAGGGAAGAAGGCCTTTCGTTTTGCCCAATCAGATCAGCAGAAAGAGCAGGCCAGTATCAGAGAACTCAGCTGAGGCTGCATCCAGGGCAATTAATTTTCCCACAGATACGTCAGCATTGGCCTGCATTACGTAGGCATGGCTGGCCCTGAGTGGATACACAATTGCCTGGGCAGAATGGGCTCCCAAGCTTTCTAACAGAGGCTGAACTCCTGGCTAGAACATCAGTCCTTTAGCAGGTATTTCCTGAGCACCCCCTATGCACACAGGTGCTGGAGGGAGCCGGTGGGCGGGGAGGGAGCAGGCATGAAATGGGAGATGTGTAGGACTCACAGAAGCACGACAGACAGACAGTCCAGCTCTCGGGGGCACTGTGAGACAAAGCATGAACAGGAGATGTTAAGTACGGCAGCCCACTAGGCCTGCAGCTCCAAGCTAACCACCCACAGAGGTTACAGACAGTGAGAGCTAGGACTGTAGGGAAAATGAGATCCCATGGGCTGGAAGGTTGCTTGGAGAAGGAGCACCTTGGCAGACATGTAGGATCTGGGTAGATAGTGAGCAATACAAATAGGAAGGTCATTCCAGGAAAGGAGAATGAAATCAACAAAGATCCAGAGCCAAAATACATCACAAAGCTTATGCTGAGGATAGTGAAAAGGTGGATGGGGCGCAAGGTGGGGAGACAAGTAGGGGACAGGGGAAAGCCAGTGGTGTACTGGGCAGGGGGGAGTCACAGGCTCCCCACACAGCCAGAGGCAATAGGGAGCTGGAAGTTCCCCTCCTCCCTGCCCCACCATTATGCTGCGTGCTGTGCGTTAAGGGCACAGTGCCTGGCCCAGAGCCGGAGCTCCCCAGTCACGTTTATCAAAATGGAGCTTCAGTCAGATCACTGAGCCAGGCAGGGGGTGGGGGGGATATTCAGTGTGGTGTCAATTCCCATGTCCTTGGGAGAATTGGCCTGTGTTTCTGGACTGTTCTTCTGGAATCTATCTAGAGGAGCTTTTTGTCTAATTGGCCAGCCAATCTTTGCCACTCTCTAGTGTCCCCCCAGAGGTGGACAGAGCCAATGGGCAGGCCAGACAGAGACTTGGAGTATCCTGGGCAGACCCATCATTGGGCACCCCTTGAAACAAACCAGTCGCCTTTAAACATTCATTAAACACATGGAGGAAACAGTAAGAGGAGTGGGAGAAGAGCAGAGGAAGACAGCCCAGCCTTGGCCCCCATTCACAAGGCAAAGGTTCTGCAGAGACCCCCATGCTGCCCAATATTCACTTCTTCCGTTTTCCCCAGGAGCTCCTTCTGTGGCTTAGCAAAGAATTGCTCTGTTTCCAGAGCTCTCCTTGAGAACACTTCCTTCATTCCACAAATATTTACTGAGTGCCCACTAGAGGCTGGAGACAACCGCAAGTGAAGCAAATTGTCAGTAGTCCTTTAGAAAAACTGTATCTACATGACAAACATATAACCAGTACCATTCTAAGTGCTCCACAAGGGTCACTTATTTTTCTCTTATTAGCCGCCTTTGAGGTAGGTACTATTTTTATCCCATTTTACAGATTGAGAAACTGAGGAACAAAGTTAATTAACGCTATAACTAAAGTGGCAAAGCAGGACTTAGACATGGGCCATCTGTCTCCTTAATCTACATGCTTAACTCCCAAAAGACGACAGAGGTTTCCTTCTGTCCAACCCATCTGTTGCTTCCTGTGGATGGGTACTTCTTAACCCAGAATGTCCTCGGGGCAGGGCTGGGCTCTCAGTTTTCCTTTAAAGGAGCAGACAAAAGGGATGGAGTCCCCTGCCCCACCTTGGTTGGTTGGGCAAACACAAAGCAAGGCTTCACGTCAAACCTTGCGGTCTCAGGTCTCTCTGGGGATGACCTTGAATTGGGGACTAGGAAGAGGCAGCATCTGACATTCTGGGCACCCACTTGAGACATATTCCATTCCTATGAATCTAATGCCACTAGGTCCCCACTCCACACCCTGGCAGACTCCAGCCCTCGGGTGGCAGAGGACCCCAGGGTTTGAACCGCTGTTCATCTCCTCGGACTGCTCGGGGACATCTCCCGGAGCCTCAACCTGCATGTTTCCACACTGTGGCTTGATTCTAGCCCCAGTCCTGCTGCCATGCTGACCTTAACCGCCCCAGAATAGACTGTCCTGGTCTGGTGTAACATCCCTTTGCACATTCTGAACACTTCTCATGTGTCCTCCTTCCAGAACCCTCTGTTCCTGGGGTAGAACACGTCTGGCTAGATTCCCCAAACTCCAACTTTGGTTTATTCGATGAAATATGTCCTTCTTTTTTTAATTTCTTCTTTCTTTCTTTCTTTCTTTCTTTCTTTCTTTCTTTCTTTCTTTCTTTCTTTCTTTCTTTCTTTCTTCTTTCTTTCTTTCTTTCTTTCTTCTTTCTTTCTTTCTTTCTTTCTTTCTTTCTTTTTCTTCCTTTTTTTCATTCTTCCTTTCTTCCTTTCTTTCTTTCTTGATAAAAAAAAAATCCCTCAAGAGCATCAAACAAAATAACAGAGCTGGTTTAACTCATTAACAAAAGATTAAACCAATACCACATTGTGCTCAAGTAACATATTTTCCTTCTTTGAAATAGTCTGACAGAACAGGTATGTGTTTATTAATAAAATATTAAAATAATACCTCACCATGCTTACATAAGACATTTTCTACTTTTGATGGTGTTTTCTTATATATTATCTCATTCCTTCCTCACAACAGCCCTGTGCAGTGGCTAGTCCAGACATGAGCATGTCCTTTTGATAGATAAATAAACAGAGGCCAAGAGAGGCAGTCCGACTTGCCTAGAGTCACACAGCCTATTCAGGATCCAACTAGCTATGAACCCAGGTCTCCCAACTCCCAGCCTTGCTATGTGTTCACTCAGTCAGCTCATGGCCCTGTGGCCTTTTCTTAAATGAACTCCCAGACCAGAGAGATTGAAGGAGGCCTTTGTTGTCCACACTCAGGAGCAAAGGTCAGGCCTAAAGTCAGTGGGGAAACTGGAGCCAGACATCTTGAAAGCAAAGGGACAGTGGGCTTGCCTGGCTTGGAGACCCCACCTGGCCTGTGGGATGGGTGGAGGGTCACCTGTAATACAAACCCCTGGGCAGTTCGAGCATTAAGTGATCAGCTTAGGACTGTAGACAGAGAAGTTGGACACTGCACCCCCTCCACTCATTTATTCCACACGTAAACTGTCACACGTGTCATACTGACGAGGTCGTGCTTACCATCTCTGGCACCGAGGGCAGCAGCTGGTAGATGGTGGGTACTGATTCTCGAAGGAGAAATCAGAATTCCCAGAACACCCATGTCCTCACACCACCCACCTGCCTCCCCTCAGAAACAAGCACAGGATGTTGCAGAGTCTCTGTTCCAGTTCAGTTCCTTGCGCATGAGTTGCGCACAGCCAGACACCACTTCAAGCTTAATTCCTTCCAGCAGCTTCTAGAACTGTGCTGTCCAGTACAGTATCCACATGTAGCTACAGGACTGTAGCCTCCTGAGCACTTGAAATGTGACTAGTACATCTGAAAAATTGAATATTTATTTCATTTTAACTTATTACAGTTTAACAACGGATACTGGATTCAGTCACTGGAAAGAGTGTCCAGTTGTTTGGAGGAACGTGGGCATGTGGAGAGCTACTTTTTCACCTGTCAGCTTATGGAAATCTAAGTATGACCGAGTATTCTAAGTGGCAATCTGGTGCCTGAGTTGCGATGCTCTGTAAATGTGAAGTACACACTAGATTTACAAGATTCGTACGCAAAAAGAGGGAAAGTATGTTTCACAATCTTTTTATTGATTACACTTTGAAAGGATAATATTTTAGATGTATTGGGTTAAATGAAATATATTAGCGAAATTAATTTAACCTGATTTTTTGTGTGTTTGCTTTTTAGTGTGGCTTCCAGAAATTTTTAAATTTCATATGTGTCTTGCGTTATGTTTTTATTGGGGGGTGGAGGCCTAGACACTCTTTTCCGCCAATAAATAAATAAATAGATAGATAGATAGATAGATAGATAGATAAAAGGAGGGGGAAGGATTTTGGAGAGCAGCTGAAGGAACTCTAGGAGACAGATCCTGGCGGGCTCTGGAAGGACATAATGTTGACCTTTATTCCATCATAACCAAAGCTTGTACATATATGTACCAGGCATGGTTGCAGGAATTCACTTACTCATCACAACAATCCCATGGAGGAAGTACTTTATTATCTCCACTTCACAGACGAGGAAACTGGGGCAACAGAGAGGTTAAGTCACTTGCCCAAGGTCACTCAGGTGGTAAGTGGCAGATTCAGTTTTAAATCCAGCTTGTCTCTAGAGCTCTCTGAACTCCCATGACAGACTGCTTCTAATTTTAGATTTTGCTATCAGTCCAATCCTCCTGTGTATCAGTGTCGGGTTGAATTCCACTCTCCCCCTCGACTAAATATTCATGGCTTCACTTCCCTCTTGCCACCTCTCCTGCGCGTCTCACATTCCTCAGCTCAGGGCTGACGCGTCCCCAGGTTCTCCTGTCCTCCCAGCCACCCCCATCTGCCTGGCTCTGGCAGAGTGCTCAGGGCACTCTTGCTTAGACAGGGCAATGGGCAAGGGGAGAGAACAGGAAAGCGTTACAGACTCAGGGATTATGAGTTTGGCCATTTACCAAATGAAGCAGAGGCAGGGACAAGTGACAGAGGAGTGTTTGTGAGCTTTGTGCTGGGGCAGTCCAGATGAGAGACTTGGGGTGGTGAAATGGAGGTGAGACTGGGGACATAACTCATTCAGACTTTTTTTTTTTTTTTTTTGAGATTTTATTTATTTGACAGAGACACAGCAAGAGAGGGAACACAAGCAGGGGGAGTGGGAGAGGGAGAAGCAGGCTTCCCGCCGAGCAGGGAGCCCGATGCGGGGCTCGATCCCAGGACCCTGGGACCATGACCTGAGCGGAAGGCAGATGCTTAACGACTGAGCCACTCAGGCGCCCACTCATTCAGGCTTATCACTTGCCAGGAAAGGCAGTCACCTGTCTCTGCTCACGCAAGCATCTGTTCCTGGGCATCTGGATGCCGGCCACTCCCTTCTCACTAGGGCCTGTGCCCAAGTGTTGCCGCCTGTGTCTTCAGAGAACAAAAGGGACATACATGATACCCCCCTCTGTGGGACAGTCTGATAAGTCCAAGGGCTTCCTCTCCAGTGGGTCTTTTGTGAAAGCATCTAATTGGACGGGTGAGAGGCTGCCTGAAGCCCATTCTTACTCAGGTTCTCCTTCCCCCGCCAAGGGCAGAGGGAGGGCACTGCCTGCCGGGTGCACCCCAGGATGGCCAAGTCACCATCAGAAAGGGTAGACAGACCTTTTAAACAGCACTCAGCCTGGTTGGAACGCGTCTCAGACCTTCAACAGGGAAGGTTTTAGTTTGGAGAAACTTCTACAGAAACTTGAGCTCCTGCTTCTTGCCCTAAGAGTGGCTTAGAACCAATCTAAGCAGTTACGGGTTGCTTTCCCAGCAGCATTCCTAGGTGTTTGCAGAGCCATAAAGCCCTGAAGTCTCTGGTGATCCAGAAATAGCTAAGGGGGACTGTCAGGGGGACAACGATATGGTGGCCTGATGAATTTCCCAGCTAGTGGTCAGTGGAGCCAGGGACCAAGGAGTAAGTTTGGAAGACGAAATTCAATTGAACAAACGTGGATTGAAGACACACTACGCACCAAGCTTTCCGGCCAGGAGCAAGATGTCCCAAAATGCAAGGCAGAGCCTGGGACACACTATTCTGAAAGACACGGCATGAAGGAGAGAGCACCTGTGACTAAGGAGCTAGGGTGTCCATGTGCTGGGATGGTTTTGAACTGGGTCTTGAGATGGTTTCAGCAGAGAGGGTGGTCTCAACAGATGGCATTGAAGGAGGGAACAGAAAAGCAATGGCAGAATATGGGAAAATTAGGGAAAACATTCAGGGAACATGGGGCATCAAAGGTTTATAGGCAGGGGTCTGTTTAAGTTGGTGTCCAGGGACCATGGGAAGAAAGGTAGGTGGGAAGTAGGGGAAGAAAGAAAAAAGGGAATGATGCCCCACCAGCTTTCATACTCATTATTTCTCACTCAATAGCCACATTGCATTTAAACTTTGGATTTTTAAATGACAAGGTATATTCTTTGGTATTCCCCGTGTGACCTCTCCAAAAGTGCAGGATATCATGGCACTGAGGCACCTGGGCAGGGCTTGGGGCTCTCATGGGAAAGCTAGGATGGACTTCATGCTGAAGCATGACCCAACTGTCTTCTGGGCGGATGGCAACAGGTGATCATTGGCACAAACATTCATACCCACCGCTTCTCCATCAGCAGCATCCAGTTCCCCCAAAGTCCCACGCTGCCTGCCTCTGCCAGTTCTGACAGCAAAGTCTTGCTGCGCGAAGCCAAATACGACTTATTTCAAATGAAGACAGAAAAGAGCCTGACCAGAGAATACACAGATGATGTGGGGTACTCAGCTGGCTTCACAACAGTCTCATAGGCAAAAACACTCTTTTTTAAAAAGGAATGAAAAGATTTCATGATTTGGGAGCACCTGGGGGGCTCAGTCCGTTGGGCGACAGACTCTTGATTTCAGCTCATCATAATCTCAGGGTGGAGGGATCGAGCCCCTCATTGGGCTTCACACCCAGTGGGGAGTCTGCTTGAGAGTCTCCCTCTCTCTCTCTCTCTCTCTGTCCCTGCCCCCCCTCAAATGGATAAATAAATCTTTAAAAAAAAGATTTCACAGTTTTATTTCATGTTCTTTATTCGTGTATTTATTTTAGGAAACCAAAGGTGAGGTAAACGCTGTCTCCCCTCAACTCTTCACTCATTTGCCATAGGAATACTTAAGAATTCCCAAATTCTTTGGGGGGGAACATAATTCTGCAGTTCAGTTGAGCTAAAACCCACCTAAAGTGGGCCATTTTCTTCCTCACTGCACTTTCTGAACCCAGCGGCAGCCCTGGGAGGGGACCGTGAAGCATTTGGGCATCTTCTCTTCCCCACCAGCGGCCAGGGTCCCCCGTGCCCCCCTTTACGGTTCCGTTCACCGTGAATGGCAGATTCCTCTGTCCGGGTCAGGTTTCCAATCACCATAGAAACAAACTCGAGGCAGTTTCATTAATCATTTAGAGCACGAGAAGTCTAGGTCAGTCTGATTGCAGCATATAGAGTATCATCTCCGGGCCACATGGGACTCAGTCGATTTGAATTAAAAAAGATTAAGCTGCCCTGGGCTGCCTGGCCCCATCAGTTTAAGTTCTCATGTAACCGTGGTCTCTGGAGCCATATGGATTAGTGAGTGAAGCTATGCATTTATGTGGCAGGGTTCAGTGAAACATTAGATGCTTGCAGGTGTCTGAGGGGAAGAGGACAGGATCACATACAGTTTTTTTTTTTTTTATACTTGTTGCTGTTCTTTTGAAACTGGAAACAATAACTCAATTTTATTTCTCCAGTGACAGTTACCACTCTTGCTGACCATGAAATGGTACATTTGTTACCGGGGTTTATGGTTCAGGATGAGATGGTCTGGGAGGACCCGGGATCGGCCACATCCCAGGCCTGCTCCGGGGTGGCGGGTGAGAATGCTGACATGGTTTTTTTATTATTATTATTATTATTCCTTTCTTATGGAGTGGTAAGAAATGCATCAAATAAATACTGATGACATTTTAGTTTTGCTCGAATCAAGATTTATGAACCCCAGGAAATTGACTTAGAGGCAGCTACAAATCAATGCAGCTCTGAAAAAGTTGTATAGGGATCCCTCCAAATGAATGCCCCTTTCCAAAGTACGTACCTTATTTATGGGCCTCTCCAGGACTTCAAAGAAGTTCAGTAACTTAGGCCAGACTGTTTTATTGCTTCATGGAGCTAAGATGTTTCAGGGGGAAGATGCAGGTTACCGTGTATTAGGAAGCCTCTCCCGGGCGGTGGGCAAGAACTTTCAGCATATTGAATCATTGATCGAAAGCTTATTACACTCTGGCTTCCTACAGAATGACTCCTAAATCTTCTCAGTCCACTTGGCATTGTCTGCAGTCCCAGGTGTTAAGCCCAAAATAGAAAGAACTTTTGTCCTCTCTTTTCCCCACCCCGCCCCCCAATTGGGGGCAGCCAGCTTGGACTAGCAAGGAGGCAGCTGGGCCCAGTGGAAATCCATTTCAGAGTTCTGTGGGCTGTTTCCACGGGCCTGCTCTTCCCAATCTGATGTTTTGTTCCTCTCTTTGTTGTGACAGAGACAGTCCTGAGGGCATTGCTGAGCGTGCCGAAAGGCAGGGTCTAGCCTGAAGACCGGAAGGTGGTGCTGCCCAGCACTGGGTCACATCGAATGCACCAGAATCAGCCCTGGTCCAGAGGCGGCATTCCAGACAGGTCCTATGCACACCTGGGGGCAAGTGCTCAGCGGGAAAGAGAGGGCTGAGGCTAGGCCAAGCCCCAAGCCTCACTCTGCTGCTTTCAGCACAGCCTGGGTAGACAGCCCAGAGTACAATCGCATTCTGGATGCTTCCCACAGAGCCCAATAGTAAATAACCAGAGAAGTCGAGGGGAGGAGGTCAGATTTCTGGGAAGGATGGGGCATGAAAGCACAGAGAATGAGTCAGATGTCAGACCACATGCCCACCTTGCCAGACGTGCCAGGGTCAGTGACAAAGGTCAAGCATCCCAGGGGCTTGGACAGTGGTTTTTTTTGTTTTGTTTTGTTTTTTAAAGATTTTATTTATTTATTTGACAGAGAGAGAGATCGCGAGAGCAGGAACACAAGCAGGGGGGATGGGAGAGGGAGAAGCAGGCTTCTTGCAGAGCAGGGAGCCCGATGTGGGACTCGATCCCAGGACCCTGGGATCATGACCCGAGCCGAAGGCAGATGCCTAACGACTGAGCCACCCAGGCGCCCTGGATAGTGGTTTTTAATTGCCACCCGTTCTACTGAAATTTGCCAAGAGTCAGGCTGGGCAAACACTGACTCATCTTCCCCTGCGCATCATCCCTCCTCCTCCTCATCTGCCCCTCACACTCCCTACCCCTGCCCACAGCACCCATAGCCACCCACAGCCACCCAGGCACGGAGCCTCAGTGCCATCCCTGACCCCCACCCCCACCCCATCCCCGGCAGACCCTGTGTCATCGCCTTAAGCCCTCCCCTCAGGAAGAAAAACAATGCTGCTTATGGGTCAGGATAAGGGAGGTATTTCCCCATAGGTTGAAATGGGGAGGAGTGGGGAGACAAAAGCCGAGAAGGGGGGTAGAGAAGGAGACTCAGCTGGAGGAGGGGCAGGTGCCCAGGGCTGCAACAGGCGTGAGAGTTCTCATAGCAACCCTTCCATATCTGAGAGCACTCAAAGACCTCTTTTAAGACACAGGGTAAAAGTGAATTTACTAAGTATAGACGTCCTAGCGCTGCCTGGGGCTTTTCCAGTCCACAGGCACACACTGCTTCGTGCTCAGCTCTTCCAGCAGATAAGCAACTCGTGTCTCCCTCGGCTCCTAGCAGACAGCGTCCAGACTGCTGGGTTCACTGTGAACGGTTTCCCCCTGGGTCCGTCTTACTCCCAGAGCAGGGCCGTGCCTTCTCTTCATGCCTCGCCCCCTCAAACACACACCCGCACACGTACGGCTGGCCACACGATTATCAGGCAATAAAGAGAGTTGATTGATTAGCAATCAGCATGATCCACACCAGTGGGCACTCTGAAATAAGGGGGCGATGTCAGCTTGAATTTCCCAGCCTGGTGTCCTTTCCAAAGGTCAGGACGCCGCCTAGAAAACTAATTGGACTCTTAAGATCTCAGTCAGGTGACGCGTCCCCCCACCACCCCACCACACACACAGCCCAGACCTCCCAGGCCAGAGTTGGCCAGATTTACACAATTGCTCAGGAGGCCCCAGAAAGCAAGAAGAGACGTCGTCTGCCCCCACTTTGAGCCTTTCCCTGCAGGACAACATTGTTACTGAGCATGGCCTTTCTCCAGAATGTTCAGTTCCACCGCCCAAGCTCACCCTGGTACCCCATGTAGGAAACGTTGGAAAACTGGACCTTGGGCTCTAGGGTCGTTAGCACATGGAGCTCATGCGTGCTTCAGTGACAGAGAGCGTGAGGAGGAGAGGCCACAGTCTGTGCTCTCTCAGGGAAATCTGCAGGAGTGCCTGGGCAGAGGGGACTGCGCCTAGGGAGACCTCAGGCAGCTCCAGCTACTGTGACAAAGTGCCACAGACCAGGCGGCTTTAGCAACCGAAATTTATTTCTCATAGTTATGGAAGCTGGAGGTCCAAGATGAGGATGCCGGCATGGCAGGGTTCTTGGAGAAGGCCCTCTTCTGAAATGCAGGCAGCTCTTTTCTTGTCTCATAAAGCAGAGAAGGTGAGGGAGGAAGCAAGCTCTCTCATGACTCCAGAAGGACACCGATCCCACCATGAGGTCCTCACCCTCAGGACCCCGGGGAGTTCTCATCCCCTCCCAAAGGCCTCATCCCCTAATACCATCCCATTTGGTGGGGAGGGTTTCAACATATGAATCTGGGGGGGACACAAACCTTTCATCCATAATAAGGGCAAAAGAGCAGCAGGTCCCAAGCTCCTGGATTCTCTGCCCAGCCACCTGGCCAGGGAGAGCCCTGGATTCCATTCCTGGGCTGGCCCTCCTCATGGGCTGTGAGGACTCGAGGCTGTCTGAGGTCACTCCAGGGTGAAGCCCCCTCTCCAGTGTCCAAAGAAGCTGGTTCCCAGCTCATTCCTGATCACTTCTGGGGACACAGGCTTCCTCCCTGCCCAGCAACTATTAGGAAGCCCTTCTTCCTTCCAGGCAGCCACAGTCTACCTCCCTGTCCCCACCTCCCCTCTTCTGGGGACACAGGGAGCGCAGCTGAGCGTCTTCCATACAGCATTCCCCGGGCTTCTCTCCCTAGCACATGGTTGCCGTTTGGCCCTGAGTCCCCTGTGTGAGGGCCCTCCAGGCAGCCTAAGAGATTCTGAGCTCTAACAGCTTCATAGAAAGAAAGCTGGGGAAGTTACTTCCCTTCTGTGCCTCCGTTTCCACATATGAAGTGGGGATAAGAACAGAGCCCAGCTCCTGGGATTGATCGGAAGCCTGCATGATAGCACACAGGAGGCCCACAGCCCCATGCAGGGCGTGCCGAAGGGCCCAGGACCCGTCAGCCACCATTCTCCTACATGGATGTTTTAACAACAGTTTTTTAAATGGAATCATAGCGTACATTATCTTTTGTAACTTGGTTAGGTTTTCTTCACTCATTTAGTATGAACATTTCCCTATGTCATTAAATATTTTTCAAAGCCTTTTTAACGGCTGTCATATCTCATCTCAGGAGTTCTGGTGATTTATTTAATCACTCTCAGAGGGATTACTTCTGTAAACCTTTTTTTTTTTTTTTTTTTTAAGCCCGGGGTCCCAGGTTGGAGGCACCAGGGCAGAGGCGTGGGGGCGCCTTCAGAGCTACTGACCCTCCTGCCCCCACCCTCCTGGCATCTGTTACCCTCAGCCTGGGCCTGCCACCCTCGTTCCTCAGCTGGAATCAATCGCCCTCCCTTCCGGCCCGTCCCTCCCGCCCCATCACATCCATCAACCAATGAGCCACCCCTGGGTGCCCAGCTCCACGCCAGCAACACAAGGGCTGCCCGAGAGAGGCGGGGTTCACCTGCCTTCAAGGACTCTGTTCTCCATCTGGGGAGGTAAGCTGTATGCAGCAAGAACCGGGGAGGCGGCACCCGGAGGGCGGGGGTGCTCAGAAAGGCAGAGAGGAGGGGTTGGTGGGAACTGGTGTGTTCCCTGGGAGCACTGGGAACAATGACAGGAGCACACCCTAGGGGAGGCATCCGTGGGAGCAAGGTGCACCCTGACTGGCTGGGCACAAGGAGTCTGGGAGGATGTGTGGAGGGGGCTGGTTGGAGGGTATAGTTTGGCAGGAGCACAGCTGTGAGCCCTTGCGAGGTCACAGTCCTGCTGGGGTCTGAGCTGATGGAGCCGTCCTCTGCTCCGCAGCCTGCCTTGGGCCGGATTGGGGGGCCCCCCCGCTCAGAACTAATGCCCCCGGTGGCTAGGGGCAATCATTTCGAAATGAAGGTAATGATCCAATTAGTGGTTATCCATCAAGTTCAGTTATCTTTCCTTGGGCTGGGGAGCAGAGAAGCTGAGTAAACACGTGCCTTGGACTGTGACATAAAACCAGACCCCCTCGTGCTGGAAAATGAGTTCAAGATGCGGGCTGAGCTGCCTCTCAGGGCCTGCAGGTTAGCATCTCTGCGGCCCAAAGATACAGGGGAACCGCCAGGCTTACAAGGAACAAGCTCTCTGAGACGGCAGCTCCCGACCTTGGCCGTTTGCCCCACTGGGAGAATGGGGAGCAGCCGTGGGTTTGGGAACGAGCTTCACAGCCACAGCCAGTATCTGCCCAGCATGCCAGTCAGAAGGCTTTGGTTTAGCTCAGTCCTGGCCCCAAGCTCCCGGCTCTGAGCTCCCCAAGCATTAACCAGCTGTCTGAGCCCACCCCTCCTCTCCACCTTGGCTGTCCAGGCAGCTCCTTTCCACACTGGCATGCTTGGTCTGCACCTCCTTAATTAGACCCTAAGTTGCTTGAAGACAAGGGCTTTCAGAGTCTTCTCATCAAAAGACAGGGTTTATAGTTGGAAGGCACAATAGGGAGTCATCTACTCCAAGAGTCTCATTTAAAAAATGAGGAAACCTGGGTGACTCAGTTGGTTGAGCATCTGACTCTTGACCTCAGCTCAGGTCTTGATCTCAGGGTCATGAGTTCAAGCCTGGCCTAGCGCGCAACCTACTTTAAAAAACAAACGAACAAAAGCAAGGAAACTGAAGCCCAGGGATGGGAAATGATTGAGAGGATACCCTGAATGTGAGAACCCACATTCACCAAGTACCCTCTCAAGTATCTTCATTGTGATGTAAGCCCGTCTACCCTCATCTTCCCCAAAGAAGGGCACCAGCCATCACTTCAAACAGCCACCCAAAAGTGGCAAGCCATTCATAAGCCTTCCCTTCACTCTGCCCCTCATCCAGAGGCCCTGAAATTCTGTTAACATTGGGTTTGGAATTGGCCTCCAATTTCTCCACTCCTTCCTCACAGTACTCCCTAACTGCTCAGACTTTTAGAAGAAGGCATTAAGGGGTTGTCCTGCTCAGTCGGTTCCCACTCAAGAGTCCCAAACTGCCATTCATCCCCCACCCCCACCTGATGTTCACAGCTGCCTCCAGAAATTCTTTCTCAGAACACGATCCATACCACCACTGACTTGGCTCAGCCTGGCCTGGTCACCCCCAACCCACCCTTGCTCCTCTTGGTAGCTGGACTTTACAGTGACCATTGAATAACCCATCCCTGTCTCCCGGACACAGAGAAATCAAAGAATGACGTTACTAAAACTGAAACACCACCAACCCCTCTGCACTCTATATTTTCTATGATGAACCATGAAGCACAGGGACCCTTCTTCCCATTGTGAAACCTGCCCATCCAGACACTGCTGGTCCTCCAAGCTCTCCCGAGGACCTAGCTCTGAGGCCTGTCCCCTTCTATAGCAAGATTGCAGGAATCGAGGCACAGTCTGCAGAAGTTTCCCTGTGGATTCATTGCTTCTTCCTCTTGGCCAGGTAAGTGCTCAATGACCTTAGGTGGCCCTCTGTGCTCTGAGATGCATGGGTCTGCTTTCAAATGAGCCACTTTTCCTTGTGTGCTCACCTTACATTGATCTCATTATGCATGGACCATCTGCATATTAACTTCAATATGTTTTAAACAGTTATCCAATTCCCTTTTCCTGGGGCCTCTTCTGTCCCCTCACCTCTGTTTCGACCTACAAAGGTAGGTCTGTAAGGTCTGTGTCTAGATTCATTTTTTTCCATGTGGATATCCAGTTGTTTCGACACCATTTGTTTTTCTATCTTTGCTCTATTATATTGCCTTTGCTTTTTTGTCAGAGATCACTTGACTATTTTTATGTAGGTCTATTTCTGGCTCTCTATTTTGTTTCATTGATCTGTTTGTCTATTCTTTCACCAAGACCCCATTGTCTCAGTTACTGTAGCCATATAGTAAGTCTTGGCATCAGGTAGTGTCGGTGTTCAATTTTGATCTCTTTCAATATTGTGTTGGCTATTCTGGGTCTTTTGCCTCTGCATGTAAACTTCATTTGTTGATAGCCACAAAATAACTTGGTGGGATTTTGATTAGGACTGCATTAAATCTACAGATGAAGTTGGGAAGAACTGACATCTTGCCAGTATTGTGTTTTCCTGTCCGTGACCATGGAATATCTCTCCATTTATTTGATGGAGAGATATGGTTTGACATGGTTTGACATCTTTGATATCTTTCTTTGATATATTTCATCAGAGTTTTGTAGTTTTCTTTATATAGATCTTGTACATACTTTGTTAGACTTATACCTAAACACTTTCATTTGGGGGGATGCTTATAGGGGTCTCCACTTCCTCCTCTATTTCTATCTATGAAAATCCTACCAACCATGGGTTTCAAAGGTGAATCCTAGCTCTGCCACTTGTATGCTGGGTGTTCCTGGGCAAGTGGTTTAGCTCCTTTGACCCTCAGTTTCCTCATCTGTGAGATGGTTAAAATAACAAGTATCTTGAAGTATTGTTAGGATTGGTAAGATCAAGGACAGACTCAATGCCTGTCACAGAACAGGCCCTCTGCTAAATGGTAGTGGCTATTAGTGTTTTGTTTTAATAATTTTTCAAGTGCCACTCTTCCATGATGCCATTCCTCATGGCTTCATCCAAAAATCATTTTATCCATTGCATTTTCCTTATAGAACTTCTCTCATGACATGGTCACTAAGGGAGCTAAGGGAATAGGGAAGGTGGGAAAATAAACTGTTTTAAGTAGAAAAAAAATGAAGGTTATTCAACAATAGCTTGATGATTGAATGAGCAAACCCAGGAGGCAAATGCGTTTCATCTCATGTGGTGACATGATTTGGGAAGGTATTGTTCAGAGCATGGAAAAATAGTGCTGTGGTTAATTAATAGTGTCTGTTATGGGCAGTGAACCCTATGTAATGTATTTGCCAATGATGGAGTAAACTATAGATCTATAGGATATTATTTACGGGACATGACTGCCAGAAACATTTGATCAAAACTCCTCATTTCATATGTAAAGAAACTACAAGGGTGCCTGGGTGGCTCAGTCAGTTAAGCATCTGCTTTTGGCTCAGGTCATGATCCCAGGGTCCTGGGATCGAGTCCCACATTGGGTTCCCTGATCAGGGAGTCTGTTTCTCCCTCTGCCTGCCTCCCACTCATGCTCTCTCTCACTCTCTCTCTCAAATAAATAAATAACATCTTTTTAAAAAAAGAAAGAAACTACAGTATGTGCTCACACATGCAGTTGTATAAAATTTCTTCCTTCCTTCTTCCTTCCTTCCTTCCTTCCTTCCTTCCTTCCTTCCTTCCTTCCTTCCTTCCATCCATCCATCCATCACTTAACTATTTCTTTAAATACATATAGCCGTGTCCCATAGGAATTTGGATACCATAAGTTATATAGTTCTAAACTAGAGTTCCTTTCTCCACCTAGGCATTTCATCCTCAAGTGAGACTTCAGAACATTCTAGAAACCTGGAACCTAAGAAGAAGAAATATTTTGCTCCATGACACAATGAGTGCTTACAATACATTCAAAGAGAACAGATCAATATATAAAACCATCAAATAAATAAAGCATATGTATTACTCCTATAGAAGAAGGATGAGAGGAGAAGTTAGAAGAAGGAAGGAACCCCTGGCCCATAAGAATCTAAAGCCTGACAGCATTGTATCCTGGAGAAGTCTGATGCCTGGGTACGCCACCAAGAGAAGACTCAGTCAGTATCCGTGACAATTGTTGGTCAGAGGGTGGGGGATGCAGGATACCAGCAGGTGCTTTTTTGTCCTGAGATATGGTTCCCTTGAAAGTTCAAGAGCATCCAGAGGAGAGACTGTGCCACAGGTGAGGTCATTCACACATCGCCTCCCCAGGTTGGAGTCGCCATCGATGCAACACTCATCTACCATCTATGCAAGCACTTTACCTACATTGGCATTTGGTCATCTCAGCAACCTTTTGAGGTAGAAAATATTATTTCCATTTTACCTGTAAGGACTGAGATTTAGTTAAGTGAATCGTCCAGGACAACACAGACAGTGGCAAAGCCAAGACTTGCATCTGGGGATTCTGACTCCAAATCCTTAATTATTCTACACTGTGTGATGGTCTAGGTACCCCCACACATGGTGTGGAGTAGTTTGAACAAAGTCTGCTTCAACTCTGAGCATGGAGTAGTTGTCCTCTTGAGCTCTGACCCTGTTTGATCCTGCTGGGGCTTTGTTTCCACAGACTCCTAGTGTGACTACTCTTGAGTCTCACACGGGAGAGGTCCCTGCTTCCTGAAGGAGATGCACCCAAGGAAGACGAAAATCTTGAAGTGAGGACTGTGGTGCCTCTGGCCAGCCAACTCTCACTTGTTGAGTTTCTGTTGGTATGCATGCTCTGTGGGATCCAACCATATTAAATTGCTTCAAGCAGCCTATAAAATAAGGAGAATTGCAATGCCATAAGGAATAGCATATCCCCGACCATAAATAAATTAGGGCTCTAATTCCATCAAGGCATGTGGGTGACATCACACACCGTGGGAGCCGAGCTTAGAAGGGCTGCTCACAGCACCACAAATCTGAGATGGAATTACCATCTTAATTTATTTACATCTTCTGGTGGCTAGGTTGCTGTGACAGATGATTTTTGAAAAGTCTGTCCCTCTAGATTATGACCTCATGTTCTGCTCTTCTCCTTCTCCTCCTCCTCCGCCACTTCCCCCTCCCCATGCCCCTAGGCACACCCCTTATTGTATTTTATTCTCTCTGTGGTCTTGGTAAAGATGGGAGGAGGGAAGCACCTAGCACTGAGGAGAGATGGCAAATTCCAGACAGAGAGGAGAGGCCTCCCAGAAGCAGGGGAGGCACAGGAAGAATGAATCTCTCCTGCAACCATGATTTGTTGCGTTGCCCCGGGGCCATTTATCCATGACCTCTCTGGGGACATATAGCCTTTCCTTGCTTAAAATTTCAATTTAATTAAATCCACTAGGTGTGTTCTTGGATGTCAACCATGTCCTAGGCAACGTAAAGCAGTCAGAACCATATGGAACCAAGGAATGTTTGAGGCAGACAGGCTTTCAGCAGTCTCTGAGTTAGTTTAGCTCCTCGTTTTACAAATGAGGGACCCAAGGCCCAGAGAAATAAAGTGCTTTTTTTCCAAGATCATGTGGCTAATTAGTGGCAGAGCCAAGTCTAGACTGCAGAAAAAGTGGCAACGTCCGCCAGGGCCTTACAGCCTCGTCAGAGAAGTAAGACAGACATCTTCAAAAGAGTTAGCTAATAACAGAAGAGAGTACATAACCAGAGCCAAACCGAGGATTATAAAAACTGAATTCAGGGGAGGAAGGAAGCAATGCTGGCTGGTAAGTTTGAGACAAATTTCACAGAGGAAGCCGCAGTTGAGTGGGATGCGGAAGGGTAAAAAGGATCTTGCTTAGCAGAGATCACAAGGGAGGGCAGCATAGGCAGAGAAATAGCCTGAGCGAAGGCCAGAATAAGCACTGCCTGCAGGAATAAGCATTGCCTGCACAGAAGTTCTGTGGGACCCGAGTGGGAGAAAGGGGCCAGAATCTGAGTATCAATACTTGATGGAGCCAAAGGACTTGGGACTTAACCCTGAGGTCTGCCAAGGGTCCTGGAAGTTCTTGAAGAAGAAGCAATACATGAAAGCTACTTTCAAACCTTGCTCACAAAATGTGGTCTGCGAGCCATCAGCATCAGCTTTACCCAACCTGGGAGCTTTTCTAGAAAAGCCCAATTTTGATCCCATCCTAGACCTTCTGAATTGGAACTGCATTTTATTTATTTTTATTTTTTAAATTTTATTTATTTATTTGTCAGAGAGAGAGAGCACAAGCATGAGGAATGGCAGGCAGAGGGAGAGGGAGAAGTAGGCTCCCTGCTGAGCAGGGAGCCCGATGCGGCACTCGATCCCAAGACCCTGGGATCATGACCTGAGCGGAAGGCAGATGCTTAACCTACTGAGCCACCCAGGCGTCCCGGAACTACATTTTAACTAGACCCCCAGGTGACTCACAGGCACATTAACATTCGAGAAGCCCTGCTTTAAGAAACCTGACATAGTGTGAATGCCACTTCTCAGTTGTTCCAGAGTCATTCCCTGGTGCTGCTAACTTGTCTCCTGACCAAGAATGACTTAGCAAACATTATTGTACTCAGAAATTCTTGCAAAGTGAGGGAAGTTAACTAACAGCTGTTTTTTTTTTAAGGGTTTATTTATTTGAGAGATGGAGAGAGAGAGAGAACTAGTGGGGGAAGGGGCACAGGGAGAGAGAGAAGCAGGCTCCCCACTGATCAGGGAGCCTGATGCAGGGCTTGATCCCAGGACCCCGAGACCATGACCTGAGCCAAAGGCAGATGTTTAACCAACTGAGCCACCCAGGCACCCCTAAAAAGCTGTTTTCAAATAAAGTAAAATGTTCATGAATATTAAGTTTAACAATGAATGAAGATGATAATACTAGATTTTTGTGAACACAGAATATTTAATTTCCATTTTGCCATTCTCTTTTTTTGTATTTTGGAGCCCATGGACATTCTTCCAAAGATCAGACATTTTCCAAGCCCTTGAAAAGTTCTTGGGTTTTAGTATCTAATGCATAAAACTGGCTGTGGTGGGTCTTGCAAGAGCAGGGATCCCCACATAACCCAGGGAAGTTAGTAAGACCCGAGCAGGGAAGATGAGAGAGTCCAAGACTCCTGCCCCGTGCCGCTAGACTTCAAGGGAATACTGGGTCCTGGAGTTTGAATCGCCAAGCATTGGAGACACTTCCCCTACTCCAGCTACCACATAAAGCCAGATCCTGATGTTGTCCAGGCCCACGTGGTAGGTAGAGCCAGCAATGACTGAATTTCCTACCAGCCCACCAGATGGGAGCTTAGAGTTGGAATTAAGTTGACTTAAAGAAAATATATAAAGTGATTTGTCTGTGTGTGTGTGTGTGTGTGCATGTGCGCGCACGCGCCTTGGTCTTGTAGACCAAGTTGAATACTTGCTATATTTTCTTTAAAAAAAAAAAAAGAATTCTCCCAAGGCCTCCTCCAAAGGGAGGAGAGGGTGTGCATGTGCTTGAGGTAAGCCACAAGTGAAAGTGCAGAGAGTCAAGGGAGTCTTTCAACTCTTCAACTTTAGACTGACATTGACGTAGAGCACAGTGCCCCCCCCCCAAACCACAAAATATGCACCAAGTCTGGGTCATATAGCTTCCTTTCCCAGTGACCATCTTGAAGTGCTTGGGGCATGCTTTTAAAGGCAGAAATTCCACCTGGGTCCCTCTGTGGTAGCTGACATTGCTCTGGTCTTCTGGAGACTGGTTCCCATTGGGGAATAGCCCAGGGGCCCATCTGCCTCTCTCTCTCTCCACAGGCTGGCTGGTGGGGGGTGCTGCCTGTGAGTTCTGCTCTGCTTGCAGGATGGGCCCCAGTCAGTCCCCTCAGTGGGCTGCTTTCTCTGAAGCCCTGGGTCCCTATGGCTTCCCTTCCACTCAAAGAGACTTCAACAAAGAAGAACTCTCCCATGGCAATAGGAATCTTGCTGGGAGCCTCCTCCCTTCATTCTTTTTTCAATTGAGATTTAATTCACATACCACAAAATCCCCCTTTTCAAGTGTACTATTTAGTGGTTTTTAGTATATTCACAAGATTGTGTAATCATCACTATCTAATGCCAGACATTTTTATCACCTCAAAAAGAAACCCCATACCCATGAGCAACCACTCCTTATTTGCCCCTCCCCTCCCCACCCCCCCCCCCCCCCCCCACCCCACAACTGCTAATCTGTTTTCTGTCTCTGTGGATTTGCCTATTCTGGACATTTTATGTATATGGAATCTTACAATATGTGGCTGTTCGTGTCTGGCTTCTCTTCCCTTTTATCTTGCCACAAGCAGACTTGTCTCAATAATTTCCTATGAAGGTCTAGAAGTTGCTAGTCTGAGAAAGATGGTAATGTTCCTGGAGCAAATTCTGCTGAGAAAAGCCATTGGCCGTTCTTTTCTGGCGTGTTCCTCAGAGCAGCTCCTCCACGCCCCACATCCTTGCTGGGACTCAGCTTTACTGAAGGGACAGCTCAGTGCACATGAACACGCTTTGGTTGAGGGCCAGAACAAGGGCCGACCACTACCATGAAAATTAGCTTTGCTCAAATGATGTCCCTCCTGGCCATGGTTATTTCATATCAAATATTTGAATGGCCCTTCACAATATAAAAAAATTCCTCCTCGGTTGATCAAAACTACAGAAAGAAAGGGTAAAAGACTTGCCCAAGGTGACACAAGTAGGAAGTGGTAAAGGTAGAGTTGAAATTCAGGACCTCCATCCCAGTGCTTTCCCCAATGACTGCCTCCACATTAATGAGTCAGGCTGCGTTTGTGGGAGACTACCCCACCATCCTTCTCTTCCTCAAACATCCCCCCCATCCTGGGGGAAAGGGAGTCGCCTGCAAGCTGACAAGCAGACTCTTCCTTTTCTTTCTTGCCCCCCCACCCTCGCTCACTGAGTTTCTCTCTTGCCACATCCTGAGATTGTCCAGGTGATCCACTAACATTGCCAGTCATCTTCTAGCAACGAGGCCAAATGTCTTGTTTTCCAACCTTCTGTGATCTCTGGAAGGCTACTGGACCACTTGTGCCTTAGTTTCTGCATTTTACAAGTGAGGATAATATTAGTACCTACCTTTTAAGGCTACTGAGAGGATTAATTGATAAAGTGCAGAGAACAGTACCTGACACACAGTAAGAATTCCATACATGACAGACATTATTTGTATTATATTTTGTATTTCTCATGCTGTTGAGGAAAAAAACAACAACTCTATTTGGGCATACCATGTTTTGTATAAAAGAGATGTGCATAAATATTGGAGGAAAAAAGGAAAGAAGGAATGAAGGAAAAGAAAAAAGGTATAAAAAAGAATTTATAGTAGCATCTAAATATAGAAGAAAGGTTGATCCGTAGCTAAGTTTTCTTTTTTCTTATAAAACATCTTCATATACACAGCAAGAGAAAAATTCCTGCAGTGCAGAAAAGACAAATCCATTGAGAATTTATGAAATTCACTTCAAGTTGCAAACAGAATGGCTAGGATGTGTCCTCTTTGTTGGTCAACTCTATACTAGTGTTGGAGAATCAATACTCAATCCTTTTAAATTCATTCTCACATCTAAACCTGCGGTTACTCTTGATTACATCAATTGCCATTTTATTAGATTCTCATTTCAGCATCCTGAGGGCCTGGCTTATTGCATCCTCTGAATTGGCTAGGTATCAAGTTCTCTGTTGGGTTTATCTTCTTTTTCTCTCCTTGTGATCTTCCTAGCGAAGATTGATGTTCTCACTTGTAATTCACAGCATTTCCTCACATCAGTGTGAGGACAGCTTTGTCTGCTGGTTTCCTTCTAGCTTGTGCACCCTCATGCATCTCAGGTCAGGAAACGCTCTCTGTGTCTGGTGAGGGAGTGTGTTGGGAGAAGGTGATGTGATAGGGCTCAGGTTCCAGACAACTAGGATGCTCTTCTTTCTGACCCTTCCTACATTTACATGGGTTCCTCATTCCCAATGCAGCAGCTGGAGATGATGCTGGGTGAAATCCCTAAACTGGGCAGACCCAGCCTCAGAAGCCTGCCACACCCTCAGTGCTATCCTGGGAGAAGATATCTGTGTTATGGGTAGTCTTTAAGCAGTCCTATTTGGACCTTAATGACCCACCTTTCTCACTTTTCTAGCACTGGAAGAGCTGATTGGAATCAAGGGGCTGGGCATCTGGATCAAGGACAGCCAATCCAAAAGATGAGCCATCCCCATCAAACTCTCTAAGGCATTCGAACCAAGAAATGCCAAGTGAAGGGTGTAATTAGCAATAAAGCTAAAACAGAAGGTTTATGAGGTAAGGAGAAACTGGAGAAGCCATGATAATCTAGTATGAGCCAAAGTTACATGGGAACAAAAATTATAAGTAGCCAGACTCAAAGAGTTATCAGGAGGAGAATGGAAAAGACACACCCAAAGACGCAGAAACATGGTAAGACAGAGCAACTAGGCCGCTCATGGGAAAGAACCCTCTGCCAGCCCCCTCCGTTCTAGACCACATTCTGGTCCAGGCTACGAGTATCCTTAAGATAAATCTTCCCTTCTCTTGAGGTGACTTGAGTAAGTCTCTGTTTCTTACAACCACCAGAATCTAAGTAGCACCTTCCTGCTCCTCAGGCCTCTCCTAAGATTGGGAGTCAAGACTAGTGGGGTGCTCCAGACCACGGGCAATAGCAGCGACCATTTTAACTCAAAGTCAACGCCCTACGCTTGGAGTCTGGGATCCAAGTTAATCCACCAAGTGTATAAATTGAGCACCTACCCCTGAGAGGCCCTGTGCAAGATTGGCAAAGGTAAAAGTGAGTAAGAAAGCCCTTTCCTGGAAGGAGTTTGTGATCTACATAGGGTGGGAGGGTATGAGAAACACACAGAACTAAATCAATACAAAACACAACAGAGCTGTGTATCAGAGAAGGAAAACAATGCATTGGAGTTTGGGGGAAGTTGTGGTCATGTTAAGATGTGGGGTTCAGGAAAAGCTGTTCTACTTTGCTGGGGATGCAAAGGAGGAATGTAAGAAATATGCAAGTTACTCTTGCAGAACTTGGCAACTGAAGAGATATGAGGGGTAAGGAAGGCAGTGGATGACACTGGGATTCCAGGTGACACTGTCAACATAAGAAGGAAGATGTCGGTGATGGGTTCAGGACACCCTACCCCAAAACATGGCACCTTGGCATATTGAATATCTTAAGCTGAAAGAGTTTGAAAAAAAAAATGGTGGAAGTGGGAAGGTCACTCTGACCTCTCTCCTCATCCTTCTTCCCTGAAACAGATCACAAAACTCCCCTGTTTAAGGTCCCCTCCCTGCACCAGGAGGAAGGAAGACATTCTTACCACCAGAGACAGGGAATTTGAGGCCAAAAAATTTGTTCAAACAAATCTTGTTAAACCAACCCTTATCTTCCTGGTTACTTCACCACCCCAGCAAACCCCTCTGTCTGGTGGATTCTTCACAAATGCATTGTTTCCTTGCCTAAAAGGTATACAAGCTTCCTGCTCTGGCCACTTCTTCATTCTCCTCTAAAGGCTCCCAAGGACACGTTAAAATTTACGAAAATTTGTGTGCTTGTCCCCTGTTAACTGTTTTCTGTCTGTTTAATTTTCAGACCCAGCAGGGACCCTAGGAGGGTCGAGGAAAGCCTGCATTGGGAAGTGGGAAGAAGCTGATGAGCTCCATATTTGGTGTGCGGAACATGGGATGCTGGCCGGCAGAGGACATCACAGAGGGGAGATCCAGCAGGCAACAAGAAATGGGGGTCTGGGATTTAGGAGAGAGAGTAGATTTAGGAATCTGGAGGAGGGAGTCTTCTACAGGGAAGCGGAACTGAGGAAGACAATAGGAATGCTCTGTGGCTGAAGAGAACGGATGGGAGGAAGAGAAATAAAAGAAGGGGAGCCATGGGGCTGTAGGAAGGGGGAGAGTGTGGGAGTGAGGTGAGCATGTGGAATGAGTAACCTCAGGGAGGGGACAGCCTCTCAGTGAGAAGGGGCGGACAGAATGCCAGGGGCTGCCCATTGGAGTGATAGGGAGGGAAGGCAGGGGAAGAGCTTTTGAGGAAGACAGGAGCAGACGAGTGGGAAGGAGCCGGGACAGAGGAAGGAGGGCACACACAGGGAGGCTCATATGTAGTGGAGCTCAAGCAACTGAACCCGGGGGGCAAGAAGGACATACCAACTAACCTCAGCCTGCACCATGAGTTTGGAGCGGGGTGTGGAGCCACAGGGTGATGGGGAAGAGAGGATGAGACCCAGAAACAGCTCCTGGGCAGTGAGAGCGGCTGGGAGCCTGTTTCCCACCAAGATGTAACATTCTCTAAACTCATCTCCTTGCAGCCCCCTTAGGCTTTCATGTAAAAATCATTATTTGTGGATTTTCTAATGTTACAAATTAAACACATTCCTTGCTTTAAATAAAAAAGGATTGAAAAGAGGATTCAAATAAGGCAAAAAATCTATATAGCAAAAAGTAAAAGTGTGCCGTAAAGCCTCCCTCCTGAAAGATAAACACTACCTATTTTTTCCAGAATAGTCTATGCACACAAAAACACCTCTCTTTCTCTCTCTCTCTCAAGAGAAAAAAAGATCATAGTATATATACATACTGATGGGCAACTTGTCTTTTTCAATTGAGCGTATTGTGGAGCTGTTCCCAGATGGGTACATACAGAATCATTTCATCTTTTCACACAGCGATCCATTGTGAGGGTTACCAGATTAGTGTAGTTTATTTAACTAATCCCCTATTGATGGACAGTTAGGGGGTTTCCAAATTTATGCTACTATAAATAATGTAATGAATATATCTATTGCTTCTACCGTTGTGTGAGTATTTCCATAGGGTAAACTCCTATCTGTGGAATTTCTGGTTGAAAGGGTATGGACATTCTCATTTTTATAGGTAATGCCAGATTGCCCTCCCAAAATGTTGTGTCAGTTTACTCTTCTGTCCCCAGCATGCACGTTTCTGTTGTCCCCATACCCTTGCCAAACGGGGTAGTAGCGGTCTCTGTCATCTTTCTTACTCTGTTAGGAAATTGTAAAAACTGCCATTGTTTTGGGGCGCCTGGGTGGCCCAGTCATTAAGCATCTGCCTTCAGCTTAGGGTCCTGGGATCGAGCCCCTCATAGGTCTCCTTGCTCCGCGGGAAGCCTGCTTGTCCCTCTCCCACTCCCCCTGCTTGTGTTCCCTCTCTCGCTGTGTCTCTCTCCGTCAAATAAATAAATAAAATCTTAAAAAAAAAAAAAAAAAACTGCCATTGTTTTAATTTGTCATATTTATAATTGGAGAGACTGAACATCTTTTCATTAGACTTGAACATTTGTAGTTTACCTTCTATTCTGTGACTTTCTGTAAATATTCTTTTCCTGTTTTTCTAATGAATTGATGGATTTTTCCCCTACTCATAAGAAGACAACATATTATTTTTATTTTCTTAAAGATTTATTTATTTATTTGAGACAGAGCATGTGCGCCTGCGGGCAGGGAGAGGGGCAGAGGAAGGAGAGAGAATCTCAAGCAGACTGGGCTGAGTGCGGAGCCCTACTCAGGGCTCAATCCCAGGACCCTGAGATTATGACCTGTGCCAAAACCAAGAGTCGTACTCTTAGCACACTGAGTCACCCAAGCACCCCAAGAAGACAATATTTTAAAAGAGGTACCCAGAGATCTGTGCTAGGAAACATTTCTAAACTGTTTTGTGTATCCAGAAAGCCATACCACCTTCAACAGTGAGTGCTTCATGAATACTTATGGGGGCAAGGTAGACAGCTCATGCAATAGAAACACAGTTAATATTGTCTAAAAGACTGAACTTGAACATTAGGGATATCAGTGACATGAAAGTTTTGCAATAACCTATTGCCTTGCATAGCAGTTCAACATGGACATCAGCCTGTGACACGGAAGTAGATTGGAGGATGACACAAAACCAGGAAGAATGTTGCCTGGACACCCCCTCCTTGAGAGTTATTCCCAGCTTGGAGGAGGTAGTATTAACCATCAGAGTCTGGCTGCTACAGTGCATGATGTGTTTGGGTTAGCAGTTTAATAAACTGGGTATTAGTTTATTCCATTGTGTGAGTTTGGATCGTCTCAATCCTTTGTTGTCCGTATAAAGTCCCAAGTATCCCATTCATGTCTTATTAAGGGCTGATACCTGAACAAGGGCAAAAATGCATGTGTGATTTAGGAGGCAGGGGTGAGGCAGGAATGGCAATGACCAACAGTTGTTGTCACCATGTTGATGCCCAGGGTAGACCTAAAAGATTCCCACTTGGTTCCAGAGCAGTGCCTCCTCCCATGTGAGTGCACCACCCTTTACACAAATGAGAAGAGGGGTCATCTTCTGACCCCTATGGTGCCCTGGACCACACACTCAATAAACATTTGTTAGTTAAATTGAAATCTTCATGGGACGAGTACCCCGAGGAATCAAGAAGGCATAAAAGTTTAAAACTACACTTAACCCTTGAATTGCTAAAGCCAAGCGCAGACAGGTTCATTATTTTGTTCTTGGGCATCATTTCTCCCCAGGGGACAGTTTTATCCTTCTACCATTTTGTTTAAGATTTTATTTATTTATTTGAGAGAAGGAAAGAGAAAGTGAGAGCGGGCATGAGCGGGGCTGAGGGGGGGCAGAGGGAGAAGCAGACTCCCCAGTGAGCAGGGAGCCCGACATGGGGCTCAATCCCAGGATGATAAGAACATGACCCAAGCCAAAGGCAGACACTCAGACACTCACTCAGACACTCACTCAGACCCAGGCGCCCCTCTTCTATCAATTTTCAATTGCTTCCTCACCCAATGCACGATTCCTTCTCTCCCTTTTAGAATTGTAGGAGACCAAAGAAAGGCACTCCCTCCTGCTGCTCAGTGTTGCTATCACTGACCCGTCCGTCCTGAAACGCTAGCTGTTGTGGGGTGCTCTCTGGCAACTGAGCCATCCACCAGCCCTGCCTCGCTGGTTCTGCTGTTTTCCCCAATGCAAATGACCGAAAACATGCCTTTCCCAATGAGGAAAATATGTAAGATTCGGTTCCCAAGTTATGTTTCATGTTTACAACGGTCTTCTCATCATCGTTAGTTGGATTAAATTTAGTGATTACAAAGATTTTTGTTTTTATCAATAATACCCTTGATCTTGAAAAACAAGAGCAATTTAAACAGACCCAGATGCTCTAAACTCCACCACATGTTTGTTGTATTTTTTTTAATCTCATTGTATTTGAGGCTGTTGTTTAAATCAATTAAATATGAATGTTACTCCTATAACCACGTTTCCCTGGCTTCTCACACTAAACCTTTCCTGTTTCTAGTTATCCAGTTGCAGAACCTTCGAAGAAAACCATTTCATGTTAATTAGTCTGTCGTCCCTCACACTCTTGTGAACAGGTATATCTTCCTGCCAGAGCCCACGTGGGAGCGGAGAGGCCACCCAGCGGGGGGGGGGGGGGACCTACCCTGGCCCTGCAAAGTCATTGAATTTTAAGTCACTGCTCTGTTTATCCCCTTTCAGCAAACATTTTTTCCCCTTTAAAATGGATCATTTAGTTTCATTATCACTACGATTATCAACAACTCTTTCTGTCAATGTAACTCAACCAAGACTTATTGAGTGTCCACTGAATTTCTGTAAACATTCCCTCCATCTGTAAATCAAAGCAACTCCAGTGACTTTGGCCATGCGACAGTGAGTTCTGGGGTGGGGTGGAGAGAGCCGGGGAAGGAAGAAGGCATGGAACAATAAGGCAGCGGGCTGTGTGTATAAAGAGAGGGTGGCTTGGCATCAGGCAACGTGAATTGCATCCTGATGGCAGCATCAGTCAGTGACCCTGGGCATATCATTTGCCCTCGTTTGAATTTTAGTTTTCTCACCTGTGAAAAAAGCATGTACCTAAGCACCTTTGCAAGACAACGCTCCTCCAGACACGTTGATGGGTAAAAGTTAGTGTAGATGCTCCTGCAACCGTGGACCAACGCAGGGCCAGAGCTGCTTCCTCTTTGTGCAAGGTGGGACCTTCTCTGAGGGGCTGAGGATCTTCCTGGGTACATCAGGTCTTGCTGATAAAGGGAGACCTCAGGAGTTCTGGCCAGAACCAGGGGGAGCTAAAACATACAGGAGGGCCCTTCTGGGTGGGAATGCGGATCTGGTGCTAAAGAAAGCCAGCAAGGGGCCTGCAGAGGTGTCTTGACCCTTGGGATGAGGATAAAGGAATAAATATCTCCTTGGGATCCTCCAGGGAATGACACAGGGCTGAAGGTCCCTGTCCTCCTGAAGCCAGCCAGGTTTCTTTTATTTTCTGGCTGTATTTCCCTTTTGTCCTCCCTGAAGGTTTACAGAATCCTTTTGAGAAATTCCAGCAGTCACCGCTGAGCTGAGGGCAGTTAAGGGAAAGGGTTTGTGCTCCATTGGACTCAGGCATTCAAAGAACAGCCCCTCTCCTGGGGCCAACAAGGCAGGAACTGTGGTGATCAGGGTGGGAGAGCTGAGGGATGACTCAGGCTGACGGACCAGGGCCTCCTGCTCCCATCTTTTCCTCCCACCTCAAGAGGTGAATCTATCTGGAGTTTTATTTTATTACACCCTCTTTCTGAGTCTTGCTTCCCAGATACCCCAGTCCCTGACACCCAAGTCAGCTAACAACCCCAGCTTCACGCTAAGCTGGGGTCCAACACCCTGAACTATTTCCCGCTGTGGTGAAGGGTTGCCTGGAGCCATCAGCACTCTCTCCCAGGCCATGGGACGACCCACCACACATACTGGCTGGCTAACGTAAGGCTGCAGCCTGTGCCCTGGAAACACCCGTCTCTGGCTTGTAGGCTCAAAGGTTGACCGAATCATCTCTCAGGCTTGGCTCCAGTCAACATGGCGAACCAGCCCTGGTCACTCCCCTTTGTGATGTAAAGAGCTGGATAAACGAACATCAAGGCTGGGACCCTGTTCCAGAAATTAATTTGCTGCCAGGGGTCAAGTGCCTTCCATTGGATGTCAAAAGGCCACTTAAGGATGAAAGACCTCAATGTGAGACAGGAATCCATCAAAATCCTAGAGGAGAACATAGGCAGTAACCTCTTTGACATTGGCCACAGCAACTTCTTTCAAGATACATCTCCAAAAGGTAGTGAAACAAAAGCAAAAATGAGCTTTTGGGACTTCACCAAGATAAAAAGCTTCTGCACAGCAAAGGAAACAGTCAACAAAACAAAGAGGCAACCCACAGAATGGGAGAAGATACTTGCAAATGACACTACAGACAAAGCACTGATTTCCAAGATCTATAAAGAACTTCCCAAACTCAACACCCAAAAAACAAATAATCAAGTCAAAAAATGGGCAGAAGACATGAACAGACACTTCTCTGAAGAAGACATACAAATGGCTAATAGACACATGAAAAAATGTTCATCATCATTAGCCATCAGGGAAATCCAAATCAAAACCACATTGAGATACCACCTTACACCAGTTAGAATGGCAAAAATTGACAGGGCAAGAAACAACAAATGTTGGAGAGGTTGTGGAGAAAGGGGAATCCTCTTACACTGTTGGTGGGAATGCAAGTTGGCACAGCCACTTTGGAAAACAGTGTGGAGGTGCCTCAAAAAATTAAATATAGAGCTACCCTATAACCCAGCAATTGCACTACTGGGTATTTACCCCAAAGACACAGATGTAGTGAAAAGAAGAGCCATATGCACCCCAATGTTCCTAGCAGCAATGTCCGCAATAGCCAAACTGTGGAAAGAGCCGAGATGCCCTTTCAGATGAATGGATAAAGAAGATGTGGTCCATATATACAATGGAATATTACTCAGGCATCAGAAAGGATGAATACCCAACTTTTACATCAACATGGATGGGACTGGAGGAGGTTATGCTCGGTGAAATAAGTCAAGCAGAGAAACTCAATTATCATATGGTTTCACTTATTTGTGGAACATAAGGAATAGCATGGAGGACATTAGGAGAAGGAAGGGAAAAATGAAGGGGGCGAAATCGGAGGGGGAGATGAACCATGAGAGACTATGGACTCTGAGAAACAACCTGAGGGTTTTAGAGGGGAGGGGGGTGGGGGGGATGTGTTAGCCCAGTGATGGGTGTTAAGGAGGGCACGTACTACATGGGGCACTGGGTGTTATACGAAAGCAATGAATCGTGGATCACCACATCAAAAACTAATGATGTATTGTATGGTGACTAACATAACATAATAAAATAAAATTTAAAAAAAAATGAGATGAACCTAAAAAAAAAAAAAAAAGGCCACTTAAAGATCAGTCTAACCCCCTTTGTCATCTGTGTTTTTGTTCCATGTGCTACACCGAGCATGGTAGATGGGAGCTCCTAGTTCCAGGCAGCCTGCTTCCAACTCTTTAAGCTCAAACTATAATAATAACAGTAGCTAACAGGTTTTGTTTTTCTCCAGAACAGAATGTATGCCATACATAGACCATCTCCTAAAATCCTCATAAAAAACCTAAGCATTTGGTCTTATTGGTGTCATTTTGATAAGGAAACCAAGATTCAGAGAAGGTGATCTGCCCAAAGTCACACAGCTGGTGAGGGGGCGAGGCAAGATGTGGGGTGGCCTTGGCCTCTTCACCACTATCCACACTTCAACAGTGGTTCATATGGGTTAAGTTTCTTGGGGTCACTGGTGCCAGACACCAACAGTGGCTGGCTAAATAAAGAAGTAAATAAATAAATACAGGAGTAAGGAGACAGCTTAGCATTTACTGGAAGATTTCTAGAGGGCTCTCAGAATCCGATGGAGAGCTGCATCCCCAGGCAGGAAGGAAGCAGGGCAGCCAGGGGCCTGAGCAGCAGGATTGGTGGGCCCTTCTGTCCAAGGCACTTGGTGCCAACTCTCATCTTCGGTGGGTCAGAGCTTCAAAACTCTTAGAAAAAAGGAATCAGAGATCCCAGTTTGGTCAGGCATATATCCCAGACCAATCAGCCTTGGCCAATGGGTCAGGGGCAGGAACAGACACAAAGGATTCCAGGAAGGGGTAGAATAAGAAGTTCTTACTGAAAGAGGGTCATTGTGAGCCAAGAAGGTCAATGACGATATCAGAAAGGGTGACCAAGAGGGACCATGAAATCTTCCTACATAGAGGGGAGGGATTCAGCAAACACAAGAATCTGAGTGCTGTCTGGCTTTCGGGCCCTCATGAAGTAGACCTTTCTGACCCCATCCAGTCCTATGAGGTAGGTTCCCTCTGCCTCCAGTCTTTCCCTCCCCTTGACAAGGCTACCTTGTCAATGCCTTTGCTCAGTTGGTTTCCCCATGCCTAACATATCCTCCCTCCCTCCTCTCTAGCAACCCAAACCTTCCCCATCCTTCAAAGTGAGTCCCCCATCCTCCAAGAAGCCTTTCTTGGCCCTTCTCCATCTTACTCCCACCATTGTCCTGCCTCCTATAAACAACCATACCATCCCTGGTCTGTACCTTACACCTTACTATTTAGCCCTAGTCTATATTATTTGTTGTTCTTTTCTGTTTCTTGTTCTTCTCTCTGCCCATTAGAATAGCCTCTTTGAGAGAAGAGACCTTATTTTCTCTCTGTATAACTTAGTATAGGACTGAACACTGTAATAAAAATAATCATGAAAAACAATAGCTCCCTTTATACAGCCTTTCAAAAGGCTTTTTTGGTATATTATTTCATTTGCTCATCCCAACAAATCTGCAAATTAGGAAATGAAGATAACATACTCCTAACTTGGCCATGTGATGTCTGGGGCCTCAGCCGGAGGCTAGAATCATCTGGCAGTTGGTGCTGGCTGGCCGCTGAGACTCAACTGGGGCCTCCGGCCAGAGCACCTACAAGTGCCCTCTCCATGTGGCTTGGGCTTCCTCACACCATTGCAGCCTCAGGGTAGTTGAACTTCTTACATGGTGGCCCAGGGCTCCATAGGCAAGTGTCCCAGAGGAACTAGGCAAACGTTGTATGACCTTTTCTGATCTAGTCTCCAAGGTCATGCAGGGTCACTTTCTACTACACTCTACTGGTTACAAGTGAGTCACTAAGATTGGCCCGGATTCAAGCATAAGGGACATAGACACCCCCTGCCCCCACCACTTCTCAATGGCAGGAGTATCAAAGAATTTTCCCAACATGTTTTAAAACTGCCACAATTCCCCATTGGACAGATAGAAAAACTAAGGCCCAGAAAGGGTGAGTGAGCTTGCCCAATGTCATGCAGCTGACAAGAAAAATAGCAGAGTCAAAATCACACCCCGCTCCCTGAAGAGGTGTCATCCTCCTATCTGGCACCTGATAGGCGATACGTTAATGGAGGATCTCGGGAAGGTGACGGCCGGGCCAAGAAGGACGGGGAGGGGCTGGTGGTCTTCTCTGCTCGGGTGGGTTCCTTGGATCTCTCTGACCATTTTGGACTCTAACCACTTTGAGAGGTGCCCACTTTCTCTGTGCTGAGAAATAACTCTCGCTAATAGCTAGGAGATAAATAAAGTAAGGAGATCACTGCCAAATGTGTGTGTTGTATATTGATCAACATATAGCAAGCAGATCTGTCTATGGCCTATTTCAGGATCCAGCTGTACAATCATGCAAAAGAGGCTGGGTTTGAAGTCTGAGCTGGAAGCTGGGGGCTGGCGGTTGGAACTGGAGGCTAAGGGCTGGGGGGCTGATGCTGGGGACTAAGACTGGGGGCTGGAGGTAGGGGTGCAGGAGCGACTGTTCCACATTCCAGTATGGTCTGATACTCACCCACAGTCTGCCTGCTTATTCACACATCTGCTCAGCACTTGCCTGCAATCATTTCAGTTTTATTATTGGACTTGTCACCATATTAATGTAGCTGTACCCTTAAATTGATTGTAAGTTTCTAAAAAACCTTGGGTTTTTTTGCAAGTATTAATTAACTGATTCACTTACATTAAAAACAATTATGTAACCACAGACCTGCCTTCCTAGCTCTTCATGTAAAAAATGGGGGTTTTGTGTAATGCATAAAATATGTAGATCAAAATTTCACAATTAAGGTCAATTTCCATTTGGAAAGGAAAGCTAATTAACTGACTCGCACCTTTAATCTCCTGACATGTTTCAATTAAGGAAACAATTCTTTATAAACTTTGTAATCTGGACACTCAGAGAACACATAAATACGGCTACTGATAAATAGAATCATTAACAAAATAAATCAGGACCCCTGGCTGCAAATCTGAGGTGGCATGTGTTTTCATGTTAAACCAATGACGCTAGAATTTGGGAAAGCTGGTACAAAGGCACAGCTGGGTCCTTAAGCAGCTGAGGAAAAAACACCGTGGCATTCTCTGGCCTGCCCCCGGAGGTACACAAAAGCTGAACATGCAAAGATTTTTCATGCTTCCTCTGCTGCTTCCTAGCTGAGTGACTCTGGGCAAGAGACCTGACCTCTCTGAGTCATTGTTTCCTCACTTATTACATGGAAATAAATTGTACCAATCTCATATTGCTGTTAGAATTGTGCATGAACTGATATATGTAATGTGCTCAGCACTGTGGCTGGTGTTAGTCAGAACTCAGTAAAAGGGAGATGCTTTGTGTCTGTTGAGGAATCTCTATCTGGGGAAACCTGGACAAGGCCCTTCCCCTCTCCGGCCCTCCAGCCTCATCTGTGGATGTCCTTCTGGGTGGCCCTCTGTGACCTCTCCCCCAGTGTGATGGGGTGAGGTACCAGCTCCCCCACCTCACGCTCCCTCGCGCATGCTGGGAGCTCACCCAAGGCCTCACACCCCATCAAGGTAAGCGAAGGAGTCTCCCGAAAGTCAAGGATCTCATCCATTTACAAGGTCTGTCCAAGGTCGTGGCAAAAGAGCAAGTAAATCCCTCAGCCCACAGCTGTCTTTGTGACAAGGCTCTGCTTTCATTCCCTGTCTGAGACACCCTTACCATAAACCCTAGAGATCCCCCGTTTTGCAGACCCTAAGCCACTCATGGGCAGTTGAACTCCCCAAACAATAGATCTGACCCCTTGAGACCCATTTTCAGAGTTGTCCAACAACAATAACTTCTCGATGTGTGCAGGTGGCAAGAGAGGGGAGAGGGAACCTGACCCCAGCTCAGGCCCACCTCTCCCCCGAGACTCCCCCAAGTCTCTAAATGAACTTGGCCCATCCCAGCCTCCCAGGCCCTTCATTTCCTCATCCGGAAATGGGGCTGATTAGAGGAACTCCAAGGTCCCCTGTGCTCCCCAGTTATATATTCTTCTGTTATTCTTTCTTATCTCCTTCAGAATCTATTTTACTATTTTTACAAAGTCTAAGACTCAACAGAGGTGTTTGACATTCCTTTTCTAAAAAGAAGACACTTGCCCCGTGGGACTGGGGCTTTGATAGGTCTCTGGTAATGGGGTGGGCTTCTTTCCCTGACCCAGCCACCCCACAGGACCGCAAATCTCTCTCTGATTTCTCATTGAGGTTCAGTGCCCAGGGAGTTCCCATGGGGTAGATGGCAGGGTGGGACTGGGGGTCTGGCCAAGGAGGCTCGGGGTGGGGATCAGCCCTCCACCTGGGAGGTTGTCAGGCCAGCATGGTCCACAAAGTTCTCATCATTGCAAAGATAGCCCCCTCTGCACACTAGTCACACCATTCTCCCCCTCCTGGGAGTCTGTCCCCTCACTCTCCTGCCTGACACCCAGCAGGATTGCGACAGGGCAAAACTCCGAGGGCTGCCCTCCCCGATCCCACCCTCGACATGCTTTCTCATGCGGTCCCCCAAAGGTAGCTGTTGCATAAATTCCCTGGCTCCGAGGAGGCTAGGGTCTGCAGAGAGATGACCAGGAAAGCGAGGGCTGCAGGGGGAAGAGCTTCTGACTGAGAGCCGTGAGTCCCGGATTCTTTTGTTCATCCATTCAACAAAAGTTACTGAGGGCCAACTAAGTGCCAGGCACGCTTCTAGATCCTGAGGCTATGGGTGTGAACAAAACAAATAAGATGCCTGCCATCATGGAGCTTACATTCTAGCGGGCAGTGAGAGACCATAAAAGAAAAAGTAGATAAAGTATAGAATATGGAGAAAAATAAAACAGGGAAGATCCCCAGGGATGGGGAGTGTGCAGTTTTTAAAAGGTGATCAGGGACAGTCTCACTGAGAGGGTAACATTGGATCAAAGACATGACACAGGTGAATTTCTCACTGTTGGCTCCTTGGGGAGCTGGGAGAGTTGCTTTCCTTCTGGGTTTTCCTGGAAAATAATCAAACAAATGGACTAACCTAAATCAGTAACTTACCCCCATTTTGCCCCCTGCAGCAGACTCCTTTAGTCAAATGAAGAATTACCCAAAACCCTGTAGATTAAGATTTCCAGACAAAAGACAGAACACGCCGTTAAATTTGGAATTTCCAGGAAACAATGAATCTTCTTTTAACATACGTATATCCCAAGTATTGCATGGGATGTATTCACACCAGAAAAGTATTTGTTGTTTATCCGAAATTCAAATTTCACTGGGCGTCCTGTCTTTTTGTTTGCTAAGTCCTGCAACTTATGGGAGCAGAAGGTACTTCTCAGGGCTCTGCGGCTCTCCTGCCCAGCGGCCTCTCTGAGCCTCTGTTTCTCTGGGGGAAGGTATCGCAGAGAGATAGTGATGGATCTCCATGGGAAGAATGAGTGATCACCACATTCCAGAGTTCAGCCTGAGGTAAATACCAGGCCAGGAGTCCTCAGATCATAGAGAGTTTTCACTCAAATACCCAAGGAGAGAGTGTCCCACCCAGGGCCTGGTGACGGTGGGTGCCCAGAAACTGTGTTTTGTTTGGGTCTAGTTTTCTGGAAAACCGCCTTGTCCTCTCCCCCGCCAGGCTTTCTGAAGGCCAACTTCTGGTCCATTTATCCCAGATGGCCCCTTAGCTCCCCAGGGCCAGGAAAAGGTTGACAGAGCATGTTACTGAGTCTGGGAAAGGACCCAGGAGGGCTTGGTGGTTTTCTCTCTTCCTGGAAGTTTGCTCATTCCTGGGCTGGTTGCGGAGCTGGGTTTGGCCCTTTCACCTCATTTGTCTTGGAAGGGCTGGCCTCGGGCTCTCCCACCCAGTGAGAGCTTAATTGGAAAAAGGGTGACATTTTTTTAATGAAAAGCAAAACCACCCTCCAGGCTAGATAAAGAGCAGAAATGGGAACTGCAAAGTATCGGAAGGTTCCTGGCAGGTACTAGAAATGGTCTCTTAATGGCATGAAGTTGAAGAGAGGCCAACGGCTCCTCCAGAGCCCATAGCTTCGGAACATGCTCTGAGCAGCTGGGACTCCTCAGCTGGTAGCAAGCACTTGTTTTCTCCCCGGGGTAAAATCAGTAGCCAAGGCAGTCTGCTCTCAATTATCTGCGTTTTGGCTTCTCTGAGGTGGGAGACCTTCAGCGTGAGGGAGAGGAGGACTGGGGACAGAAGGGAAGGGGTGAAGGCGGTCCTGAGGAAGGCACGACACGTCTGTGCCCATCCCTTTTAACTACGGCTGGGTCACAAACCACCCCAAAATACAGTGGCTTCAGACAACAATGTATCCTCATTTCTCGTGGTTTCTGTGGGTTGACCGGGCTTAGCTGGACAGTGCTCCCTTGCGGTCCCTCATGCGGTGGGCTTCCGACGGCAGCAAGCCTCGACCAGCCTGGGCATCCGTCCAAAAGCACTCCTTCATCCATGTGCCTGGTGCTTGGGCTCAGATGGTGGGAAGAGCTGGGGGAATGGTGCCCGCACAGTCCCACTGTGGTGCTGGCTAGGCTTCCTCACAGCATGGCGGTCTGACGGTGGCGGACTTCTCACACCGTAGGGGCTTTCTCCAGATCGTGTGTTCCCAGAGACCAAGACAGAAGCTGCAAGGCTGTCTATGAACCAGTCTCAGAAGTCACACGGTGCTACTTTAAAGGCCAGCCCAGGTTCGGGGCCTGAGGGGCTACACAAGGTGTGTGAATTCTGGGGGCGGAGTTCATGGGGGGCCATGTGAGGGGAACTAGCTACACATGTCCTTTCTGTGGGGCTGGGGCTGGGGTGGAACACCAGCTGGTGGAGGACGGGTTGCCTATCAGCCCAGCTTCTGGGCAGAGCAGCGGTTGCTCACTGATGTAAACGATACTCCCAAACCTTGAACGGTAGGGTTCTGTGGCACAAAGAACCAAGAAACCCGGGTCCTTGAACTGGATCTAGTTTTCTCTAGCTGTGTGTCTTTGGGCAAGTCCCCAGGCCTCTCTGGGCACTGCCTTCCTCATCTTGAAATGGAGGCAATTGGATGAAATCACTTGAAGTTTCCTCTCAGCCCCGAATTAAGAAATAGAACATGTTACGTGAGTCCATCACAGAACTCAAGCCTCTCTCTCTCTCTCTTTCAAAAGGCAGAGACAAGCGTCCCAGGGCCATTTTCAGTACAACTAGAAGAATCAAGTCACCTGTCATCAATCCCCCCACTTTCTGGAGCCCCAAAACCCACGTGGCTAATTGGTATGTCCAATTCGGGGGACGCGACATGTCCCTTCCTGACTGCACGTGTGAGTGCTCGTGCATGTGTGTACGTGTGTGCGGGTCTGTGCTTGTGCGGGGTCAGTGTTGGGCAAGTGTCCCACTACACATTGTTTCTCCTCAAGAAAAGGCTGCCAACTGGGTAGTTTATACTGGAAACAGCCCGGAATATCTCACTATTTCTCTGACTATGTGTTGTGTGGCCTTTTAATTTAGCCCTCATTCCAAATGCATGACACGTCCTTTTGACACCTTGAAGAAATGTTTCTCAGATGGCAGGCTGGGCACAGCAGCTCCAGGCTGTGAAAGGAAAACACACAGCCCTGAAAATTAAAAGTGATTTAGGTCCTCTCAGGAAATGCCTTCCTTCAGGCTACTTGATGTGGTCATTTATTAAGTGACTTAATCAGGAAAGTAACACAATCTCAGAGCAATTAAGTCCCTTTCTGGGCACTCCTGGATCCTCCCAATTACGAGGCGGATAATGCATTCATGATGGGACTATCAGAAGAGAATCACTTCCTGGGGCTGAGGAATGGTTAGCTGCTCAGCCAGGAGAGCTCTGTGTTGCTGAGAAACGTACTTAAACCACTAAGTCTGGGGAAACTTCCCTTTTGATTGAATTTAAGCAGTTATTAGCATGGTTTCACTTGCCCGACAGTGGGACATGTTAAGGTTAGAGAGTCACAGCCCATCAGAGAGTAAAGAATCTCAAAGCTCCCCTTATCCACACTTGCCACCTCTCTGCCAAGGAAACACAGAAAATGACAGTGCCCGAGGCCATACACCTTGCCTTTGCAGATTTGGAACCAGCACCCAGTCTCCTTTCTTGCATGTCAAGCCACTTGGCTAAACTAGAGGGGAAAGGGACCCTGGGAGCCTCTGTTGGAATGGTGAGGGGACATTCTGGACTCTCCAAATAACCAGGTGTGGCTCTGGAGATGAGCAGGGACAAATGGACTCGATATTGCAGAAGCATCCTGTGCAAGGGTAAATGGCTAGATGAGTGCTCTGTGAGAGAATATGTTCAAAAATGTTTATTGAGGGCCTACTATGTGCCTAGAACAATGCCAGAAACCAGGAATACAGCAGAGAGCACAGTCTCAAGCCTAGTGAGGGAGCTTATGCTGGAGGAGGTGAGGAGGTAGGCAGAGAGGGGAAGGGAACAAGTGGCTGAATGGATGGATGAGTAAATAATGGATGGATGGAGAGATGGATAATAGGTGAATGGATGGATGGACGATTGGTTGCCACACTTAGAAAGCTAGGAGAGCAATAACACAGGAATAAGTTGGGCCTGGAGTCTGGCCCTGCCCTGCAAACCTGTCCCCCAGCCAGAATCACCTCTCCTGCTTAGAACAACTTAAGGGTCATCCAGTCCTCTGTAATCCATACCCTACCTCCCACAGCTGGCGCTCCGAGACTTGCCTTTCACCGCAATCCCAGTTGATGTCATTACAGCGCCCTACCACCACCACTAATCAAACCCTCTCCTGCCCCTGGGCTGGGGCGGACACCCCTTGCTGGAATGCCCCCCCCCCCCCCCCATTCAGCACCTCTGCTCAGTCCAGGCCTCTCTTCCTGGCCTGCCTGGGCCACGGGCCTAAATTCTTCCGGGACATGTGCTGTATCTGGCGAGCTGGACTCGTCTCCCCCAGCTCCTGCTATGTTGCCAGGTCACCAAGGATAGCAGCTGTCTTCCTCTTTAGGGTCCCCACAGAGTGGAGCATGTGGCTGGCCACACAAGGGATGATCCATAGAAATTCTGGGAATAATACCCACTCCGGACAAAGTAAATGGAGGAGGACCCCAGGGCAGGTGCCTGGCTTGGGCTCATCCCTAGGAAAGTCTGAAACCTGGGCTGTTCTCCTAGCACCTGCTTCATATAGCCCCACACCCTCCACCCCTTTCTTGGAGGCATCCCCTCGGAATCAGAACTGGGTTGAGGCCTAGCATGCTGGGCAGGGATGGGAGACAGGCCTCTTGGGCTGTTGTACTACAAAAACTACCCTTCTGAGCTGGCCAGTGACTCAGCATCTTGGATCCCAAACTGAGAAAAGCTGTTTTCATCCTGGCATGCAGGAGGTGCAGAGGGTCCCGCTGACTTTGTCAAATCCCGGCACCTAAAGGGTGGACTGCTCTGCCAACCTCCTGACCAGTCAGGAAGGGGGAAAGAACACCTCCTATTGATGTGCTTTGCCACCCCATTTTATGGATGGAGAAGTCGAGATCTAAACAGATCAAAACCTCTTAGGGTTCCCCAGGTCGTTCCTCTTTCTCCCCGATGTCTGGTCAGGACTCCTCTGAAGGAGGGTTGAAGGGTTAACTCTTATTCAAAATGGCTACAACTCTGCACTGGAGGGAGAACCCCTAAATACACATCAATTTCATGGGGGTCCTTAACCAGTTTTTGTGCCTTTGGCATCTGGTGAATCTGTCTATGCACCCCTTCTCAGAATAAAATTTTCTAATGCATAAAACAAAGCATGATTGCAAAGAAAACAGATTATGTTGAAATAAAGTTATAAAAGTAAATTTTTAAAGTGATAGAGTAACATACATGCTTCTTTATTAACATTTTAAATGGCAAGATCTAGGAGCGCCTGGGTGGCTCAGTTGGTTAAGCGTCTGCCTTCAGCTCAGGTCCTGATCCTGGGGTCCTGGGATTGAGCCCTGCGTCGGGCTCCTTACTCAGCGGGGGGCCTGCTTCTCCCTCTCCCACTTCCCCTGCTTGTGCTCTCTCTCTCTCTCTCTCTCTCTGACAAATAAATAAATAAAATATTTGAAAATAAATAAATAAATGGCAAGATCTAGCAGCAGGTCTGATAAGTACCAAAATGTCAAAGTAGAGATGAACATAATAATTGCAAGATGTCTGCATCAATGCTAAGATGGTATGAAAATATCCGTGGTTTCTGTTGGTGGGCAAGTCATCAATATTGCCTAACACTGTGATGGTGGAAGCCTACATTCTTGAAAAAGCAGCTAAATTTCAGAGAGGGATTGGTGGAAATGCAGATGCAATTTTCTTCCCATCCAAGTTCACAGCTAACTTGAATGCTGCCCACTGGTGGGATCGCGGCAAAAGCCTGACGTCCTCCTACCTCAGACCCAGTCCCCAGCACACCTCCAGACCCTGAAGGAAATGTGTTCTGGATTGACTCAAATACTTCTCAGCTCTCACTCATGAGTGGGGTGTGGATAGCAGACTACGCCTGCCTCCGTATCCAGCTCATTCCTGAAAGTTCGGGGCTTTTCATAGAGGGGCTTTATTTTCATTTATATATATTTGGAAGCAGAGGGAGTTGTCCCGGACCTGCTAATGGGAGACCCATACAGCAGCAGGAAACATTCAAGAACAGTTCATCCTTAGGAAAATACCCTCCCTCTGACACACCAGCCGGCTTGGGAGACGTGGGGCGCGGGGCAGTGGGAAAAGAATCTCCCTTCCCGAATGAGCCGGTTATTTCAGCGGGGCGGTTTCCCTCCTGCCCACCCCCTGGCTGAAAGAAAACACCAGTGAGGTGTTGCTGTGCTGGCTTGGCTTCGCAGCCCAGCTCAGGTTGTCCCTGGGACCGGCCCAGAGTGGGGGGCAGAGGGTCCCAGCCTGGCCACAGCGCTCCGTCGAGCAGGCACCCATGAGCCCGCCTGGCATCTGCACAGGCTTCGGGACCCCTTCTTCCCCCCTGCTCCTGCCCAATGGTGGCCAGTGTCCTCAACATTAACTGAACGGTTATGCTGCTCAGAGGAGCAATCTAGGAGAGCGGTTACAGGCTCAGACTTTGCCAGCAGACCTCAGTTCAACTCCTTGCTCTACCACTTCGATAATGTGACCTCAGTGCACCCCAAGCACCCACTTCACCATCTGTAAGATGCGCCTAATAATGATATCCACTCTAGAGGGTTGTCAGGGAAATCACTGAAATGCTGACTTTAAAGCCCTTTGCTCGGTGCCAGCACATAGTAAAACATGCAATAAAATATAGCAATTACTTATAAATTAAGTTTGTTTTTGAGCTCCTGCTGGGACAGGGCACCTACAGCGTGCTGGGCCATTTCCACGTTCAAGGATGGGCAAGGGCTGCGAGGGAGAAATTATTCAATCAGTTAATTTTGAACAGCTATAGGAAAGGAAAAATATTTGGTGTTTAAGGAAATCGACCATATTAACTAAAGGCTAAAAACAGTACCTGCCCTCGACAATGGGACTGGCTGGATGAGCACAAAGATTTTTCCATCCACTTGTGCTTGTCAGGCTAGTGGCTGTGAAGGGAGGCAAAGGCTCTGTTCTTGACCCCCAAATGGGGTGCTAGAAACTCCCAGGAAGCACCACAGACCCAGCGGGAGCTCAGGGCTGGGGGTGTGGCGTCTGTGAGTTCCTGCAAGAGAATGCCACCTTCTATGTGCATGTGCATATGGGCATTTTCTTGGGAAGAGGAATTTCCTTGCATTTCTGACTGGATCTCTGACCCCCAAAGTTAGGGAGCCCCTGCTTTTCAGAATAGCTTCACCATCTTGTATGGTTCTCAGACTATAATTCAAACACCAGTCCTTTCTCTGCCATAAGACTGCATTTGCCATCCCTGGCTGTCCCCCAATGGGGCCAGAATAAACGTGCTTCGGGGGGTTCTGAATATTCCTACATATTTTGACTTTTCCCAGAAATCTCACTGTCTCACTTTGGGGAGCTGGAGGGAGAGAGGTGATGAATGCAAACCCTGGGAGGCCTTCCCAGGCATAGCTAAGGTAGGTCAGGAAGGCTTAGCCAGACTTTAGTCTGTCTCGCCCTCTATCCTAATTCTCCCTGTTGTTCAAACCCTACATTAAGACCACCTTTTCAAAGAAGGCTTCCTTGCCCACCCAGACACACAATATTTCCTTCCTCTCCACCTCTGTGCCTGGCCGTTTTGACAGCTTCACACAGCTCGGTTCTGTTGCCCTACTAGGCCATGAACTTCTAGAAGACAGAATAGTGTCTTCCTCTCTTCCCCCCCCCCCCCCCCCCCCCCCCCGACAGAGCCTAGCACAGAGTCGGACACAGAGTAGAAGCACTTCAAATACTCCTTAGACTGATACTTTAGGAAAGTAAGTATATTTGTTTCATTGACCGGAATGGGATGAGATTGAATTGAACTGAATTGCTGGTAGGTATTGTCAGTATTGATGTGGGTGACATTTGACCTTCCAGAAAGATCTCAGGTTAAATATGAGCTAGGAAAAAAATCTAGTAGAAACTACAGAATCCTTAAGAATGACCTTATCCCCAGCCCTGTCCCAAGTATCCACAAAATCTGTAGCACATTGAGCATACAAATTTTTCCAATGAAGAACGCCTGCTATTCAGAGGGGGAAAACCTCAGTCACCGAATGTGTTTATATTTTCTAATTTCAGCCTCTACCCCTTACCAGCTAAATCTCCTTCCCCCAAACCCCCCAGTTATGACTAAACTCTCAAAGAGAACTGGTTTGGGGATGACCCAGAGGTATATTCACCAACCCATCGAGGGTGAAATGGTCCCCGTGACTTCAGGAATTATGTTCTCATGTGAGTATGAATGTGTGTATTCCTCATTTCCTATGACTATAAGTACATATGTGTTTGTGTGTATCCACATGTGTATGTGTGGGGACAGGTATTTGCCTATATAAACATTTATTTATATGTGTGTGCGTATACATTCCTGTTTTGTTTCTGTGTGTGTGTGTGTGTGTGTGTGGTCTCCAAACACCCTCTAAAGAAGATCCGAAATTAAAGTCTTGCTGAGACTACAAAATGTATCACTTAATAATCTTGGAGGCTTAATTTAAGCCTTCCCCACGAGGAAATCTCATTTTGTGAACCGCTCATGGATTTCATGGTCTGAATCTGTTCCTCGTCTGCACGAGTCTCTTCATGGTGCCTTTCCCTGGGTCTGCCCTCCTCCTGGCCCTGGCTCTAGCCCTCCCCATCTTGTGAGAGCCTCCGTTTAAGACAGGGAAACTTCACCCACTCGTACCTCAGCTTGCATCCACATTAGACTATTTTTGTTTACTCTCTAATATTAACTTACTGCTTAAAATTATATATTTTTATTGTAGGTCCTCTGTAGTCAAGTTACAGTGCATGTCCTTTGAGGAGGAATGCGCTTGCTAGTAGTACAATATACTAGATTGTATCAAGAGCTTTCATAGGCCCCTAAAAGTATTAATCAGATGCTGAAAGCATGGGGAAAGAGGAGGCTTGACTCTCACAGCCATGGGTGGAGACGATTAGTTGGGTTCATAGCCCATCACAGACCCACTCAGAAAAGGACCTGAACTTCTGGGGTCAATGCTGGAGGACTGTGCCCACTATGGCTGGGAATATGCACTCAACTGGATGTGATTTCTTGCCCCTACAGATCTTCATGGATGTGCACATATGTCCTTAGGCGTGTGTGTGTGTGTGCATGTGTGTGTGTGTGGTAGGCAACACCCATGACCTCTGAGTTTTCAAACACCCCCGGAGTCTGGATGTTGACTTTGGCCGACATGGGCTCTGTGTGGAGCAAACTCAGCTTATGGAGTCTAAAACAGTGAGTCCTATGTGGTCAGAAGTTCAGAAGAGCACTTTCAAAAGCCCAGATCCTGCCAATTCTAACGGGGGATCCAGCATTTATTTCCACCCGTATGCTGGGACAGCATGAAAGGTCTTTGGGATGCTGTACATGATAGACTAGACATTAAAAGGGAAGGGGTATGGCCGAAGTGGAGGAGAGGATGACTCAGAAAGATTTGTTTGTAGCTATAACCCTTATGTCTATTTTGGAAGCTCTTCCTAGGCAACATTAATTCTGGCTGAATAAACTTATAACAATACTGAAAGTTTACCAAATGGTTCATGCATAGAATTACAGTTAGCCTTCACACTAACCTCATGAGGCAGCTGTTAATATGAATCTATTTGCAGAAGAAGAACGTGAAATATTGTCCTAATTTAGGCATCTCAACAAAGGCGTGGGCCACAGTGGCATGGACCAGGGAAAAGAACTGAAGCGCCCTCAGGGTGGGGAATTGCCCCAGCTGGGTCCTGGCCCATGATGGACAGCATGTGGGCAATGTCTGCTGTCCAGTGGGGACTGGGGCACTTAGGATGGATTCCCCACCCTAGCATGTGTGTCCAAGAGCTCTAGTCTAGGGCAGGCAGGAATTGGGGAAAGTACTATCCAAAGCCAGATAGAAGGCAGCTCAGAGTTCCATAGGCTAAGATCTATCAGTTACCCCAGCCAGCAGCTGGGGATGTGGGCACGGTGTCTGCCCCCTAAGGTGAGAGGGCAGGGAGGCTGGGGTTTAGGACAGGTATTCTGATCCAAGAGAAAATTGGATTGTTAGGAGGAAAGCCAAATGTTCTCATTATCAATTGCTGTGTAGCAATCACTCCAAAACATAGTGGCTTAAAACAACAGCAATCATTTATTTTACTCACGGATCTGCAATGGGGACAGGGCTTGGCAGGGATGGCTCATCTCTGCTCTTTGTGTCTCAGCTGGGACCATTTGACTAGAGCTGGAAGATCCACTTTCAAGATGGCGCACTGACATGCTGGCAAATGAGTGCTGGTTGCTGCTTGGAGCTTAGCCAGCTCTGGGGCAGGGCAGTGGGGGAGGGCTCAGTTCTTTTCCACAGGGGCCTTTCAACAGGGCTTCCTTACAGCTTGGTGGCTGGTTCCAAGAGCTGGTGTCCCAAGAGAACTAGGCAAAAGCTGTATTGCCTTTCCTGACCTGGCCTCACAAGTCATATTGCGTCACTTCTGCCACCATGACAAGCCTGCCCAAATGTAAGGGGAAGAAACATAGACTACCACCTCCACACAAACACACACACACACATACCTCGAGAAGAAGAATATCAAAGACACATTAAAAGAAGAGTATATGGGATGGAGATACTGTCGTAGCCGTCTTTAGAAAATCAAATCTGCCACACAAAGGTAGATTATTAACATCATCCCTTTTCAAAAATATTTTTTGAGAACTTACCATGCGCTAGCTGAACCAAAGGATCCAGTCCCTGCCTTCAAAGAGCTCACAGCCTGATAGTGAAGCCAGGTACGAAATCAAGGGGTTGTCATACCATAAGACGGTGTAATGGGGGGGATGAGAATAGGAAGGTGACATGGGCACTGGTGTAGAGCCACAGACCCAACCTGGGGGAGGAAGAGCATCAGGACAGTTTTCCAAAGGAAGTAACATCCAATCTCAGTCCTGAAAAATAAGGGGTTTGGGAATGAGGGAAAGGTTTCCAGGGAGAAGGAATAGGACACACAGAGATCTGAGGGAGCGAGACTTAGCCCTTAACTCTGCTGCAGTGACAAACAACCCCCAAATCTCAGAGGCTTCCAGCCACGCACGGTATTTCCCACTCATAATAAATGCAGGCTGCTGGCCACTTGTGATTCTGCTTTAAGTTGGGGCTCTGCTCCATCTTCTTTTTCATCCTGTGACACAAGCTGGAGCAGCACCTGTCTGGGGGATGAGGGCAAAAGAAGAGAGAGTCCTGGTGGCAATTTGCAATGTCTCTAAAAGCTTCTGTTCACCCACTGACATTTCATTAGTCAAGCTTGTCATGTGAGGGTCAATGAGGCAGGGACTTAGGCTTCTCCCATAAAGGAATAAGTGGGTGGTGATGGATATGTATCACAGGAGTGGAAGAGTCCATGGAAATTACTCAGGATGGCTGAAGTGGGCAGCGTGGCAAGATGAGCTGGATACATGCACAAAGTCCGATGACAAAGGGCTTCAGAAACCATGCCTTTAAGGAGTCTAAATTTCATCCTGAGGTTAATAGGTGCCGTTAGAGGGATTTAAACACAGAGTGGCACAATCGTATCTGTGCTCTAAATTGGTGGCTCTGGATGATTCTTGATTGAAGGACAGAAAAAAATAGCACACTGGGGAGTGAGGAGAAAGGGGAAGCCAAGGAACGAATATTTGTTTAATGCCTCTTATGTATCAGGCACTAACTTCTACATTCCATAGCAGACTAGAACAGTAGCCCACCCATCACCTCATTCTGCCATGTCTGGGCTCACAGTCCCTGCAGATCGGCAGTGGGCCATAGAGTCCCTCCCACCCACCCACCCAACATCACTGATTGCAGTGGGGATCACATGACCTAAGATAAGCCTATAAGATTTCCTTCCCCCCCTTTCTCCTCCATCCCTTTTTTCCCTCTCTCCCTCCTTCTCCCTCTCTCCTTCTCCCCCACTTCTTTCTCTCCCTCTCCCCCCTCCCCCTCCCTCCCTCAGTCTTCCTCTCCCCCTCTCCCTTCCCCCTCCCTCTCTTTCTCCCCTGAATTCCAAACAGGGGCAGAGATTCTAGAGTGCCTCCTGAGTGGCTGAACCAGGGGCTCAGTGAAAAGCCAGGGAAGTATGAAAAGGAGTGGCACCAGGGAAAGTGGCTCTTCAGAGAGAAAACAAGGATGGACCCTCAGAGGGGAGCAGAGGAGAGACCACTCTGCCAAGAGGAAGGAGGAGAAGCCTTGACTTCTAACTATTGTCAGGTTTCTGGATCCACCCCTGTTAAGGACAATGGTGTTCCCTGCCCTTGAATCCATGAACCCTGCCCATGAATTCCTATAATAAATTTATTCTTTTGTTTCTCCTGTTAGTCTGAGTGGATTTCGTGGTTTGTACCCCAAAATACCTTGACTAAGACACTTGAATTCTCTGAGTCCCCCAAGTTCACCCCAGGCATAATGGGACCCTGAGTCCATCCAGACTTTACCTGCTTGGGACTGAGGGTGCTGTGCAGCTTGCCCTGGTCCCAGAGGGTTCCTGCCCAGTAGGGGCTAAGACTGAAGGCCACAAACCCCATGGCCTGGGGGCTGAAATCTCAGGAGGGCAGAGATGGCTTTTCCTGGAACCTAGAGCCATCTTTCTGACATCGGCAAGCAACTCTCAATCACTGGGAGCTGGAAGTGCCCAGAGAACCTGAGTGGAAAGGAAAGAAAGGCTTGGGGGTGAGGGGGGAGAGCTTGGTGGAAGGCTGCCCCAGTGAAGTGGGTCAGAGCCAAATGACCCGGATGGAAAAACTCAGGTTTTCCATAGCTGCTGGACTTGTATTTAACTTCTCTGAGCCTCAGTGTCACCACCTTAAAACGGAGCTATGAGTTATGCCTCGCTCATGGAGGTGTTTTGAGACTATGTGAGATACCACAGTTCCTGGCACATAATAGGCATTCAGCAAATTCTTCCAGTTACTATTATCCTATTATTTTGCTATTATAGAGGAACTCAGGGCAGTAAGCCTTATGGTTTATAGTACGGGTTTTGGCATCAAGGACTGAAATTTCATAGGCTCTTTACCATCTGTATGGTAAGTTGGTCAAGTTGCTTAGCCTCTGAGCCTGTCTCCTCCTCCATAAATGCTGATAATACTCATTTTACAGCATTATGGCACCCACTATACATTAGTGTACTGCTTTGTGCCTAGAGGATACTCTCTTAGTGGAAGCTATTTTTAATTTTAACCCATAACAAGCTCTATCTCAGGACACAGGGGACTGATGAGGAAGGAGTTGGGGGGGTAGGGGTTTACTCTACGTCACAACACAATCCACACCTATCTATGGAGCTTTCAGTGTGAATTCTGCTTTGTGAGAGCAAACACAACAGAAGAAGAAGCCTTGGTCTCCACCCCATAGGAACATGCTATGTCACACTTGTATGCAGCTGTCTTTTGATTTCTGAGACTTGTCTTAATGAGACCCAAATCCTGGAAACACCATAAGCTAATGCAGAACATTACGGCAGCCAGAGCACTCCTGTTCCTCTCCAAACAGGGACCCAGCCTTTTCATGTGCATTAGTTCATCTCCTCTTCCCCAAACCCTGGGAGCAAGGTGTTTGTTACGCCAACTTTTTATTCTCCCTAGACTGGCAAACTGACTCCATAAGATTAAGTGACTTACCTTTGGTCACACTGTTACTAAGTGGAAGAGGCAGCGTTTAACCAGATGGCCTGACTCCAAACCCTGCACTCATCCAAGGCTGCTGCGGACGGTGAGCTGCAGAGACCCAGGTCGTCTCTTGTGTGCAAGTTCTGACATTTCCAACTGCTCCAGAACCTCCAGCCACAGCTCTGAGCATTTCCCACAGTGCCTAGCCCAGGTCTGGCCATACGATGGAGCTCTGATAATATTTGTCACCTGGAAATTAAATCTGTCTTTTGACACTTAAGTCGGGTGCTTTCTGAAATAACATTAATTGTATGTAATTATGCAAACACACTATCCCCACCACATCCTGATAACAATAGCCCTAATTATCAAGCACCTATTGTGAACCAGATGCTGCATAAACGTTATCCCTAATCCCAAATGCAACTGTATTCAATTCAACAAGAAATTGTTGAATGCTTATTGTGCGCCAAGCACTGGGTCATTATTCTCATTTTCCAAATGAGCAAAATAGGCTCCAAGATTGAGTAATTTACTGAAGTGGTGGGTCTGGACCAAGGACCCAGGTCTGATGACAAAGCCCACGCCCTCTGCTCAACCCACACGACTGTCCCCAATTGTGAGCATTTACTAACAGTGCAACTATACTAGAATGATTGGAACAAAGATGGTAATTGCCAGAGGGCCAACCACACCTGTCATCACAAACCCGATGCCACAGCGCTACCAGAGGACATCTATTTGAGGCTGACATTGACCTGGTCCCTCTGCAGCAGCCTCATGCACAGGTTTTCCTAAGCTCTGTGCCCTCCCCCAGCAGGGCTGTATCTTGTTTCTACCTACTTTATTAGAGCGTTTTCACAGCACAGTGCATAAATTAATTAGCACACAGTCTTCGATAGGAAACAGCCCCTGGATTTTAGCCTTAATTCACAGAGACAACAAAATAAAGTATTGGATTTCCAAGCTAAGAACAATCTGGCTTTTTCCAGGTTCCCTTTAAAAAATGCAGAACTTGGTGGAAAGCCCTGTGTGCCTGCTTTCAATGGCTGGGGGAGAGTACCCCCTTGCCCAGGTGCCACCCAAATCAGGAGAGCCAAGAGCAGTCACCAGCCAGGGGGAGGGGGTATCACTGATGAGTGGGACTGATGCATTGTAATTAATGCTAATAAAAATAGATACTGCAGGAGAGAGAAGTGCCAAGCCAGGAATCCCTACTCCCGGATAGAATTTCTCACAGGTAATGGAAAGAAGAAGAAAAAAAAAAGCCACTTCTTATAGGAAACCTAATCTACACGTTGCCTACAGAGGATTTTTGTAAAGTAACTAAGGAAATGCAACTAAAGACAGCAGCCCCAGAAAAATTAGACTAGCTCGACTTAGAAAACTTTCTTTCCTGCAACCCAAGGGAACCTGGTAATGCTACAGGCGGAAAGAATTTCTAAGAGCAGCGCGTTCAGTCTGCAGTTTCTATGCGGTCCTACGGAGACTCCAGCACCCAGTGCTTCTGGTTGGAGGAAGCCAGCACAACTCTCGGAGACTTCCCCTACAAAGAGGACGAGAGCTGGGAGGGAAGAACAGGGGAAAAGGAGAGGAAAAGGGCCGTTTTCCCATTGGCCTGGTTCTTCTCAGTTGCGGCTGTCAATCAAATCCCACTGGTCATTCTGGCATCCATTCAAACATTTCCCGGGCACCTACTGTGTGCAAGGCAGATCCAGATCCTGGGGCGGGGAGAGGGGGGCGCTGGAGGGCAGGAGGTGGAGTAGAGGTGGTGGAGTTACGAGGGTGAAAAGCCGGTGTCTGTTCCCCAAGGATCATGTGATCAGACCCCGGCAACCTGGTGCGCCTCCGAGGGAGCGCACCTCCTGGACGCGCCGCACTGCTAGTGGCCTCTCTGCCAGAGCAAACGTCCGCCTAGTGCTGGGGGCCGGTGGGTACGGAGGCACCATCGGGCCCTCCCGGCGGCCTCCCCCTCCTCCGCTAGAGGCCTGGGAGCGCTGCGCATCCCCCCAACGACCCGGACTCTGGGTCCTGCCGCTTGGGGGCTCTCGCGGGCAGACCCGGCCAAAGGCAGGTTTAGGGACGCAAAGGCCCTCTGCGGCCCACACGAAAGAAAAAACAACAAAAAGCAAAAACAAAAACAAAAACCGGGCGGCGGACATAGGCGGCTTCCTGAACCCAAAGCCGAGAGCCTGGCCGCCTCACCGGATGCCCGGCCCGCCGTGCCCGCGCCCCAACCTCTCTCTAGGCGAAGGGGCCCGGCGTCCCCTGCCAGCCCGGGAGGGAGCGTGGCGCGGGCACGAAGGGACTCCAGCCCTGACCGTGACCGCGGGCGGGGACAGGAGGCTGGGCGTCGTCGGAGGGTGGGCAGCGCCCGGGGCCTGGGTACCCGCCTCAGGTCCCACTTGGTCTCGCCCGGTCCCGGCGCCTCCTCCGGCCGAGTCACCGGTTTGGCGGCCTCCAAACGGGCCCGAGCCCTAGTTCTCTCTCTTTTCGTTTGAACAAGAACCCCTGTGAGCCCGCGACCTCCAAACCGTTGTCTCGGGAGGGCCTTCTAGGCCGCCCCGTGGGTCCGGCCCAAAGAGGGACCCCCCTACTCCGGCCCTTGGGGGCCTGTGACCGTGCCAGGCACGTGCGGCGCAGGCGACGGCCCGAGTCGCGCCGTTTCCAGAGGCCTGCCGCCCGGAGCCCAGTGCCTGAAACCTTGCCCGGGGTTGGGGTGCCGTGGAGACCACTTTCTGAAATGGAGATTTATGTGAGCGGAATGCCTGCGCCTTGACTGCCCCCAAACGTTGGGCAACACAGAAAACCGTGGGGGCGGGATTTTGCAAATACCCCTCTTGTCCTCTGGGCCGCCGGGCGGCCAGGCAACCTAAGTGGGCCCAGGGCCCCGCGGCAGGGAGGCGCCCCGAGCTTCAGCGCACACCCGCCCTGCGCCGCTCGTCCGCTTGCAACGAAACGCGCCGCAGCCCAGGCGGGAGCGGGATGCCAGGTCTGAGCGAGCGTGCTGCGGGAACAGAGGGCTCTGAGATCGCGGACGCCGGCTGCCCCCACTACCCACAACACCGCCCCCACCCCCGACGGCGACGCCCCAGAACCCAGCCTGGTGCGAGCTGGGGGGAGGGCCCGAGAGGGGCGGTGCCAGGGCCATAGTCTTATGCCCAGGGGATTTCTGCAGCCTTCAAAGCCTGGAAAAAATAAAGATTAAAAAAAAGGGGGGGTGGTTCTAGTCTTCTGCTTTGGCACCGAGCCCCCCCCACCCTCGCCCCCTCCTCTGCTGGTGTTAGAAATAGCCTGTAAGCAGCCCCTCCTTAGATCGTCCCCTTCTTTCCCAAATGGCCTCAACCCAAAGTCAGGGAAGCCCTTGGGGGGCTGGCGAGGCTACTTTCTCCCTTCCCCAAAAGTTCTGCTAGTGGGCAATGTGCTAGCGCTGGGCTGGGCAAGAGGTGCCATCTGTGGGGCCCTGGGGCCTTGCTCTGGGGAGCTCCCTGCCCAGCTCCAGACACAAAGGCCCCAGGCTGCCCCTGACCAAGAGTCAGGGGCAAAGGCATTCTGTCAGTGTGGGCTCATTGGAACACACCCATCCACCTGTGCTGCAGCCTTCCAGAAAGCGTGATCCCAGGGGATTTTCAGCACACCTTAGAGGGGAAAGGAGACATTTTAGTGAATCCCAAATTTCCACCAATCTACAAAAGTTTTCCCCTTCCCAGCCATGGAGCCTCTCCTATTTGCGCTTACTGAAATGGCAAGTGCAGGTCTCCCCAGTATGTCTTAGGGAAGGAAGGAATGTGGGATTGGGTAGATTGGGGTGGGTTAGAACCAAGGCTTCTCCAGCAGCTGCCTCGAGCACCGCAACCTGGGGCTGAGATCGCCTTAAAGTCATGCTGGCATTTATCAAATCCTCACCCAGATACCTCCCATGTGCTCTGTCCTGTGGCAAAGACTGCCAAGAAAGGGGCTAGGCAGGGAGGGGGCTTCAGACTGTGAAGAGCCTAGCTGAGCTTGTAACCTTTTTAGGGCAGGCACTCAGCTGTCCCGGCTAACAAGAGGTTCTAGCCCAGACCTGCTAGAGCCAGTTTCCTACAAATATGGGAGGAAGGGGAGAGCTGGTCGCATATGATCATACACCCATAAATTGGGTAATGGTGTTCCACGTTTTCTGTGCTTACTCTGTGATAACTTTTCACATGGCACACATGATATTATCCAGGTCCACGGCTGTTCTCTTGGCATGGGTGACTCTTGGGCTTGGCAGCCGGGGGCCCCAAAAAGGGCAAAGCTGGAAAGAACAGTGAGTCTGAAGTCCCCGAAAATGTGCCTTAGCTGAACAGGGCCGGGCCCAATTCTGGGGGAAGTTCAATCTTGAAGCTCCAAGAGTTCAGGGAGGGGTATATTCATGGTGGAAACTGTGGCTGAGGTTGCAAAGGTCACCTGCCTTTTCAAGGTGAGGATTCTCAGAGCCAGCCTAGCCCAGAATCAGCAGGGACGCAAAAGATCACACAAGCCTCATCTAATAGTGGGAGAAAGTGAAGTGGAGCAGACCATAAGCTGGCCCAGTCTTACACCAGGAAGCTACTGCCCAGGCCCACTCACTGACACCAGTGAGTGGTGTCAGGGCTCCCCCACAGCCCAGCCTGACCTTGCCAAGATGTAAGATGGCTATGGTGAGAGCTGGGACCAGCCTGCTGTCATTAACCATGTGGCTAAAGATGAGGTCTTGAAAAGAGTAGGTTGCCCATTCTTGGGGGTCAGTAAGGAAGACTCTGAACATTAGTGCAGCCAGGGACAAATACTTCCCCATGTCTCCCAGAGGCCTCTAAGACTGACTATTGTGTGAACCCTGGGCAGGACACAGGACTCTGGAAAGAGTGGCCTGGAGGCAGCAGGGTTCCTCCCAGCCAACTGACAGAGACTCTGAAGATGCCACCTGCATTTCTACAGGGAGCTGTCCCTGGCACTGGCTTGGATCCTACTTTGACAGCCCTGGTCTCAACACACACGGGGCAAATCCAAAAGCAAGTCTTAGGGTGAGTCCCAAGGTTCCACTCTTTCATGCCCGCAACTCCCCCAGAGGACTTCTAGAATGCTAGAGCAGGGGGAAACTTTTGGAAATCTTGCTAAGGAGATGAACACTTAGAGAAACAAACACAGACTTTTCTCATAGACACCAAGCAAAGCAAAAACTTGAACCCAAGGTTCTGGACGCCCATCCAGTGCTCCTAGCACAACCTCTGGAGAAAATTAAAAAGGATGGGGGAAAAAGAAATGTGGCCTAGACACAGGTTCCACAGTTCTAAGCTGAGGGCAGAGCCCAGGCTCTGTGCTGGCTTGGGTCCTGGAACTAGAAGCAAGGTTGACTCCAGCCTCCAACAGCTCAGAGCAAAGGCAGGAAACGGAAGTGGAAAGGACCAGTCCGGGAAGAAGCTAAGCCCCGGGCTTTTCAAAACCGTAGAAACAGCAGCAACAACCCTCCCCCCTCCAGATTTTCCACCTACTCTCCATGCCCTCCTCCCAGAGAACCAGCACCACGTGTTTCCAAACGCGCCCATACAAAGACACAAACAAACCAGGATCCCCTTTTTAAGACCCTTATTCCGGAGCTCAGTGATCTGGTTCCCAGGCTGGAAGTGCCCGGGGCCAAGTCCGAGCTCAGAGGCCAGAGGGCGGGATGGTTCTTGCGCCCACTCTGTCCTCCCGGACCACCCACGGGGGAAGCGCCACGGGCGTCCTAGACTCTGTCCTCGCCTCCCCGTGGGCCGACTGCCGGCGCAGCAGACAGAAGTCAATTTCCCTAGAGGCCCCAAGTTAGTGCCTGGCGTTTCCCGGGCCGTGGGACCCGTGGGGTTAAGTGTGAGTCCCCGCCCGGCGAAGAGCCGAGAGTGCCGGGCTGGGGCGGTACCGACCTCGGGGCAGCCGGCCGGGTTAGAACAGAGAGGAAAGGCGGGATCCTCCACGAAGTTGTGTTCTCAGGCGTCCGCCTGCGGCCACTGCCAAATCTTCTCCACTTCTGTCTCCTACTCCCTCCCCCTTTCCCTCGAAGACCGCCCAGGTCCAGAGTTCCTAGGATGGGGGCGGGGCGCTGTCCTCTGGAAAAGCCAAATCTTTGAGAGGCGCGCAAGCACTTCCAAACTCTCCCATCCCACTGGACCGCTCCTGGGCAGAATTTACCCCAAAAACTGCAGACCCGGGAGGGCGCTGAAGACCCGGAGTGGGGGTAGGGCACCCAGGGGGGCCTCGAGAAAGCTGTTTCTTCCCCCTCGAGGTACCCTCCACCCTTCTCCCTCCTCTTCCTCCCAGCACCCCCTTAAGCAGTTCCCCGCCTTCTCCTCTCCCCTCTTTCCTCCCCACCTCGATCCTCCCCTTTTCTTCTCCGGGCGTCTCCATCCCGCCCCCCGCTCCCGTGTCCGTCCCCTCCCTTGCTCTATGGGCGTCCGCCCCGTCAATCACCACCGCCGACGGCCCCCGCCCGGTCCTCTCCGCCTCCCAGGTTCTTGGAGCGCCTCCCGCTCCCGTCTCGGGCCGCCCTCCGCTTTGCGCGGAGCCGGGCGATCTGTCAGCGGAGCCGGCCGGGGGGAGCCGCCCGACCCGCCCGGGCTCGGGTTACCAGTGACTGACAGCGTCTCCATGGCGAATAATTTGACTCCGACTATTGTCTGGCGCGGGCAGGCCCCGGGTCAGATAACCAGACCAATCAGGGCGCGGGCCGCCGCGCCTCATGCCCGCTTAGAATAATATTATTAAAAAAGCAGCGAGCGAGCTAGACGGGAGGGAGAGCGAGCAAGAAGCGAGCGAGGGAGCGGCGGGCGGGCGCGGAGCATGCGGAGCGGCGCCCCGGGCGGCCCCCGGGCTTGGACGAGGGCGCAGGCGAGGCGCGCAGGCGGCGGGGGCGCGGAGGAGCGCGGCAGCCGCGGCGGGCGCGGGGACGGACCGCAGTGACTCGGGGTTCGCCGGGAGACCGCGCGGGGCCGGGGGGGGCCGCCCCGCCCGCCTCTCGGCCCGGACGGCCCGGCGGGGAGGCGCCCATGCCGGACGGCGCAGCGCGGTGAGGGCGCGCGCGGGCGGGCGGGGACGCAGCCGGCACCATGTCCATGCTGCCCACCTTCGGCTTCACGCAGGAGCAAGTGGCGTGCGTGTGCGAGGTGCTGCAGCAGGGCGGCAACATCGAGCGGCTGGGCCGCTTCCTGTGGTCGCTGCCCGCCTGCGAGCACCTCCACAAGAATGAAAGCGTGCTCAAGGCCAAGGCGGTGGTGGCCTTCCACCGCGGCAACTTCCGCGAGCTCTACAAGATCCTGGAGAGCCACCAGTTCTCGCCGCACAACCACGCCAAGCTGCAGCAGCTGTGGCTCAAGGCGCACTACATCGAGGCGGAGAAGCTGCGCGGCCGGCCCCTGGGCGCCGTGGGCAAATACCGCGTGCGCCGCAAGTTTCCGCTGCCGCGCTCCATCTGGGACGGCGAGGAGACCAGCTACTGCTTCAAGGAGAAGAGCCGCAGCGTGCTGCGCGAGTGGTACGCGCATAACCCCTACCCCTCGCCGCGCGAGAAGCGCGAGCTGGCCGAGGCCACGGGCCTCACCACCACGCAGGTCAGCAACTGGTTCAAGAACCGGCGGCAGCGCGACCGCGCGGCTGAGGCCAAAGAAAGGTACGAGTAAGTAGAACTTCGGCGCCAGCTCCCCCGGGCTCCAGGGAGGGGGTCGCGGGGCGTGTGCACAGCCCCCAGGAGAGGCCTAGACTGGGTGCTCGGTCCCTGCCACGGCCCAGCTGCAGCCTCGTCTGACCCTGCGGGCCTTCAGGTCTTGTGGGAGGCCGAGAGGGCAGAAATTTGTCCAAAGCGGGCAAAGCGATCGGGGAAGTTGTCAATTAACTCCCTGGTCGCTGGTGAACAAAAGTGGAGAGGCAGCGAAGTTTGGGGCGAAAGCAAGACAGTGGCTGGATCATATGCAAGGGGGACACAGCTGGCAGGGTCTGACAGTCTTCGTAAGGACCGAGGGGTTCGGAGGGGGACTATCAGGGCTGCAGATTTGGGGCTGCCTGTGCGAATTCACCGGCACTTCCCCGCACTTCCTGTTCGCCTTACTCAGCCCTAGGCCAAAGTGTGATTAGGGGTCAGGACTGGGATTGATACTTTCCTGGTGTGACCTGGATGTGGAAGGTCCTGGGCAAGAATATTCATTGTCTGGGTATGGAAGTAGAAAGGGAGACTTTTATCCTGCATGGGAAGGACCAAGAGGAGCAAGGCGATGGGGCGGAAGTGTCAGCTGTAGGAGAGCAAAACAGAAACACATGCCCCTTTTCCTGCCCTCTTGGACCCAGCAGTCCTTCCCTGGCCTGCCAGGCTCTTGACTCCTCTCCCCTCAGGCCCTACTGTCTTTAGTGGGGAGGCCGGTAGGTCTGGGGTAAACTGAGAGCAACAGAAGGCCTGGGAGTTGCTTGTCGTCAAGGAAACCAGGATTTCCTGAACTAGCTTAACAGTTGACCATTAGGCCCTTGTGGCCGCCAGTCTGTGGCTCCTCTGAACCCCAAATATGAAGAAGGAAATGGGAGAAAAACCGATTGTGGGAACAGAAATTCAGCCTGAGTGTAACAGCAAAACAAGACACCTGGGGTTAGTGGAATGGGGCGTGTGCAGCCCAGAGTAAATGATTAGGGTGGGGGGAGGTTGCTGAACAGTGGACCCAGGTCTCTGGAAGTGGAAGGGGGAGCTTCAGGCCAACCCTGGCCTCTCAGACAATGAGGGTGGAGTATGTACAGTTGTAAGGTCTCCATTGCCAGCTATGTGGGAAGTTCCCTTCCAGGAAAACAGAAAGAAAAGGTCTTGGGAAGCCAGTGAGGAGAAAATCTACCCCAGATTCCAAATCTCTAGATCTGGTCGGGGCTGACCATCAAAGGCAGAGCAGGAGGTGGGTTCTCCCTCCTGGGGTCCCCCTCTTCCCAGCCTGGCATGCATCCAAACTCCTGAAGAACTAGGTTCTCAGGCCAGGCCCCAGGTGAGGGCTGCAGAACCCCTCAGTTTCTATATGATGGAAAAGTCTAGGCCAGGATTAGCAGTCCCCTCCATGCTTCTCCCAAGGGCTGCCTTCCGAGCCCCCAGCTTCTAGCCTCCCAGCCGAAGTTTGCACTGTGCCACCAGGCAAAGGGAGTGCTACATCCTCAGGGCCTTGTCCTTAGGCCCAGCAAGGAGAGCCCTCACAAGACCTGCCAGGTTGGAGCTAGAAAGAAAGGACCCTTAGCTCCAGGAACCTGACCCCCAAAAAGAGATTTGCCTTAAGGGGAGAAAAGCAATGGGAGGTGAAGGCCCATGAGATCCCTAACTTCAAATGGGGCCCTCAGCCTAGGCTCTAGGGGCCCTCACTCTCCTGGCCCCACTGCTACTGAGCTGAGCAACCCTGGCTCGGGGAGCCAAGAATCTGAAAATCCAGGCATCTTCCCTTTCTTCCCTGTCTCCTTCCCCAACTCCACTGAGCTGCTCCGTGGGCCCCTCTCCTCTGGCAAAGAAATGTTAGAAACTCAGTGAAGGGGGGAGGGGGCCAGAACGTACAGAGAACAGGAAAGATATTCAAGAGGTTAAGAACAGAAGAGGTGGGGGGATAGAGACGGCACAGTGAAAAGAATAAGAGAGAGAAATCTTGTATTGACCGATTAAGAGAACTGGCAGAAAGCGCGAGAGCCCCAGGCCAGGCCGAGAAAATGGTAGAAACCGAAAACACCCGCAGGCAGCGCCGGGCGGCTCTGGCGCGGAGGCGAGCGGCGGCGTCTGGCTCCGGTTGACGCGGCGGCGCAGGGCGGCCTCGGTTTCCCCCGTTGACCCGGCTGCTTTGCTCCTGCATTTGCAGGGAGAACAGCGAGAACTCCAACAGCCACAACCCGCTGGCTGCGTCGCTGAATGGCAGCGGCAAGTCGGTGCTAGGCAGCTCGGAGGACGAGAAGACGCCGTCGGGGACGCCAGACCACTCGTCGTCCAGCCCCGCGCTGCTGCTCAGCCCGCCGCCGCCCCCCGGGCTGCCGTCCCTGCACAGCCTGGGCCACCCTCCGGGCCCCAGCGCCGTACCCGTGCCCGTGCCGGGCGGAGGCGGCGCGGACCCTCTGCAGCACCACCACGGCCTGCAGGACTCCATCCTCAACCCCATGTCGGCCAACCTCGTGGACCTGGGCTCCTAGAGCCCCGCCTGCCTCGACGCGCTCGCCTTCCAGGCTTGGCGCTGGGGACCGGAGAGACGGTGTCGGGAGGGCGCCTTGCGCCGGCGGCTCCACCAGGTACTGAAAGACCCGCTCGCTGAGCGGGCAGAACCGCCGGCCGGGGCAGGGTGGATGGCTCTTTGGTTTGGTCTTTGTCCGCCGGGGTTTGTTTTCAACAAGTTGCTTCTGAGATCGTTTGGAACCCTGGGACCCGGCCTTGAACCCGCGAAGGGAATAAATTATACATTCTCATACTCTCTCTCCCGACCTTCTCATCCCTTCTTTCCTTTTCCATCCCCTTCCCTTGCCTTCCTTGCTCTTTCTTCCAGATCTTTTCCTTTCCTTCTCTCTTGTCCTCTCTACCTCCCCTTCTTGCTTTCCCCGTTCCCCATCCCTCTATATTTCTGGTTTGTCACCCCTTGGTAGGTTTCTGTTTCTCTATTTCTGTTTTTCCGTTTCTCCCCTGGCCGGCCCCTTGCACTCCTGGCCCCAGGGTCTACACCCCTCAGCCTTTCTCCTCCTGCGCGGACACCTATTTGCGTCCTCCTTCCTCCCTTTCCTGGGTGGACGTGGCAGGGGGAAGAGCAGAGGAGCCGGGCCTTCTCCAGAGGCCCTGCCCGGGGTTCAGCGGGGCTGCAGGTGTCAGCTGTGCTCCTAGTAACTTCCGTGCAAGAGAAAGGACCGTGGCACAGGGGCCTCTGAGCATGTCCCAGCCGCTTGCCCCTCTCTTTCTCTCGGTGAGGCCCGCCACGCTCTCTCCTCTTCCTCCTGGGACTGTGGTCACAGTGCTCCCGGCAGAGTGTGCCTCCCGAGCCACGGACTTGCCGTCTCCCTGTTACGCCCTCATGTGAATGTTCTTCGGGAAATATTTCTGCTTTTATTTTATAATAAAATTAGAAATCATAAATATATATATGGATATATACCACAAGGCCCGTGATCTGGGAGTGCAGCAGTGTCTGATTTCCCTACAGGGACTCGACACCCCGGGTGGACCGTTCTGGGCAGCGATGTCCCCAGGAGCCCCAGAAACCGGGAGCCGCCTTCCCCCATACACGTCGCTTGTATCAGCCCTAAGGTGAAGGGACTGAAAACTCTGAAACCTCCCCCCTCCCCCCAAAGCCCTCTGCTCCCTTTCCTGTGCGGGAAGCTCCCTGCAAAAGCAGGAAGGGGGTGGCCTGCTCCTCTTGGAGACTCTTCTCCCCCATCAGCGGAGCAGGGCCCTCACCCTCCTCTTTCTTCATTTCGGGGATGAGGATAAGAAAAGAGACGCTGTGTGCCGAACAAGGAAGGGACATATGTCTGGAGATGCCAAAGCTGGGGAACAAATCGGGCCACGGAGGTTTCCTTCGTGGAAAGAAGGTCGCAGTCCCTAGAACCTGGTGGGACGCCCTGGGCAAATTCGCTGGCCCCAAGGGCAGCCGCTGAGCCAGTGCAAAGCCCGGGTGGTGCGTGTGGACGTGGAGCAAAGGTCTCCAAGCTCAGAAATCGGTCATTTTGGGACGGTGATGAAAGGATGGGGGAGGAAGGGAAGTCCGAGGAGACTGGGGAGGCCCGGCCGGCGGGCGCTTGTTCTAAATGGGAGCAAGAGGGCACCAGGGCTTAGCCTGTGAGGCCAAGGGAGGGGGGCGCACCTCCTCGAGCACGGTAGGTTCCTCTATAGCGGTACATTAACCTGCAGCGCCCTCTCCCTTCTGGGGGACCCAGTCCCACCTCTCCCCCACATTAAGCGACCCCTCTAAGCCTATCCTGCCAGATCCCAAGCGTGCAGGACTCCTCAAGGAGGAAGTTGTGGCTTTTGCATCTCAGGTCACCCCGGGCTGTGGGTACGAACATGTTCCTCCTCCGCGACCAGGACGCTTCTCGGCTCAGACATGCCACCTGGACCCCACGGGAAAGAGAGAATGAGGCGCTCTTCTGACGGCAAGATCCTAGAGTGCTCGGACACTTTCCTCTTTGGAGGCTTTCCTCTCTGATGAAATCAGCGTTCGCAGAAGACCCTTTTGCGCATACTTTCGAAGTACCTTGGATTCCTTCCCGGCCGAGATTCACGCAGCCGCGCGGACAGCTGGGCAGGCTCACTTGGCTCAGGAGGCTATGCCTCCCGCCTTTCCTCTGTGCAGGCCTGAAGGTCAAGGGAATCGCCAGCAGGCTGAGACTGCTCCGCATGGGCCCGACCCTGCACCGCAAGAGGAATTCCAGCCCTGGCAGCTCGCTCCGCCTCTCTTGGAGGCTCTGCTCTAGAGGACAACCCAGGTCCCCCCAGGAGCAGATCTATGCTTACAGGGTCCCAGCTGCCTGACCTTCACTGAGTGGCGGAGTGAAGAACCAGCTATTGCCTGAGGGTCCGGAGAGGCTCAAGCGACCATAGACGCCACCTTGAGTCAGCGGAGCTGAGCCACCAGCCCCAGGCTTACTTCTGGGAAGGGAGGAAACACAGTAGACCCTGGAGCCCACATCACCCCTACCTGCCTCCTATTTTCCACACTCCCACTCCCAGGGAAACAGGCTCTGCGAGAACTCTCACAAGGACACCAACATACACTTTCATCATTCGATTCACTGGGATTGAAAGGCCGTTGTGTGCCAGGCCCTGTGGATGGCGCCAAAAACACACACCCTTTCACACAGTGGCCACGCAGGGAAACACACTGACTGTCACACACGTCCACACACACGAACAGAGAAGCAAACACACAGACTCTCAACCCATTCTTAGAGACACAAACACATGTCTTCGGGCAAAAACTAAACACTCTCTGCCCCAATATACATGAGATACTTACCCAAATGAGTCTCTCCCACACTTAAGCTCACACACACAAACACAAATACACATCATGCTTCTCGCCAGCAGCATACAAACCCACACTCACACCCGTGCCCCTACCAGCAGCCAGTCCTATTCTATCGATCTGCTGGGGCCAGGGCATGGCCATGCAGCGAAGCTTGCCTTGAAGGTCTCAGTGGCTGGCCCCGGGGAAAGAGATGGTCCTAGCCAGAGGAGGCAGACCGTCAGAGCTCCCACCTGTGGCACCTTCTTTCCGGGGCCCAGGTGGGATCGTTGGAAGTTACCGGGAGTTCTCACGGGCCAGTAGGGGGCAGGGTGGCTGTCCTGGAGCTTTATTCCGGCACAATCTCGCTACTTGTTGCAACTTCCCTCTTTCCCTCCCCCTTGGAAAGCTAACCCTGAAAATATTTACTTAAACGGGAAACTATGCAGAAGTTCTGAAAATAAACCCGAGCAGCTACTCACCCACTGCATAAACCTATAACAAGCCAGTCCTCCATTCCAAGCTCCACTAGACCCAGTGAGAGGTTGCTGCGGGCCCCACGAGAGCGTGCCAACTGGACATAACTTTTGCACAGATGCTGCCAGATGAATACAACCGCTCCCCCTAGGCGTCCACCAAACACAGTTCCTAATGGCTGCGTCACCCCTTCCCCGGTGGCAGCCGGAAGCCAAGAGTTTTGCTCTCGTGACCATAAAGGACACAGCGCTGGAAGCGCAAGTTTCCCTCCCTTTCTGTTCCCCTGACCTTGTCCGCCTTTCATTTGTTCCCAGCGAGGTTCCATACCCATGCAAACCCCGAAGGTGAAAATGAATGAAGAAGGTAGAATCCAGCCCTCCTGCACCGACCGACTCACCTGGTTGGGGGCATAAAAGCCAAGGGTGGCTGAGTGCACAGGGGAGCCAAGGGGCTCGCTGTGCCTCCTGGGCAGTCTTCTCCCCTCACTTCACGCTCGGCAGCAGACCTGGCTGGGATGTGGTCCTGGCCCAGACCCTGCTGTTCCCACCCTGAAAGTGCATCTCAAGGGAGTGACAGGTCTACGGGGGGGAGCAGGTGGTGATGACGTGCCACAAAAGCAAAAGTTAAACAGAGCCAGGGAGATCTGAGGAGGGAACACAAGGCTACTGAGGCCTGGATTGTCCCTAGTCCCTGTAGGAAACACCATTTTGGTGTCTGGGAAAGCAGGGATCAGCCAAGTGGGGGTGCGGGAGTCAGGACCCAGGGAATTTGGCCTCCACAACCCCACCAGTGCCCACCTCTTGCTGGAATACTGCTGGGGTGCCTGGTGACATGCAAGTGTTTTTGTGTTGAGGGGCAGGTGGAGAAGGGTCGAGGAGGGTTTGGGCTCGTGACTGAGGCCCCTCCTTTTTTCATGTTGCCCACCCCAACCGTGGGGGGGGGGCATCCGTACGCTCGGGTCACAAAGCTGCGTAGGGCATCTGGAAATGGCGGAGACCCAGTGCGTGAGGATGTACTGGGAAATGTGAGAAGGCCTGAGACAGCGTGTAGGCGCAAAAGGGTGGAAAAAGGCGCTGGTGTTCGTTGATGGGGCCGACGTGCGCCCTGGGAAGCTGGCTGTTTTTGAGTACATAGGTGGGCGGGTGAGACAGAGGTCTCTTGGCAGGCTACGCCCGCCCGTGCGCTCCCGCTCGCAAGGGAAGGCTCCGGGGGCTGGAGGAGGATCAGCCTCTCCTCTCACGCCGCCAGAAACCAACCGGGCGCAAGTGGGTCCTGATTCCTGAAGCCAATGCGGGCGGGGTGGGCCGGAGAGAACAACGTTCCCTCTGTCGCTGCTGCCAGGGGCCGGACAGTGGAGCTGAGCCGGGGCCCCAAAGATCTCGAGTCCGGGTGTCAGGGTCAAGGCCTCGCTCGCCGCCTCTCTGGAGTCTGTTCTCGAAACTCCGTGGGTGTCTGTGCGACTGGAACTCAGAAATGACTTCTGGGTTGCGGGGATGAATCGGAGGGAAGAGAGTCAGATTGGGTGTCCCACAGTGGGGTGAGTTTCACAGTTTTCCCACAATCTCAGCAGCCGAGCTGCTCCCCTTCCAGGTAGGTGCCTGCTCCTGGCCGCCCGGCCGTGGAGAGAGTCTAAGTAACACCGCGTGGATGTGCCTGAAGAAAGCCCCCCTTCCGAGGCCCGACAGGCGCCCGTAATTGCCCCAAAGTCTCCCTTGCTTGGAGGACCCACAAACCCAACAGGCTGGCCCAGGGGCGGACACGTAGGGGGAGCCCTTCTTTAGGATGTTAGTGGCCCAGGCTCCAGGCAAGGCTAAATGGACAGCTCTCAGCGGCCCAGCCCCGCCGGAGTGCCTAGCGCGTCTTCACTCGCCGAGCAGTGCGTACGCGCCGGACAGAGATCGCGCCGCTCCGCCTGCCCCGCGGCCTCCGCAGCCCCACCAGCGCGCTGGGTGCCAGGCCCCGCGCGGCCGGCTTTCGGCTTTGGGCGCGAGTAGCCCGCGCGCTGCTTGGAGTCCCGCGAAGCTCTGGGGCCTGCGGGCCGGGGAGCTGGGAACCGCGGGGCTGGGAAGCCCCGTTCCTCCGGCCCTTCGAGCTGGCGGTCAGGCGCGAGGCAGAGACCTTTGGGACGTGCCACGGGCGACAAAATCATCCGCTACTGTGCCATCCCCAGTAGCCATCCTCTGCCCGCCCAGGGCACCCAAGACCCGACCGGCCCACACCCGGGCTTCTGCGGCCTGGGAGTCAGACCAGAGCTGCTCGAGTTCCCATAAAGAGAGTGACAGGTCAGGCGGGAAGGCAAGAGCCGCAGCGGGGGCGGACCTTGCCGAGCTACCAGTCCTCCACCCCTTCCTTCAGCGTCTTTCCCAAGGGCATGCGTTGCTCTGCCCAGCCAGGCGCTCCCACTAGCTGGAAAGCTCACTGCGGGCAGAATTATCCAGGTAACTTGCCCCGGGCCATGAAAACAGCTCCATGGTGACTTGGTGGTCCCCGGAGTAACAGGTCATAACTGCCATTTCTTGAACGCTTACTGCGCGTCAGGCACTTTGCACACCTGGTATCTGTTGCATTCTCACGGCGGCCACACAAAGAAGCTATTATTACTGGTAGATGAAACTGAGACGCCGTGTTCGGGAACTTGCCCAGAGTCGCGCACGTTACAGCGGGAGGACTGGCATTTGAGCCTGCTCTCTGCGAGTCTGCAGCGCACGGTCTTCCCAGGGTAGCGGCTGGGCGGAGCGCGGGGCCGGGGCGGCCGAGGAGCGCGCAAGTGACTCCTGCGGGGATCCGGGCAGCGCCAGGCCACCCAGAAGCCTACGACGAGGACTGGCTCCAGCCTGAGCTGCGGCAGCGGAGCTCGCAGCCTCGTGACCCGCTGCGGTCCGGTGAAGAGGGTTCATCTCCGCGAGAATGGGGATAATTGCGCAGGTTCCCCACTTGCCGTCTACTACACAGACGGGGCGCACCGCCCCCCACGGAGGGGGTTTCCACCGGTCAAGTTACTCTGTAGTAAAAATGGAACTTGGGGATCCTAGGATCAGCCTGCTGCTACCTCCCTCTTTGCCCTCCTGAGACTCTGGCTCCGTCTCTGCCATTCTGCTCAGGAAGATGACACCGTTTAGGGGACCCCCTGAGGGCTGAGACGTGAGTCTTGGATGGGACGCCCTCCTCTTTTTCCACCCCACCCCCCCACCCCCATTAGCTCCGCGTTGCGGACAGAGCTCTCCATCTGGGGGGGCAGTAGGTGTATTAAGGCGTCACTTTATCAACATGGATTTACCGGTGGGGTGGGAGGAGGTCAGAAGGGACAGAGAACCCAGACCGCCTTCTAGGCCCAGAACTGACCATGCGCATCCCGCCCTTCCCCCAACTTAGGCCCACGGAAGCCCCCATCCCCTTCTCGGTCGGCAGAGATGGTGGTGGTAAAAGCGCTCCGATTCCACCTGAGCTAGGTGATTCTTTCAGTCTCAAGATAGGGCATATGAAATAGCCTATTGTTGCGAGGCAGACCCACTGGCGACCCTGGAAAGCCACCGGGAGACACCTGAACTGACGGAGGGAGGTCACCGGTCCAAGCCTGAGGAAGGGAGTGAGCGCGTGAGGGTGGATCGAGGCCCAACAAAGGAGGCCAACCCAGAAATGTCAGGTATTCCTCCCTTTTCCTCCCGAGGGAAGAGCCTCAGCCCAGTAGGGTGGAGGTAGGGGGTTGGAGGGAATTAGAAAAGGTGAAGTCAAACGGTCTCTAAAAGCAAAATACTCTAGATATTCCTAGCATGTGTGTGGCACTCTGTAGGGTGTCACTGGTTTCACAAACTCCCTATCATTTAATATTCTCAATTATATAAGGTGGGTAGAAAAGTAATTCTTATCCCCATTTGACAGATGAGGACATGAGACTAAGGAAGGTGTTCTGTGTGGCTTTCCTGAGGTTCTTCCCTCTACACTCCATTGTTGAGGTGACTTGTTTAGTTTGGGAGAAATAGCAGGGTACCAAACCAGCCCAAAGAGTAAAGACTGTTCCCCTGGGGTTGGGGGAAGGATGCAGAGAGATGGCAGCCATCATGGATCCTGGAGATCTAGAGACTGCTGCAGAGACTTAAAGCAAGTGTACCTCAAAATCCGAACAGCCTATCCCTGCAATCACTAACAGGAATGCCTGAAACAGGTCTCTCTGGAAAGGCCACTTCCCTACAAGAGAAGCCCGAGGAAATGGGCAGAGCTGAAAACTAGAGCTTTGTTTTCTCATTGGGCTCAGGACCTGTCAGTTAAGGCTCCCAGCAAATGAGTTGAGAGCCAGAAATTTTCTCAGAATGTAAGAATTTTGTGGGTGATCCCCAAAGGGCTGTAGGCTTTTTAACTGGAGAACATGGGAAGAGACTCAAGACTTCTGTTTACTCCGAAAGACTAGCTCCTGGTGTCAGTTCAGAGCTGTAAATGAAGAAGTCAAAACTCACTTTATCATTTACTTATTATTCTTTAAAGGAGTAGGTTAAGCAGTCACCCTGAAGGCAAATAATATTACATAGGAAAGATAAGGAGGGGGGCTAGGGACAAAATAGAAGTGAAGGCAAGACTTCAGAGAAAGGATGAAAGTCCAGAATGGCTGGAGCCAACACAGGGTCTCAGGGGTTAGGAAGGGCAGCCGGAAATGCCTCTCTCCCGGGAGACCAGGAATCAGGAGGGCTCAGGGAGGTCCCAACGGGCAGTGTCACACCACTCAGAAGCAGCTGGGATGGGTTGGGTGCCAAACTTGAGACCAGAAAAGGCGAAAATCCCACCATACCTAGTAGCTGGGTCAACAAAAATCTGCCTCACACTCAAAATCTACTCAACACAGGTAGGTTCCAACCCTAATCGATCTGAGGCAAAGGGGGAAAAGAGACTGTATTGCGCATGGATATAACTAATACATGCCCAAACATGAACTTATTTCTCACCCACGCAACAGTCCAAGAGGGGTGTTTCTGACAGCAGGTGGCTTCCATGAGGTGATTCATAAACCCAGGCTCCCTTGTCAGGTGGCTCCACCTTCACTTGGAACCTCTGAGTCCTTTGCATGCAGTTGCTGGTGGGGTAGGGAGCCTGGGGGATAGGCATGGGAGGTGGGGGGGGCAGGTTTGGAGTGGTGCAATCCGTTCCATTCATACCCCACTAGACGGGACTTAGTCATGTGACCAACCCAACTGCAAGGGAAATCAGGGAATGGAGCTACCTATGTGACTGGAAAGAAATCTAAGGAAAATGATTTACTGAGTCTGTATGAAGAGTTAGTCAATCTCCAGTGACTTTAGAACAGAGAAATCAGTGTTCTGTAAATTTTCCTTTTTCTGAGGACCTGTATGCATTATTGTTGCTGCTTTTACTATTACGGTTGGGGTTTTGTTTTTGTTTTTTGTCTTGCTAATCTTGGTTTTTCTGTAGTGAAGAATACCTGTGGAGATACCACGCCTGCATTACAGACCACACATCCCTTCACTTCTCTGGGGCTCAGTTTCCTCATTTGGTGCACATTGTATTAGGGTAAGGTTCAGCTGGATGTGATGGAAAAAAAAAACCAGAGTGGTTAAGCATAATGGAAGATTATTTCTCTCACACTCCAACATCTAGGTAGGCAGTCGAGCACTGGTGCAAGCCAAGCTCTTCCTACTTTGTTGCTTCACTGTGCATGACCTCAACTTCATGCCCAAGATGGCAGTAATATGGAGGAAAGAATGAAGAAGGTACAAGCCATATGCTCACTGTCTCTTTTTTTCTTAAAGATTTTTTATTTACGAGGGCGTCTGGGTGGCTCAGTAGGTTAAGCGGCTGCCTTCGGCTCAGGTCATGATCCCAGGGTCCTGGGATCCAGCCCCGCATCAGGCTCCTTGCTCAGCGGGAAATCTGCTTCTCCCTCTCCCTCTGCTTCCACCCCCACCCCGCTCATGCTCGCTCTCTCAATAAGTAAAGAAATAAAATCTTTTAAAAAATAAATAAAAAGATCTTTTATTTATGAGAGAGAGAGCACAAGTTGGGGGCGGGTAAAGGGAGAGGGAGAAGCACACTCTCCACGGAGCAGGGAAACTGACATGGGGCTCGATCCCAGGACCCTGGGATCATGACCTGAGCTGAAGGCAGACACTTAACCAACTGAGCCACCAGATGCCCATGCCCACTGTCTGTTAAGAAAGATTTTTAAAAGCTGCTATACAACATTCCATTGGCCATAAGCTAGTTACATGATCACACTGAACTGCCAGGAAAGATACAAAATGTAGGTTTTGCTCAGAACAGCCGTGTGCAACTAAAATTTGGCCGTTCTATTGCTGAGGAAGAATGGGAGAATGGATATTAGGGGACACTGCATCTGAATTCATAGAGGATTAGACGTGGTAATCTCTAAGGTCCCTTACAGAGGTTCTGTGTTTCTATAAAAGCAATTAACAAGCAAAAAAAAAAAAAAAAAAAAAAACAGCGAAGTATAAACAAAAAAGTTATTTTAAAAAAACAAAAGCAATTTGTTATCAAAAACTCTTGGCTAGGGGCGCCTGGGTGGCTCAGTTGTTAAGCATCTGCCTTCGGCTCAGGTCATGATCCCGGGGTCCTGGGATCAAGCCCCATATCGGGCTCCCTGCTCAGCAGGAAGCCTGCTTTTCCCTCTCCCACTCCCCCTGCTTGTGTTCCCTCTCTCGCTGTGTCTTTCTCTGTCAAATAAATAAAATCTTAAAAAAAAAAAAAAAACTCGTGGCTAATTCATTTTAAAGTTAAAACTCACACCAATAGCCTTGATCTTCATCCTCCCTCCCCACGAATATATAATGTAGTTCCAGAATTCCGTTGACTGAATTTGCTTATTACGGGCCATTTAAAATTATTTCCCCATGCATTCACACGGAGATGTGAGGATGCAAGATGCATTTTGGGAGTGTGGAGAAACACTGGGGGGTCTGCAACCTCTTTCACTGCTAACAGAATACTGAGGGCCACGAAAACATTTCTTGACCATGTAGTAAAAGAACTAGTTCATTCCTTCCTTCATTTTTTTATCCATTCACTTATTCATCTGTCCCAATTCAGTAAGTATTTCCTGGGTATCACCATCTGCTGAGTACTAGATGTGGGGATATGAATATTGTTTTTACCCATCTTCATTAATAATAGGATGGGTATCACCATCTGCTGAGTACTAGATGTGGGGATATGAATACTGTTTTTACCCATCTTCATTAATAATAGGACTATAGCCTGACATATGGCTGACCAACTACATGGCCTTTATCAGCCTCTTTTGTTAGGCTTGACCTTATGAACAGGTGCTCCCCAAAGGGACATAAATAGACATGATGTGGGCCACTTTGAGGGCTGGCCTATAACATCTCCCCCATGAACTTCCCCATGCTCCCTTTCCACAAACTAGAATGGCAATAACTAGAGTCACCTTGGAAGTCATGCACTGAAGATGGCAGTCACGACTAGTCTCAGTCCCTAGATGCTTATGTGGAATAGAGCAGTATACACACACACCCTAACCTGAAGCAAATGCCCTGGACTAAATAAGAGAAATAAACGTGTGGGGGGCGGGGGGGTGTGTCTGAGCCAACGTGGTATCTATTTGTTACCGCAAGTTAGTCTAACTCAGTTCTAGAGCATCACCAACCCTGGCAGGCACCATCCATACTGTATTCTAGGTGCTTCTGGAACACAACAGCCTAATTAACAAACCATATAGATGTGATGTGTGTGCTAGACAGGACATCTCCAATGTAGACAGGTGACTGGATCTGTGTCCTCACTTGTGAAGTGAAAGGTCATCCTCTCCAAGTCCAACATGCGTGATTCTCTGGGACATACCACAGCAGGCAGTAGAGAATTCTAAAAGAGTGGACTTTTCTGGAAGCGATGCTTTGGGTGAAAATTTGTACTCCCCGAAAGCCAGGAGGGGTAGGATCCTATTCAAGAACCCTAAGAAACCCTTTCTTCATGATGTGTGGGAATAGGCTAATGCGGAGAGGAAAGGAGAGTAGGGAGAGATCAGTTGAGGCCAACACTTAACCATAATGGAGAACATGAGATTTTGTTTCACCCACACAGAGCAACCTGCATACACGTTTCTAGCTTCATCCCTTAGAGAGAGCACCAGTTGGGAAGACAGGAGATCTGGGGTTTTACCTCTATCCTCACTTTCTTGTGTAACCTTGAGCAAGTCAGCAAGACTTTCTGAACTTCAGTTCCCCTGACAATAAAGGAAGAGAGGACTCTCCATAGACTCTCATTCTATAGATGCGACAGAGGAAATCTCATCAGTGTGGAGAGCAGCCTCACATCTTTGGCAGAAAGACATTGGGAAGGATGGCATGGATAGGAGCACTGTTCCTTTAGAAGGCCATTGATCTTTGGCAGCACTCACACTATTCCACTGAACACTGGGTTAGAGGACAGTTATTTGAATCTACCGCCTTTCAGCTGCTGTGCTGGGATTTTTAAAAGTAAGCTTTAGGAGGGGAAAACATCTCCAGATGAAGAAAAAAGCCCACCCTCTCCATAAAAGCAACACCATAAAAAACTGGCAGAAACTGGCAGCCCCAAATTTTGAAAAATTTTTTAAAGATGTATATATTTATTTGAGAAGGGGGAGGGGCAGAGGGAGAGGAAGAGAGAGTCTCAAGCGGACTCCAGCTGAGCACAGAGCCCAATGTGGGGCTCAATCTCATGACCCTGAGATCATGACCCCAGCTGAAACCAAGAGTCGGATGCTCAACCGACTGAGCCATGCAGGTGCCCCTCAGCAGCAAATTTTTTTAGAATTCTGGAAACTAACTAAAAGCTTGAGCAACCCTGGTAGGCCTCATTCGAGAATATGACTGAATCTTAGGAAGAACATCAAGTTTTGTGGCATTTGAACTTACCCTGGTCGCATCGCTCAGTTCTCAGCTCATCAGTAGCTTCGACATTTAACAGTGTGCATTCCCAGTGCTAGTACAGGAGGAAGAAGAATGGACCCCACTTACAAACTGATCTTAGTTAATCTGTATGGTGGCTTTCTGGAAAACCTACTCAAACGTTTGTCTTCATCTTGACTGCCTAATTGGAACTCACCTTCTGCTACAACCACCAACCAAGGACCATTTTCCAAAAACATTTATAGGCAAATGTTTCAGTTTCTGCTGCCTGAGGCAGTGGATAACGGTGGGGTGAAGAATAGGCCATCCCAAAAGCTTGATAGGAAGTGTTGGGGAGCGAGGTGCTTTTGGGAATGAGGTCTTTGAGAAGCTCCAACCTCTTCCTGGGATTCTAGAAGGGCACACCCATGCTGAGGGCTATGTACACACTCGGAGAAGACCTAAGAAGGCCCTAAGCATTTGCCTCTGACTATCCTGAGGCTCTGCATAAGCAGGAGGCAAAGGCTAAAGCAAAATTGTAGACTTCCTGGCTGAGCGTTGGAGCCCCAAGCCAACGTGATACTGAATCTCTCCATAAAGACCAGGAGATTTTTCTTTTTAAGTAATCTCTACATCCAACATGGGGCTCAAATTCATGACCCCAAGATCAAGAGTTGCATGCTCCACTGTCTGAGCCAACCAAGTGTCAAGTCCTTTTTGGGTTCCAGGTTTTTAAGAAAATCCCGGTCCAAAAATTAGCTCACCACTAAGCTAATGGAATAGAGATTTCAGTGACTGTACATGACAAAAAATACAGATTTTACTAAATTAGTTTAGCACAGTTACTAAGCAATGAACAATGACAAGAAACAGCAATAATAGCAAACCCAGGAGAAGGAGAAAAATCTGATTTCCAGAGTTGCCACATGATAATATTTAAAATGTTTATTTTTGAACAATAACAATGAAAAACTACAAGGTTCATACCCATTAGAATGGCTGTCATTAAAAAAGCAGAAAATAACAGTACTGCTGGGGATGTGGAGAAATTGGAACCCTTGTGCATTGCTGGTGGGTTTGAGTTTAAAATGTAAAATGAGGAAATGAGTGCATTTGAGCACAATGGTGCACCAGCTGTGGAAAACAGGTTGGCAGTCCCTCAAAAAATTAAACATAGGGCACCTGGGTGGCTCAGTCAGTTAAGTGTCTGCCTTCAGCTCAGGTCATGATCCCAGAGTCCCGGGATCAGTTCTGTTGACCAGGGAGCCTGCTTCTCCCTCTGCCTCTGCCTCTCTCTCTCTCTCTCTCTTTCTCTCATGAATAAATAAAATCTTTAAAAAAAATTAAACATAGAATTACCATGTGTTCCAGCAATTCCACTCCTAAGTATATACCCAAAATAATTTAAAGGAGAAACTCGAACAGATACTTTCATACCAATGTTCACAGCAGCATTACTCACAATAGTCAAAAGGACACCCATGTATCCATCAACACATGAATAGATAAACAAAATGCGGTATATACATACAATGGAGTATTCATTTCAAAAATCCATAAAAAGGAATGAAATTCTTATACATGCCATGGCATGGATGAACCTTGAAAACATTATATTAAGTGAAACAAGGCCAGTCACAAAAGGATAAATATTGTGTGATTCCACTTATGTGAAGTATCTAGAATAGGCACCTTCATAAGAGACAGGGAGTAGAATAGAGGTTTTTAGGCTGCAGAAAGAGGATATGAGGAGCTATCATTTAATAATAACAAGGGTTGGGCGCCTGGGTGGCTCAGTTGGTTAAGTGACTGCCTTCGGCTCAGGTCATGATCCTGGAGTCCCGGGATCGAGTCCCGCATCGGGCTCCCTGCTCAGCAGGGGGTCTGCTTCTCCCTCTTACCCTCTTCCCTCTCGTGCTCTCTGTCTCTCATTCTCTCTCTCAAATAAATAAATAAAATCTTAAAATAATAATAATAATAATAATAATAATAATAATAACGAGGGTACAGAGTTTCTGTTTGGGAGGATGAAAAAGTTCTGGACATGGAGAGTGATGATGGTTGCCCAACATTGTGAATGTACTTAATGTCCCTGAATCATCCACTTTAAAATGATTAAAATTGTGGGGTGCCTGGGTGGCTCAGTCCTTAAGTGTCTGCCTTCGGCTCAGGTCATGGTCCCAGGGTCCTGGGATCGAGCCCCACATCGGGCTCCCTGCTCAGAGGGAAGCCTGCTTCTCCCTCTCCCACTCGCCCTGCTTGTGTTCCCTCTCTCACTGTGTCTCTCTCTGTCAAATAAATAAATAAAATCTTTTAAAAAAAGAAAAAAGAAAGAAAGGTGGAATGGTCTTTTGAAGATTTAGTTAAAGCACCAGTTAGGTGATCATACCTTGCATGGCTGGGGTGAGGTTCTCCAGAAAACTGTATATGCTCTGAATTAGCCTCCAATATATGTGTTTCTCCCATCACCAGAATTCAAAGGTCCAGGAATCAAGAGGTAGAAATGGAAGGGGCACCACTCCTTATTATCCCTAGTGACCCAGAGCACAGATTTTGCTCCCTGTTCCCATGACAATATGCTCTGCTGGCCTAGAGGTCTGAGTTCCAGAAGGAGAAATGCTTCCACCAGGAGACACAGTGATGATTCCATTGAACCAGAGGTTGAGACTGCCACCTGCCCACTGTGGGCTTCTCATGCTTCTGAATCAACAGGCAGAGAAGGACATTACTATGCTGGCTGGGTGATTTGCGCTGACCACCAAGGGGAAACTGGACTATACTCCACAATGGAGATAGGAGAGGGAATGTCTGGAAAAAAAATACGGAAGAATTATTTTTCACACTCATTCGTACTTTGTATGCTTGGCAGGATAATTAGCATCCTTTTCTTTCTGGGAACGGACTCTACTATCCCACCTCAGCACACGGTGCTCTTGGCCCCCTTTATTCGGTCTCCACATTTCCCGTAATAATAAACCTTCAATTTGTAGCTTGCCACGTGGCGGCCCAGATTAAAGACTACATTTTCCAGCCTCCCTTGCAGTAGGTGTACCACAGAACTAAGTTTTGACTAATGAATACAACTGGAAGTGTTGTATACAAATTTCTGGAAGTGTTCTTAAAGGAAGAAGATTCCTTTCTTCTCCCTTCCTCCTTCCTGCTGACAGGAATATAAATGTGATGATGGAGCTTCCACAGCCACCTTGGACCCATGAGACAGCATGCTGAAGTCAGTGGGAAAGCCAAGCAAAAGGGATGCCTGGGTGGCTCAATCAGTTAAGCGTCTGCCTTTAGCTCAGGTCATGATCCCAGGGTCCTGGGGTCAAGTCCCATGTTATGCTCCTTGCTCAGCGAGGAGCCTGCTTCTCCCTCTCCCTCTGCCTGCCGCTCCCCCTGCTTGTGCTCACACACTCTCTCTCTCTGACAAATAAATAAATAAAATCTTTTAAAAATGCCAAGCAAAAGGAGCCTGAATTTTATATGAATTTTATATGTAGCTACTTCAGCCCTAGACTTCCTACTCTTGACTTTATTAATGTAAAAGAAAAATAAACACCTCTTTTATTTAAAGCCCTTGGGTTTTCTGGCCCATGCAGTTGTATCTAACTAATTCTAACTACCTTTCCAAATTCAGAGTATAATCTTCCTGCTTGGAATCTACACTATGGCCCTTTTCTGTATGTAATTTGCATTTATCCTCTCAATATTTCTCTGACATGTAGCATTAAGTCTGACCATTCCTAGTTCACGAAGGTACAGTAAACTCACATACTTCCATTTACAGTGTTGCTAGGGCAATGAAGTCAGCTGAGCTGAGAAGTTGTACCTCCTAGTTCCCCAGTGCAGGCCGATCCTACCAGAGGGTACTGTGAAAGGTACATTACGGCCTAGCCCAGGCACCCGAATGCAGAAGTTCCCCATGCTTGCTTTCGGCAGCACATATGCTAATATTGAAATGATGTAGACAAAGCTCTCAGCCACTCAGATCCCTAGATAAATTTGTCTGGCCTCAGGAAGCTACCAGAGATGTTTCTACTTTCTACTTCTACTCTACTCAGGCTGGCCATCTCAGGAAGAGTCCAGAGGCAGAGAGGGAAAAATCTGGAAGTGTTTCATAGTAGCTATATGGGGTAATGAGCTAGTGGAAGCCAGAGAGAATTGACTTTATCCCCTTCCCAGCCTGTAGGATCAGTACCCAAAGTATTTTACCTCATTCGTATAAATGCTCTGGAGGATCATGGTGAAGTCTGTAGATACACAGATGACACTCTGCTCTCCTAGGGAGTGAAGGACTAAGAGGATGAGAACAAGTTCAGGAAGATCTCACAAATTCACATGTGTGGGCAGAGCAATGACAGGTAAACTGAGGCAAGCAACTAACAACCTGGAGGTAAATAACCTAAATTTGTGGGCTGGGGAGCTGAAGGTGAAGGCACAGGGTTTATTGGCAATTACTCGTCAAAGACATTAACCAATGAATGGGCTGGTGTAGCCAAGAAGTTCAATGCAGTTCAGTTGCACGGTATCCATCAGGAGTCTATGATGTGCCAGGCAACATACCCAGTGCTAGTTTGCAAACACATGCAAGATGTGCGCCATGGTCTAGTTCCTAGTGTCACCAGGAAGGGATCTAGAAATATTCTCCTTCCCTGATTTCTGGGGCATTGTTCTGCTTGTATTATTTGTTTAGTTTTCTAAAGATTATTTGCAAAATTCTTTTGTGCCTCTTAACCATTTGGGGATGGACAATAATTTTTATTATTTTTTTTAAGATTCATTTATTTATTTGAGAGAGAGAGTGAGTGAGTGGAAGGAGGAGAAGAGGGAGAGAATCCTCAAGCAGACTCCCTGCTAAGCACAGAGCCCGATGAGGGGCTCGATCTCACAACCCGTGAGATCATGACCTGAACTGAAACCAAGAGTCAGACGCTTAACCGACTGAGCCACCCAGGCACCCCTGGATAATGTTTTTTAAACCAGATTTGATCATCCAGGCATTCAAGCACTGCTGTCACACAAGGAATACAATGATTGAGGGCCTTTTATTCCTTTTGGGGAACATCCAATCTTCTCTTGGGAGTTTCTTATATACAGCAGGTAACAACATATTTTCACCTGGAACTTGACCTAAAGATAGGGTACCAGCCTCAATCTATATGAAATATTAGTAAAGCTTCATTTTAAATTTTATAGATAAAATTAAAATATGAAAGTTATTTTCTTGTCTCACCCCAAACAAAGGGTCATTTTGTGGACTGGGTCCTAGATCTAAGGTGTTTAGGGAGGCTGACTTGGAACTGGAAAAAGAGGTTTTAGATAGAGAAGGGCTAGATTTAGTAAGCACAGAGCGAGAGGCAGATATAGAAAAGGTAATTTCAATTCAGTAAGTGTGATGGTTTCAAAACACTGCGACAGATTTTTTACATCTCTTCCATCAAGAGGCAGAATTCCTTCCCCTAGAGCCCCGGGCAAGCCTCTGACTACTTTGACCAACCAGATATGGTAGAAAGGGCATTCTGTGATTTCGGAGGTTAATAAGGCAAGGCTGGGAAGCTTCTACCTTGATCACTGAGCACTCACGTCTGGAGCTCTGAGCCTTCACTTAAAGAAACCCAGCCGCCCTGGGGCCACGTGCTAGAGGACTCGCAGGCGTTCTGGTTGACAGGTTCAGCCCAGCCCAGCCTTCCAGCCATCCCTGCCAAAGAGCCAAACATAGAAGAGAAGCTGACCCAGACCCTCCAGACCAGCTCATCAGCCAACTAAATGCTACTGCTTGACCTCTGTCAATGCCACACGGAACCAGAAGAATCAGCCAGGCAAGTGAATTCCTGACACACAGGGTTGTGAGATACAAGAACATGAAATATGGTTGTTTTAAATCACTGGATTTGGAGGTAGTTGTCATGCGACAGAGGATAACCAGACAATAAGGAAAGTGTTATTCAAAAATCAGAGCTACCAAACAGTGGGACAGACTGCCTTCAGAGGGAATGCTTGTCGGCAGTATTAAGGGCTGGACGGATGGTGGCCAATGGTGGGATTGGGAGGTGGCTGTGTTGTCGTGGGAGTACTAATGTCAGGTGACCCTACTAGATCCTGCCCCTAAGTAGCTGTGAGGCCGGGGGCGAGTCACTTTACTATGCATCTCACAGGACTAGACGAGGCATTGAAATGGATGTGAACACCGTCTGCAAACTTCGAAGGACACCGCTTTCCCCCACTGTCATATTGCAGGAGGGAATCCTGCATTGGGTGAGCAATTGGATTAGGTGAATTAACTCTGAGATTCTATAAAAAGAGAAGCAGTCCTACTTCATGCAGTAAGGCATAAACACGTATAAAAATATATGCTCCCATGTATGACTTATAGGTCAAGATTTCATCTTCCCAAAGACTGCTCAGAGTTAAAGACAGTGTTCTTGCTCTTTCCCCAGCCTCTGTGATGTGTTAGCTCGGCAAGAGATCTCTTTATTAGGTTGAAAATATAAGTGGATTTTAGAAGCTCTAGAAACAGATGACAAATCTCTCTAGAAGGAGGCTGGGGGTGTTTGGGAAAGCCCCAGAATTTGAGAGTGATAGCATAATTATGCCTTGCTCAAATCCCTCCAGTGCCCTCAGTCTAGAAGGCCAATCAGTAAGTATTCCTGACAAGTGTGTTTATGATGCTGTTAAAGAATGAGAAATATTGCGGGTTTGGGAGGAGAGTGGGATGAAGAAGGTTCATTGGAGTTAGTTTGCAAAGCCCCAAATATGGAAAAGGGGAGTCCCAGGTGGTGATTCACATCCCAGGCTTGCAAACTCAAGAGCTGCCATCCCTGGCACGCGAGGCTTGAAGGTAAAGTTATGGCGCCACCTGCTGGAGAAACAGAGGTTAGATTCCCTCCACCAGCCGGTTGTTTCTCCTTAACAGCCCTCAAGCTCAACCCTCCAGGGACCCAACACCTGCAGGAGAGCCCCATCCCAGCCAGATGGGAAACCACTATCCTGCTTATCAATATGCCTTCAGCTTTCCAAAGCCTGTGCTTTTTGGGTTGGAGAATCGGAATGTGATAAGCCTAGCAGTCTTTCCCAAAGCAGACTGGGATAGGATGAACATGCTCTGAGTCCCTTAAAAAAGGCAGGGCCAGAGGAGAGATGGGGTCCCCTGAGATTGCCCTGCCTGCAAATCAGCAGCTCCTCCACCCCCCACCCCTGCCAGCCCACCAGAGCTTTCTGGAAGGGCACTGCTATGGGTCTGAGGGAAGAGGCACAGGCAGGTAAGAGAAGGCACACATTTCCTGGCACACGAGTGAGCCCACAGAGATCCAAAGCCCATCCCAACATGGCTGAATTTGCCAGGGCCCCTTTCTGTGTGGACTGGCTTTAAAAGGCTCTGTAATAACCCAAGAATGGCCAGCAGATGCCTTAAAAATGGCTTCCTCCTTTAGGGATTGTTAGAAAGCTATTAAGGGTATCTAATTATTTCCTAGTGCTAATAAAGGTGCTAATAAGCCAGGCAAGTTTTCTCACTTCTTTGGAGATAATTAGAAGACAATTATTTTTTAGGTACATAAAGGAGTGAAGGCCTCGCTCCCATCTCTACAGCTGGGTTTTGTTCTGCCCTTTGTTACCGAAGCTGCTTTGTAGCACTTCATTATGCATGAGCAAGAATCCTGGGTTTTCAGACTCCATACCACCAGTCCACCTCAATAAAGCATTAGTCTGAAGGAAGCAGAGAGAGAAAACAGAGGCAATCTCTCTTTCTCTAGGACTTTGGGGGTAAGTGCATTATCCTTCAGAAACTGGGTCCCATGTAGCTCTCAGACAGGGGTTCTCAAACTGGGGCACACATCCGAACCACCTGGAGGCTCACTCAAACACTGGATCCACCCTGAAAGTTCTGACTCACTGCATCTGGGGAAGGGGGTGAGGATTTACATTTCCGGTGGAAAACATTGCTCATTTCCGGTGGAATAGGCGTTTCTAACTTGGAGTCCACAGATACCCTCCCTGACTCCCTCCAAGAGTAAAAACCTTGTTCTTGCAGTGTGAAATGAATCCTCAAGGAGAATTCAGAGCTTCCTTCAAGGGAAAAGTTTGAAAGAAGTGATGTTGGTGTTTGTATGGGCAAGGAGGTGGGTGTGGACAGGGAGGTGGCCTAGAGTTCCCAGGGGCAAGGAGAAGTTGGCAGGTTGTTAGCTTATCAAAGCAAACTTCTCTTAGCAAATCTTCCCTAGAATTCAAATCTTTCCAGCATATTTCTTAGCCAGAAGTAGTCTGGGACTTGCTTTCATTTTTTTTTAATGAAGATTTTTATTTATTTATTTATTTGAGAGAGAGAACGAGAACAAGAGTTGGGGGGAGCAGAGGGAGAGGGAGAAGCAGGCTCCCCGCTGAGCAGGGAGCCCAGTGTAGGACTCAATCCCAGGACCCTGGGATCATGACCTGAGCCGAAGGCAGACGCTTAACCGACTGCGCCACCCAGGTGCCCCTCTTTCATTTTTTTTTTTCTTCCTCTCTCCCTTGTGTGTTGAGACAAATCTCCCAAACTTGTGGTTTTGAGTACAGCCCCCCTACTTCTGCATCATCCCCCTTCTCAAACCACCCACTCTTTCTGGCTCCAGAGAAACACACTGAAGCTTTGTTCAAGAACTGGAAGGAACTGGGAACATTAATATCTCAAAGTCCTGCATTCAGACAATTTAATCCTTTTAGTTGCTCTGTGTCCTTAGGCAAGTCCCCTATCTTTTCTGGGCCTGGGACCAACACATCTGGTGAAGTCCAGAGAGATGGGTGCTCCATTTTCCTGAGTGTTCTAGAAGGGGAGGATGGAGGGTTCTTGTAAAGTTTGAGAGAAAGATGGCTATTGCCCCACAGAGCTCTTATGCAGCCTCTTTCCCATCCATCGTTCCATCCCTGACGCCTACCTTTAAAAGAAACAGAGAACATGACCCCTAGGCCTTCAGTATGGGAGAGACAGACTTATATACAAAAACGACAGCATGTTGGGCTAAGTGCTGTCTGGGACGTCTGTAAAAACACTCCAGGTGCAGGTGAGCAAGTGACTAATTCTTCCTGGAGCGGGACAACTGGGCTGAGACATGGGTCGCACCGTGGCTGCACGTGGTGGGCTGAAGGAAAGGAGTTGGGGGGTGACATATTGGGGGATGGTGTTCCACTCACCAAACTGGGGCGTTTAGGAGAAGCAGGTTTGCAGTGAAGGATGAGAGGAAAAATAAAATAATAAATAAATAATAATGCACATGCATATAGGCATGCCAGGTATTGGAAATCAGAAGTCAGAGCTGAACCCCAGCTCCCCCCAAGGCACTCCTGAGGGAAGAATGTGCTAGAGGGTAAGAGACAAGGCAATACTTATGACTGTTATTTATTGAGCACCTACTAAGTGCTAAGAGCTTGCTCAGTGTTTTGCTTTTCATTTAGCCCTCATGACAAACCCACAGGGTGGGTATCACTGCTCTCATTCTCCAGAGAGGAATCTGAAGCTGCAGGGGGCTGCACACTGAGCCTCTGATCACCTCCACCACGTGCCCAAGCCCTGGTGTGGTGCCTGGCGAGCACCTGTGGGACCCCTCAGAAGATTCCTTTAACTCCAGCTACTGGCCATGGGGCCAACAACCACCCTGGGCTGAATGGCCCCTTTGCGGTCCCCTCCCAAACTGGCTTTGAGCTCCAGGGGCTCCATCAGCTCCATCAGCATCATCTAGTAAGAAAGAGTCAAAAGCAACCGTAGGAGAGTCTCAGGCTGGGGATAAGGAGGGCAGGCCGGCAGGCCCACACTCCAGGCCCACAGCCACCTCAGGTGGCCAAGTTGGTGGGAGCTGCCGACAAGCAGGGCAGGAAGGAGGGGAGGCAGCCAGAGGGAACTAGAGGAGGCCTGCAACCCACTGGAGCCGACCTGGCAACTCTGACCCCAATTCAGCTTTTTCAGGCCCTCTTCTTACTCAACTAGGGGATTACATGCCCTGCCAGGACCCCAACTCTTCAGTGAGGGGGGTGGGAAAGAGGTGGAGGGAAGGGGAGCAGAGAGGAGCCTCCACATCCCCTCTGCCTTCCACCTATTGACTCGGTGGGTTCAGTCAGTAGCCAAGGCCAAGAGGCTAACATCCAACCCACCTCCGCACCCAGGCAGGGCTCCTTCAGTGGGTGTGCAGAACTTACCTCGGACTCCGTCTGGGCTCCCCTGGCCCCACACCAGGTCAGGGAGACAAGCCCCAGACATGCCAGAAAATGGAGCTGAACGCCAGACATCAAACATGACAGCTGGCTCCGGGGTCCCTGAGGGGCCTGGCGGAGGAGATATGGCCCCAAGGGCCTGGAAGACGGGCTAGGCCAGGGCTGAGGGCTGCTGAGGTGCGCACAAGCCAGGGTCCCCACAGCTGGTAGCTTCTCTGAAGCGCTGCCAGTCCCCCTTCCCGCACCCCGGCTGAGAAAGCCCCTTGGGCAACTCTGAGTTTATAAGGACCGCCTTCTCTCTGCCCCTTGCCCCCTACCCCTGTTGGGGGGATCGGGGAGCTGCAGCTGCTCTCATTGCCACCGCCATTCGAAAAGTGAGCTTGCAGCAGTTCGTGCTCACCCCAGATTCCCGTCAAGAGTCCTAACACCTTAACTTCTCCCGGCCTCAGTTTCCCCATCTGTGAAGCAGGACTAAGATCAAAGGGGTTAATACCGGTAAAGAGCCCAGCCTTTATGTGGGTTGAGCCTGGCTCAACAGTAGGTGGCGCTCGGCAACCACGGTGTTGTCCCAGTCCTCCCCCACCCTCCCTCAGCACTGCACTCCCCCCCCCCCCCCCCCCCCCCCCCCAGGGACTAGGATCGGAGCCCTGCCCCGAGCAAACCGGGTCCCCAAGGCTGCTGCTGGGCTGGGGGCCGATGGTCAGTTCTGGGCACGGGAGTTCTAGAACAAAGAGTTTCAAAAGCCAGGATGTTCACCTTCAGGGTGACTGGGTACTGGCCTCCAATATTTAAAGGGTGCTGCCCTTGGAGAAAAGGGAGCTGCATCATCCAGAGGAGTCTCAAGGGGTAGCTAGTGGACCCCTTGGAGGGTGCTACGGGGGAGAGTGTGGTTGACTTGGGAAGGAAGAGCTCTTCAGAGGTGGGTCCAGGGATGCTGCAGGCTGGCTTCCGTGGTGGTGCATGCTCAGTGCTTGAGATGTTCACGCAGAGGCTGGTGAGGTCAAGAGGGTTTGGGCTGGGAGAAGGAATGGAGTAAGGGACCTTATACCTCCTCTAGTCTGGATCTTCTGAGTCTGCTAAAATAGGTGGCTGCTAAGGGGCATGACATGAGAAAGACTTCACCCAAATCTCTCTGTGTCCATTGCTGATGCCTGCGATTCCTTCCCTGCAGATTCATCATTTGGGGCTAAGGCACTGTCCCTTACAAAATGCCAGACCCCCTGGCTGGTGTCACGGTGATTCATCAGAGCCCTGGGGACGGTTCTGATGGGGAAGGTAGGAAGATGAGGGTGGGGCACATTTGGATTATGTCAACCCTTGCTTTTCTTGTTTTGTTTTGTTTGTTTGTTTGTTTGTTTATTTAACAGAGAGAGAGAAGCAATGAAAGAGGGAACACAAGCAGGGGGAGTGGGAGAAGGACAAGTAGGCTTCCTGCCGAGCAGGGAGCCAAATGCAGGGCTTGATCCCAGGATTCTGGGATCATGACCTGAGCTGAAGGCAGACACTCAACCACTGAGCCACCCCGGTGCCCCGTCAACCCTTGTTAAGGAGTAAAAAAGCCCTCCTGTGTTTTTAAAGAATATCAAGTATAAGTCCACGACTGGAGTGGCTATGCACACCGCACATTTTCTTTCCCATTTTAATCAGTTTTCTTGATTCATGCTTTCAGTTCTTATTCAATTAAAAACAAGGCACGTATATTTAAATATATCTTCTTATTGCTCTATAAATGCAATAAGGAATGCCCATAAAACACCAAGGCAGTTATAAAATGACAGCCCAGCTTCAAACACAGTAGTTAACAGTCCGATCTAGAACAATAACCCCACACAATGCGTGAAAGTACCACGTGTGAAAACATGCAGTGTGCATATCCACTCCTGCCCCGGGCTTATACTTGATATTCTCTAAAAACACAATATGGCACTTTAACTCCCTAGGAAGGATTGACATAATACAAAATGGTGCAAGTTATGGTGTCATTGGAGACCCAGGTTCTCACCCTGCCCTGGGGCAGTTCTCCATTTGACTGAAACGTAGTGTGTGTTATGGGGATGGAGGGAGAAGCTCTTTGGGCAACATGTAAATACACACTCAGGACTTGAACGGATACTGTGTGCCCCTGTTCATAGCAGCGTTATTCACAACAGCCAAAAGGTGGAAATGACCCAAGTGTTCGATGGATGAGTGGAGAAACAAAATGTGGTCTATGCACACAATGGAATATTATTTAGCCTTAAAAAGGAATGAAACTCTGATACATGTTACAACATGGATGACTTTGAACACATTATGCTCAGTGAACTAAGACAGACACAAAAGAACAAACACTGGAGGATTCCACTTACATGAGATACCTACAGCAGATCCTCGGGAGGTGGTGAGTTCCCCATCGTCAGAGATGTTCCAAGATAAGCTGTCCTCGGCCGATTTGTAGCCCTCTGTATGATGAGCTTCTTGGTTAAGAAAGGGGGCAGGATGGGGCGCCTGGGTGGCTCAGTCGGTTAAGCGACTGCCTTCGGCTCAGGTCATGATCCTGGAGTCCCTGGATCAAGTCCCGCATCGGGCTCCCTGCTCGGCGGGGAGTCTGTTTCTCCCTCTGACCCTCCACCCTCTCATGTGCTCTCTCTCATTCTCTCTCTCTCAAATAAATAAATAAAATCTTAAAAAAAATTTTTTTTTTAAAAAGAAAAAGAAAAAAAGAAAGGGGGCAGGAGATCCCCAGAAGGGGAGGTTTTTTCTGAAGGAGTGGCTGCGGCTTTTTCACAGGAAGCCACTAATCCTCGCAGGGAGCGATCTGGCCCAGGGCACTACATAATCCCAAACTGCCATTCTGGGGTTTACTTTCATCCTGGTGCCTGGCGTGAGGGACAGGGCAGCAGAGCCGTTTCAACGCTTCCTGGCAATGGTGCGGGGCAGGGGCAGACCGTCTGGCTCCCTGTGCCTTTGCCCTTAATTCCGGAGCGGGGAGGGGAGACGGCAGCAGGATGGCACAGAGAAGGAGGAAATGTCACCCTCACCGTCTTAAGGATGGCTTCAGAGCCGCGGGTGGAAGGGGAGGACTCGGTTCCCAGGATATAGCAGGTGCAGGGGTGCAGCCCATGACACAGATGGACGGTCCTGGGCGGCATGAGATGACAAGTTCTGCTTCCCGCAGCCTCCAACCTTTGGAAGGAGGGATGAACTCTACAGAGAGTGCTACGTTTTTAGGGATTTTTTGAGAGGACAATGGGTAGCCAAAGACTTGGATGATAGTCCATGGTGAGATTTAAGGTGGGGTTGGCAAGGGAATCTTTTTGAGCAGAGGGAATTTCCTGGCATTTTTCTACCCCAGCCCTCGGCCTGTCCCTCCTGGGAGCCCATCTGGCCTAGAGAGCAAGCACCAAGTCAGCACTCCTGGGCGGGAAGGTGTGTGTATACCTGAGGGTCCCACATGGAGCCACACATCAGAATCACCTCCAAGGCATATTATAAATACTGACTCTTACCTGTCAAGAAGCCTCTGAGGATCGTCTCTAGTAAAAACACAGGATTCCATAGCAAATGGATGAACTCAGGAATGAGAGCCAGGAAGGGAAACTCCCTGCTGGAGTTTTTGCCTAAGAGGGTTAAGGATCGGGTGGCAGCAAGAGGATTCTGCATGCCAGGTTCATGGGCATCCCACATGGGACAGGTAGAGTGCACTGTGCTAGCTTCCGAGGAGATGGGGATGGGAGAGGTACAGCACACAGCTTCATGAAACAGTCAGCAAACTCTGATGATGTATCCAATTGTCTGGGTCCCCGAGATGGCCCCGTGAGCCCCCACTCCTGAGCCCAGCATACAACCACACAGCAGCCAAGCTCCAGGGGAGTCGGTGAGTGTCCAGGGACCTTTCTCCATCCTCCCCCAGAACCTTAGCCGTGCATTCCTTCAGCAGCCCCTCCATGCCTGCACCAGTCTGGGCATCTGTGGCTGAGTTACTGGGCCGGCTGATGAGTATTTAGAGAACCCAGCAGGGGCTGTTTCCTCCCAGGGACAGGCTACCAGGTGCGGGCAGCTTGCGAGATGTCACATCTGAGGATATGCAGGTCTGTCTTGTTAGCATCTCTGTGGCAGGCTTGCCAGAGGACCCGATCCCCAGGTCAGAGGTGAAGGTCGAAAGGGTCATTTTGAAAGCCCACACATGAAGCAGGATTCTGTTCTCTTCCCCACAGTGGGAAACGGCAGGGGGTTGGAGATGGTGGAAGAGCCCCATCCCTAATTGCCCTTAATTCCGGAGCAGGGAGGGGAGACGGCAGCAGGATGGCACAGAGAAGGAGGAGATGTCACCCTCACCGTCTTAAGGACGGCTTCAGAGCCGCGGGTGGAAGGGGAGGACTCGGTTCCCGGGATATAGCAGGTGCAGGGGTGCAGCCCATGGCCTTTTTCTCAGAATTGCTTTAATCTGGTGGTTGTTTATCAACAACCCCTCTCCATCAGATCCTGATGGAGTGTAGATTCTTCTTAATGATGATCTGATTAACCAAGGGCTCATTTCTCTACCTGGCCTTCTACCTTCCTCCTGTTCTTCTGTACTCACATGCTACTGCTCATACAAAATTCAGTTATCTCTCATTTGCTGAGTTCTTACTATGCGCCAACCTCTGCTAAATCCTGCACGTGTGTTACCTGACGTTCATGCCACAGCCTCCTTCCTGAATACACTTCTTTGATTTCCAGGACAACCCCTGTTGGTTTTCTTTCTATCTCCCTGTTCTTTCCTTCTCAGCCTCTTTGGCTGGTTCTTTCTCTTGTCCTGGACCCATAACAGGTGGAGTGCTTAGGGCACTTGTTCCTTTCCTTTTCTCCATCTACTCTCTCCCTTGGTAAGATCATCCACCCCATAGCCTTAAACATCTATATAGAATATGCCAACAACTCCAACCCACCCAGACCATTCTTGAACTCCTACTTGCATATTCTACTGCCCACTCAACCTCTTTACCTGGAAGGTTCATAGACACTCAGACTCAACATGTCTAAATTAACTCCTGATCACCCCCCTCCCTGCCCCAAACATGCCCCGCCTTTAGTCTTATCAGTTTCAATGAATGGCCCCTCCCACCTTCCAATTACTCAGAACCCTCCTAGAGCTCCCATTGCTCTCAGTGCAAGCCAGTTCTCTACAACAGCTGTATGGCCTGGCAGGCCCAATATGGCACCCAGGACCTGTACGGCACCCAGCCTCACTTCTGTGACCACCTCCAAATGCCCCCCGCTCAAATCACACTGGCCTCCTTGCTGGCCCTCAGACACAGCACACATGCCTCCAGGCCTCAATTCTAGCTCTTCTCTCTTCTTGGAACACGTTTCTTCCAGATGTTTACTTGACTCACCTCCTAAAGTCAGCCCACATCTCACTTTCTCTCTGAAGCCTAAGCTGACAACCCTGCCTTTGGCCATGCCTTGCCCCCACCACGTTCTTCCTGAGTCTCTTCCCTTCTTCTACTTTCTATTGTTCCCGTAGCCCTGTTACCTTCAAACACACTATATATTTACCAATATATTATATTTATTTTTTGGTCCATCTTCCTTAACATGAGGACACAGATCCTGACTATCTTTGTCCACTGATACAGCCCAAGTTCCTAGAACAATGCCTGCTGCATAGTAGATGCGTGAACACTGTGGAATAACTGACATAAGCCGAATCTCCTCCAGGCCAGTTGGAAGAACTTCACAAGCTGCATAGCCCATAATGTTACCAGTCTCACCTCATTTCCTGCTTAAAATATTTTGTCTATGGAATCTTTACACATGTAATTTATGATTAGCTTGAATGTCTGTCATGGAGCATACTTGGAAAGTCCTGGGAAGTGTGAGATTCTAGTTTAAAATTCAGTCTCAAGTTTTTCATGAATATAAATGAACTTTGGAAATACTAACAAAATATGTATTTATTGTGACTTTGCAGTTTTCCTTTCATATTTTGGAGTCAGAATGTATTTCTGAGATCTGAAACATTGTCACAAGTCCTAGGCCATGGGACCCTGGTCCGTGCAGAACAAACAGCCTGATGATGTTCGTGATGGAAATGAAGAGTGGGCCAATCCTACCTGCTAAGGGGACAGCCATGTTACCTTGATTCTAGAGATGCCTGCAATCCTGGGCAACCTTCTGATATCCTAATAGCTCACTCTTCAGTCTCTGTGGGGCCCTCCAGGCAGCTTTCCTTGGGTTCTCTGAGGCCCGGAGTCACAGTCAAGACCCTTTTCATGTTCATTTCCACATGCATCTGCACTGTGAGTACTGGCTTCTGGCAAGAGCACATGACTCTCTACTCTGAGTCAAAAGAACCCCACCAACCCTCTCTCCACACTCCAGTTCCCATTTTCTCTGTCCTTTCTGCAGATTGGGTCACTGGATGGACCCTGGTATCCCTCATCACCTTCTGACCTGGGATCCCTTCAGGTGTGGGATATGCGCACAATGGGGAGAGCACACAAAAATGTATGCATGAGGCTCTGCAAAGTCACAGTTCAAAGAATCTTAGTGTTGGGGGCGCTGGCTGGCTCAGTCAGTAGAGCATGTGACTCGATTTAGGGGGTAGGAGTTCAAGCCCCATGTTGGGTGTAGAGATTACTTTAAAAAAAATAAAATCTTTATTTAAAAAAAAAAAAGAATCTTTCTGTTTGTTCACTCTCCCGATCTTAAATAGCTTGGCATCCGAACAGCATTAGCCTGTCTCACGAAGTAAGGAAGTTGTTTCTTCCAACCCTTACCATGTATTCTCATCCCCTGTCAGCGCTGCCCACACGGACTCATGCTGAGCCCCAGGCATGCTGGCGGCCCACCAGTCCCCCATCTGGGTTCTCTGTGATGGTCTTTTGGTTGGGCCTCTGAGCTTGCACCTCTAATTTTTGGCTAACCTGCACTCACTCTGCAGCTGTCCTCACCCTCTTGGGAATCCTCCTGGTTTCTTTCCATTTCTTCTGCAATTTCAGATGCACAGGGCTGTGGACCAGCCACATCTTAGTAACTTTGCAGGCACAATTTTCCAACACCATGATGCTCCCTTCCCTCTGGCTTCCAGGAAGCCCCATCCTGCCTTCTGTCTGCTCCTTTTCTCTACCCCTTCTACCCCTAGCTCTTGACACTGGAGCTACATGCAACATGTGGTATAAAAGGAACGTGAGCCTTGGAAGTGTACAAATTCAGGTTCCAATTTTGAATGTGCCACTTATGACCTCAGTGATCTTGCATGGGTCATCGGCATGCCACTTAACCTCTCTGACCTTCATTTTTTTTTTCATTAGTTGGATAGGTTTAATAATAGTTATCTCAGAGGCTTTGTGAGAAATAATTGATAAAAAGTACCTTGGACAGTGCTCAGTGCAGAATAAGTGCTCACTTAAAAGGGAGTCTTCACCTGGCCTTGACTTTCTGCCCTCTGTCTAATATCTGCAGGTAGTTTTTTAAAAGGAAGAGGCTTGGCTTCAGTCTTAATTCTTCCAACTCAGGCTCACGTATGTCGTCAACAGCCAATGCGATTCCTTCTGCCTTCTGTCTTTCACCAGTCCTTCTTAGAGTCCTGCTTAATTCCTCTGTAGGACAAAGCATAGGAGGATGCTGGGGTGGACCCCTCTGGGATCAGGGTTCACCATGACCCCACAAATCTCCAAAAATGCCTTGTTCTCTCTCCCCCTTACTAGCCCCATCTTCTATGGTCAAGAGAGGAAGAGGTGAGAGGTTGTGTCTTTCCCACAGTTGACAATAATTCTGAGTCTTATGGACAGTGAGGTTAAAAATCACTCCTCCTTGACAGAAGTAAACACATGACATTTTTCTATTTACAAAGAGGATCACCTCTTTATACCACTCGGGCAGCCCCCAAGATTCCTGCAGGACCAGGCACTTTGCTATCTCCCCCCAGGCCTTATATAGGCACAAATACTTGCAAAGAACTTTGAGCAATGGCCTTGGCCTGTGATTCATTGGTTATCAGATTTCTGAGATGACACTGTGATGCCATTTAGCACTTGCATATTTGGCTCAGATGCTACTAGATATTTCCCACACACACACTGTCCCCTGTCCTGACTGAGGAAGAGGACCCCATTTCTGAAGCTGCTCCATCTCCAACTGGCTTGGGATATGGCCGGCCTTGTCTGCAGGCAGAGGTGTAGATAAACTTGACGGGTACTCTGGCTTTTGCAGCCCATAACTCCGGAAACAGGCATTCTCTGCTGATGTCGCCGCCAAGGTGGAAACCTTTTTCCCACATAAAAAGTTACCATCGGCCTGGCTGCTGGCAGGGGAGCCAAGGGGAAGAAGATCTTAAGTTAGTCTTCAGTAGGTGCTCTAAGGTTTGAGATCAGCCCACAGTACCCTCCTTAGCAGAGTGAGTCCTGGGGGATGTAGGTTCTGAACCCACCCCTCACCCCACGTCCTCCCCAACCCCATCCCTAGTTCTCTGTAGACAAATAAAATTAAACAGAACAGCCTCAAAAGAAGAAGTTGCAAAAACACAGTGTGAGGGAAAATGGGGGAGAAGCAGTCCCTCATCTCTTTAGGGCTGGGGACAAAGAGGTCAAAGGTTCCATCTCTTCCATTGAATCTTGTCAATCTCAGATCTCCTGGGGACCACCTGGTAGAGATTTCCCACCGGCTCTCATGGGAACCACTAAATCTGAGATGACTGGTCTCAGGGCCCATGACAACCACCTCTACTTTCCACACCCTAATAATTTCTCAGGTCCTTTGAGACAATAGAACACTAATAGTTCTCAAGGTCCTTCCCTGCCAATAAATTCCGTTTTATTCCAGGGACAGTGGGAGCATAAGAAAAGTATTTCTGCAGCAGTTACACACCTGCTATGGTCTGTGCATTCCCTTTCATGTCTAACCACCACCCCTGGGTCTTGCTGCAAGAGGGATGGTCTGCAGGCACTGAGCCACGCCAGTGTGGGGGATGGAAATGATGTCCTCTGCCACCAAATGAGACAGCTCACATTCGACCTCGCTTTTCCCTGTCCATCGATGGGTGAAGCACATTGTAACAGGAGGGCTATCACTCTTGGATCCTTTGAGGTGACACCACCCCTGCTCTACCAACAAACCCAACACCTAGTCAATACCAAGCTCCTTAGAGTTTGCCCACGAGGTATGAATATTGGGGACCGAGGAATAAGAGAGGTAAAGGAGAAACTGAGGCAGGGGCAGAGGCCAGGCCAGCGGGTGTCGCTGCTTCTGAGGCAGCTGGGGAGGAGGTATTCCATTTCCTGAGCTGCGCTTGTCCCATTTCAGTTTGAACAGATGGAAATATAGTTCAATGTTTCAACATCATTTGCCTTTCTCATGCTAAAATATTGATAAGTGCTGCCCAGGCTGATGCCCCGCAGTTGCGAGCAGTAACTGGAGCATGATGTGTACTGAAGTGAGACACGGCAAAGCCTTTAACGAGTGTTTAAAATTCCTGGAATAATGCTCAACGCTGGCTTAGCTCATTCGGCTCCTGAAAACCTCCCCCTCCCTCCACCCTGGGCCGCCTCCTAAGCGACAGGAGGAGTGTGAGCCCGGCCCCGACCCCCTGCTGGTGGCACTTAGTGCGGCAGCTGCTCATCTTCAGGATGGGAAACAAAGCAGGAGGTGCCTGCATCTGCCGCAGAGCTGGGGGGGGTGGGGAGCTGACGCACTGGGGGGCAGACGGGGACGCGGGGTGCTGGCTATCCCGCCTGCAGGAGCTCAGGCCCCAGAAAGAGGGGGCACTGGGCAGGGCTCTCAAGAAAGGCAGGTGAGAGGAGGGCAGGAAAAGAGGAAAGAGGAACATGAAGAGGGTGGGGCCTGGGGAAAAGAAAAGAAGAAAGAGCGGGGAAGAAGGAGGCCATTGCCAGGAGTACCTTGAGAAGAGCTCCCAGTCCCTGAAAGGAGAATTCAGCTTGTGCCCTGAGGAAAAGGAAAAGGGTCTCAGCCAGTGGCACCCCCAGGTCCCGGGACACCCCTCTTCAAATTCCAGCCATGACAAAGGCCCCCAGACCTACAAGTGCACCCCCCATGCCACGCCCAAGGTCTGGAACAATATGGGCTGCTCAGATGAAGCTCACTCTGGATCTCAGTCTCCCCACATGGAGACAAGATGGTCTCACTTTGGAGGTCCCGGCCACATTAAATTTCTCCCACACTTTAAGCTTCTGGGTTTCAGATTCCTGATTTAAAAAAAAAAAAAAAACTCTTTATAGATCTTTGCGGGACTGTTCAGAGGAATGTTTTCCAAGAGGACTACCTGAATCCTCTTACAGGGAGAGGACATCTGCCTTCCTTGGGAGTGACCGAGTGAGAGCACTCAGGTGGGAGAAAGCAGGGCTGTGTTCCAGAAAGTGGTGGGCCACCCCCACCCCCCGGAAGGAATTCTGAGCTGGTAGTTGCATGGGATTCCAATCGGTGTAAGTCAATGCCACCGACCGAAAACTGACAGAAATGATTGTAGGATGAATAATACTTACAGCCGGGGAGACAGAATAAGAAATCCACAATGAGTTGGAAAGCAGGGTCTGACAATTATGCTCAACCTCTGCCTTCCATAAAATAAAACTCAACGGAGTCCTGTAAATATAATGATCCTGTCTTCTGAGACGGAAAAAAAAAAGGAACATGTGATCTGACATGCAGGGGGACATGTATGGGAACAAATAGGATGAGTATAAAACCGAAGGGGCGGGAAAGGAAAATGTAGGGCCCACAGCTATCGTGAATAGACGGGCTAGGGCCCACTGCGGGGACAAATCCTAGTGGAGGAGAAATTGGAGCCGAGAAATGCTGTGGGCTCTGGGGAGATTGGCAATAGCCTCGTTCTCCTTCCAGAAGTCAGTCCCGCTGACCAGGGAACACCTTGTCTGGTGGCCCACCACACACACATCTGCTCACCCCGTGATGTTCCAGCTGCTGGCCCCAGTTCAGCCACCCTCTAGCCCTAAGCCTCTCAAAACGCCTGCCCGTCACCCAAAGTAATGTCCATGTGGGCTGTTTCTGGGGCTAGCCCCGTTGCTCTGGACTTAAGCCCTGCCAGTGGGACTGTCCCTCTGGGAATGGGGCTCTGGGGCTGTTTTCCCAGTCCTGCCCTATTTTCGTGGCCACAGGATGGCTATGGGCGTGGCCAAGGTGACACAGTGATGACCCAATGGGATACCGACCTCCAGGGGGCATGCGCGCAGTTGGCCTGGGCACTGCGGTGGGGTAGGAAGGCAGATGGGATGGGGAGTCCCAGGGTGGCCAGAGTGAAAGGAGCAACAGTGGGGCAAGGGCCAGACAACTCTAAGCTCTGTGAGACGCTTCCAACTCAGCATCCAATCCGATCAGCACAACCTCTGGCAGATACTGTTATCACCCCATGTACAGAGGAGAAAGGCAAGAGCTTATGGTGCAATGACATGACTAAGGTCACAAGGCCCCAATTTTCCACCGACACAATGTCACCTCCTTAAGGAATCGCAAACCCCACGATGCCCCCTTGGGTAGAAATCATGTGAAGGTTTTGTTAAATGCCGGTTGGGTTTGAATCTAGGACTACAGTCCGCAGAAGTTCCCGGGTGACCTCAGTGCCATGCAGACCTCACACACATACACTCTGAGTGGCTAGGTTCCGGAGCAGTGTTTTCCCATCTCGTTTGTTCATAAGAATCACCTGGAATACCTGGAGATTCCAATTCGATAAGGACTCAGGATTGTGACGGCTTGACAAGAGTCTCAGGTACCCTTAAGGGTCAGAAGAGTTTGGGAAATGCTGCCCCAGAAGTGTGGGAAAGATGTGACCACAGCAGGGAGGCTTTGGCAGGGTACCAGAGGCAGGGCATTCTTCACTGGGCTCCCAGGTTTACCAGATGCCCTTTCTTTTGCAGGAGAATGCCTGCCTTGACCTTTGCATTGCTTTGGTGTTCTGTCTTGGGTAAGCTCCTTTCCATCTCTCTGCCTCTGCTTTGTCAACTGTAATATGGGAACACATAGCCAAAGCCTGGCACACTTGGCCAACAAAATGGAGGGAGGCACCAAGGGAAGGGGGATGCTGGAGGTGGTGTCAGGGATGAGGCAGTGCCCATCTTGCAAGGAAGAGAGAGATGGATGGAGAGGAAAAACAGCAGAAAGGGCAAGGAGAGAAAACCATAGTGCTGGGTGCAGAAGAGCACAGGTGGGCCAGGTAGTTCGGTGTGAATCACCTCCAGACTACTCTCCTTCCCAGCGCCCACTGCACCCTCATACAAGCCTAGTTTCATGGCCTGTCCAGGGATGCCCGCCCTGCTCTCTCTCACCCTGCTCTGTCAGCACTTCCTCCAGCAAGCTTGTTGCTGACCCCAGAGAATCCTCCTGTTGGCTCCAGGCTATCCTGCCCTGCCCAGGCAGTCCTCACCTCCACTATTTTTGGGGGGTATCTCCAGGTTCAGCATGTGCTACCTGGGTCACCTACTGGTTTCTCTAGACGAATTCTGTGGCCCACAGGTAATACCTGGGTTCCCAGTCCATGGCCCTGAGCTGGTACTTATCACTCACTCACTCAGTCACTCACTCACTCATTGATTCAACAAATACATGCCAGACTTTTGTGTTAGGTGCTGTAGGCAATCCAAAGGGGCATTCGATACAGCCCTGCCCCCAGTCTAGTTGGGAAACTAAGCCCTGCACCCAAATCCCTATAAGGCCAGGGAGAATGTGGCTGTGACTCCTTGGTGGCCAAGGTATCTCAGTGAGAGCACTGTGTTTATCTAGCACCTTCTGTTTATCTAGCACCTTAGTTATACCGTGTATAACTCCACAGCCTGAGTGAGTCCCTCCTGCTATTTGAGAAACCACTTCTCCCTTTGGGTCACCTGCTGAGTTCCTGTTTCCTCTGCCTCTGGACCCACCAGGATGACTCAGGGCTCAGCTTACCACCCCACCCTGTCTCCAAGCTGTTCTCCTGTGACTCAGGTGCCCGGATGTTCCTGGACAGTGCAGTTCAAGACTCTCCTCACCCAAGTCTTACTGTTAATAATACCTTAAGCGAACATCGCAAACAACACAGCCCAAGCTCTCACGGAGCGCCAGGGCCGAGGAGCGAGTTCTGCCCCAGACAGAGGAGCTGAACGGCCACAGGAGAAGATGCGCCCTGGTGGAGGGGCAGGAGCTTTCCCTGGCGGGACAAGGGCATGTGTCATCATTCTGACGATTTGTCTCTGAGGGAGCCTCTGGGAAAGGAGCTCCACAGGATTATCCTTAAGCCAGGCCTTCAGGGAACCACCCCTTCCCTTTCCCCCGGAACTCAGGGGGCCCCAGCCACTGCCTCACAAGGGATGGACCCCCATCGCCACCAGCAGGCTCTGAAGAAGGAGAGAGGGGTGCCTGTGATGGAACTCCTCACCCCCGTGCAAGGTGACTTCAGACGATGGAGAAGACCAGCAAGCGCTCTCTAGTTCTCTCAGCCCCTCAACATCCTCACTTGTAAAATGGGGATAAGGATGCTGATGGCCAGGATGCTTAAAAGAAATAAGACAGCGAAAGAACCCGGGACACAGCCTGCTGCCTCATGAACAGTCAACTCAGGTTCCTTTCCTTCCTCCCTTGGCACCGTGTCTCATGTAAAGGGTTAAAGCTTGAGGCTCGTACCTGTGGCTTTAGGGTAGAAATGGACTGTGTCCCCAGGTTACCCGGGGGTGAGACTAGTGAACACCTGGCTGTCCCCAAACTGATCCGGAGCGGGGAGTCCAGTGTTTCCCTGGGTCTAGAGAAAGGGTGAAGCCTGGCACCAAAGGCAGAGTCCCAGTCTGGGAGGGAATGGCAATTAAAAATGAGAGCTGAGGGGCACCTGAGTGGCTCAGTCATTAGGCATCTGCCTTCGGCTCAGGTCATGATCTCAGGGTCCTGGGATAGAGCCCCGCATCGGGCTCCTTTCTCTGCGGGGAGCCTGCTTCTCCCTCTCCCTCTCCCACTCCCCCTGCTTGTGTTCCTTCTCTCACTGTGTCTCTTTCTGTCAAGTACATAAATAAAATCTTTAAAAAAGAAAAGAAAAAAAATGAGAGCTGAAAGTCCTCATCGCAAGAAAAAACAATTTGTAACTATGTATGCATAGGGATGGATGTTAACTAGAGGTATTGTGATCATTTTGCAATGTACACAGATATTGAATCATGATGTTGTACACCTGAAACTAATACAATGTTATTTGTCAGTTATACCTCAATAAAAAATAATGATGAGGGGCGCCTGGGTGGCTCATTCGGTTAAGCATCCAACTCTTGATTTCGGCTCAGTTCATGATCTTGGGGGTCATGGGATCAAGCCCTGCATCAGACTCCCTGCTCAGCAGGGAGTCTGCTTGTCCCTCTCCCTCTGCCCTTCCCCACTCTCTCCCTCTCAAATACATACATAAATCCTTTAAAAAAATAAGGATGAGACCTGGTCCCAGCCAAGGGGTCAGTTTAGCAGCTGAGTCAGAGATCTAATCTCTGCAGAGTTACAGATGTCCTTGAAAAACACCTTTTTTTGATTTTTGAAGTTTGGAGCATCTTGAACCAAGCCCCTCTTTCCGCTGAAGGTGAAGCCTGCATCTTCCCCTTGGCCATGTGGTAAATGGAAGAAGGAGCAGGCACCAAGAGCCAGGATACAGAAACCCAGAGGGAGGGAGGAGGACAGCCCACTGCCTGCTCTCATCCCAGGCTGGCCTGCCAGGCTTCCCCGACTCCAGGTGGACCCTGCTGTCACCAGCACCCTAGCTCCAAGTGCTTACAGATACCCTGTCTCTTGTCCTAGCAGGATTCGATCCCCATTTCTTCTTTTCACCCAGCATCAAGTTAGAACCATCCTAAATGGACATATTGGGAAATAACAGGGTGTGCAGGGTGTGTGTTGGGGAGGAGGACCCTGAAAACTACAACAGCCGCGTATACTCAGCCCAGATGACTTCTCTTTCTAAGGCTAAAATACAAGTCACCTGCAGGCTGGGGTGGCCCCACACACAAGGTGGGGGGACCTGCAAGTCCTCCCTCCTTATCTGTGAAAGCCCCCTTTCATCAGCTGATAAATAAATAAAATGTGGTATATCCATATACGGGATATTTTTCAGCCATAAAAAAGAATGAAGTATGAGACATGCTACAAAGTGGATGAATCTTGAAAACATTATGCTAAGTGAAAGAAACCACATACATGAGGCCATATATAGTATGATTCCCATTAGCTGGAATGTCCAGATCAGGTACAGCCGTAGAGACAGACAGTAGATGAGTGGTTGCCAGGGGCTGGGGGGAGAGAGCGAGGGGACCATGGGAGCAATTGCATATGGGGTTTAATGGGTACAGGTTTCTTTTGGGGGTGATGAGAATGTTCTAGAACTAGACAGTGGTGATGGCTACACATCATAAGTGTACTAAATGCCAATGAACTGTACACTTTAAAATGGTTTAAATGGTGGGGCGCCTGGGTGGCTCAGTTGGTTAAGCCACTGCCTTCGGCTCAGGTCATGATCAGGGAGTCCCGGGATCGAGTCCCGCATCGGGCTCCCTGCTCGAGGGGGAGTCTGCTTCTCCCTCTGACCCTCCCCCTTTTCATGCTCTCTCTCTCTATCTCATTCTCTCTCTCAAATAAATAAACAAAAAATCTTTAAAAAATGGTTTAAATGGTGAATTTTATGTTACGTGTCTTTTTGCCACAATTTTCTAAAAAACAAAACCTTTTCAGGCCTTGAATATTTCTTCCTCCAGTTCTATCCTTCTGACTCTTCCCCCATTTAAGAAGAAGAGTTCGAGGGACACCTGGGTGGCTCAGTCGATTGAGCGTCTGCCTTAGGCTCAGGTCATGATCCCAGGGTCCCAAGGATCAAGCCCTGTGCTGGACTCCCCGTTCAGCAGAGAGTCTGCTTCTCCCTCTGACCCTCCCCCGTCTCATGCCCTCTCTCTCTCTCAAATAAATAAATAAAATCTTTTAAGAAAAGAAGAAGAGGTCCAGAGCCCATGTGAGTGAAAAGAAATTTTAAGCTGGCCAAAGGACAGCCCCTCAGAGCCTTGACTGAGGCTGTGAGTATCACCCTCAGACCTACCATCCTGGACTAAGAATGAGAAGAAAAAAACCCAGCCTCGTCCAACCCAGGGCTTCATCCTCACCCATCTCCCTGCCCAGCCTGCCAGCACCAAGCTTTCCAAGTGGTCCCCAACCAGGGAGCAGAGGAAACTGACCCACCATGTCTTAAGTCCATCTTCTTCCAGAAATTCTGACTGCTGTCACAGAAGGGCAGGCAGGATGGAGTCCAAGCTCAAGGCGTCCAACAACTGTATGGAGGTTCACCTGTAAGACCATAAGGCTGGTCTGGACAGCCCCTCCATGCTGACCAGGCCCACTGCTGGAATGCGTACAGATCACCGCCGAAGGCCTGGATCTCCTCCCTCCTTGGAGATAACCTGGAACTTCATGAGGCACCACACTCAGTTTGTGGTGGACCAAACTTGGTCTGGGAGCCAGCCAGCCCAAACTACCATGACATGTCCAGGAGAAACCGACACGGGGCTTGGATGTGCCAGGGAAGAGAAAGGGTGTTTGGAGACAGAGGCCTGGGCCTGGGCACTCTTCCAGCTGGATGGCAGGAAGACATCCAGAAAGATACATTTTCCCAGATGCCCCTGTGGCTCCTCTCACCCCTAATGCCACGAGTCAAGATTTATCTGCCTTCTCCAGCTTGTGTAGAAATCAAGACTCCAGGCCCTGGCGCTGTCCAGGATGCCACCAGCTTTGCCACACTCGCCCTGTGACTCTGGTCCACAGCCTTCCTGTGGACTTGGCCCTTCATGGTTTATGCACTTCCATAATTCACATTCCAACTCTTCCAACTTACTCTCCCGCCATGAACCTCTTTATCCTTAGAATATACACATTCAACACAATGGACCCTATTCGCTTTCCCCAAACCTTTGGGGTGAGATGTGTTCGGGGATTCAGAATTTTGGAGATTTCGGGAAAGTACATACAATGGTACCTGTAGTACATGTCACTCAGTACCACCCCAGAGGGGACAGAGCGGTACCTGTAATCAAGCACATTAGTATTTCCACAGCGAAACATTTGATATCCCTGCCAAGTGGGATAAATGAGGGCTATAAATAGCTTCACAACGGTTTAGCTCAGGTTTCGCTGCCAAATTGTTTTGGCAGCAAATATAACAAACAAACAAGCCGAAACAAAGCTTTCGGAATTCTGGATTTGTAGAGAAGAGACTGGGGATCAGTATTTATATTGCATAAGGGAGAATAAGGAAGCAAACTATCCTTAAGAGAATAAAAGGAAAAGGCTTCTCAAGCCCACCCCCTGCCACCACCCTCCCTTCTGAGATTGGTGGGCATCAGAGCCCCACCTCCCTGAAGCAGTGTTCAGGACTCTGTAGAGTTACAGGCCACCTAACTAGCTAGCTATGTGCTTAAGGCCAGAGACTGAGCCATTCTAAGTCTTATTTTCCTGATCTCTTGAAATGGGAAAGAAAATGATTCCAAAGGCTCCTTTTACGTCTGACACTTTGTCATCCTACTCAATACATTAGCCAAAGCTGGCCATGTTGTTCAGAAAGAAGCAGTGCCTCCCCCATCAGGGGCAGCCCAAGAAAACAGCTCAGCACCCAGTGCCCCTTCCCACCTGAGTGGAGGGGAGGGGTGGGTGCCAGGTGGGTATGTCTTCTCACCACACAGGCCACCATGGTGGAAGCAGAGCCCCACACTTCACCTGTAAGAGACCCGGAGGCATCTGCAGGAGAAGGAGAGCCTTAGCAGGAGACCCATATGGCAAGTCCAGGTGGATAGCTCCCGGGTCAAATCGTTAAGACAAAGCTAGACAGGTTAACCCAAATCCCACAGGTCAAGGTGGAGAGTCCTACAGGCGCAAGACCATGGATTTTGGTATAAAACAGGGTTTGGTCCATCGAAGGTCCCTTTAAGAGTAGAAAGTGGCTACCCTGGGGTAAGAGGTGCTGGGAGAAATCAAGCGGGAAAAGAAAGGGCCTCAGGGCGAGTCCCTCTCGCATCCGCATCCCGCTACACATCCAGAGCCCGCGGCGCAGAGAACTGGGCCGCTGCGCGCCGCCGCCGCGAGGTGGCAGCAAAAACCCGCCAACGGCCCGCGGCGCGCTGCCTCCCGCCTGGACCTGATTTTACTTTTTGCCTGGGCGCTCACCTAGAGAGCAGAAGAGGTAACCCCTCCGACGGGGTGGAGGGCTGGGTGCCTTGGCCAGGCTCTCCCGGAGGCGGAAGAGGAGGCTTTCTCTGGTATCCTGCTCATAAATGTTCTTAACCTGGTGTCTGGAAACTTCTCGAGGGACTCGGAACCTCGATTCCCTGACCCACTCCCCTCTTCTGCATTCCCCCTACCGTGTCACCCCCTGGGGGAATGGATCCAATTCTCCCTCTCCCATCCCTGCTCGCTCTGCAGACAGGGTCAAGTCCAGGAACAGAGCTTTCCCACTCACAGCTCAGGCGAGGACGTGAGAGCGAGTCTGGAAGCTGAGACTTCCTGGTCTTGCTCCCTGACACCTGTCACACCCAGCCACACACCCTCCGTAGACACGTGCGGGCGCCGAAACTCAATCGCACCGACTCGCCGGGGTCGCGAGGAGCAGACGTGAGAGGCCGCAAGGTGCAATGGAAGAATCTCGGGATCTGGCGCGGAGAAAACTTGAGTTCAACTCACTCCCTTCCTCCGTCTCTAAACCCGAGTTTGCGTCCAATAACGAGATGGCTAAGCAGTCTGGATGCTCAGGAGCCGATGCCTCCTCGGTTTTCCAAGCGCCGCTGCAGCCTGGAAAGTCTTCTTTAATGTCCCAAAGGCTCAAACGGAACACCCCGGCGCTGGGCTGCCTCCCTTCCCGGGAGCCCGCGACGGGGAGGACGCGGAAACAGTTTGCAGGAGGCTGCGTGCCTGGAAGTCGCGCTAAGACGAAGACTCCCCAGCCCCACCGGGAGCATGAGCATCTCTGACCCTCGGGGACCCCTCGCGTGGGTCACACTCCCATTCACCTAGGATGCTGGTCTCCTCAGGTCACTCCAGCCACTTCCCGAGGACGCTTCAGGCCTGGGACCCTGAGACTCAAGCTTTCACCCTTGCCCCCTTCCCGTAGCCCACTTGGAAAGGGTATTATTGAGCAGCCAGCAGAACTAAAGCAGAAAGTGGGGGACATGGGAGGAGACCTGGCCATACTGGACTCCATCCTGGGTAGGGGATGGCTTTCCCAACAAGGTGCACTAGTCTGATTGGCTCTTGGGATCCACCGACAGACGCCTCCAAGGAACCCGTGTGAACCTTAGGAGAGGCTGAAGGGCATGATGCTGCTGGACGAACCAGGGGTCAGAGGATGAGATCTGGGACCAAGTCACAGATCCATGAAATCATGTCATCAGGGGGCCCATAGGTCTTCAACTGGTCAAGGTCTTCCCCACTCTTCCTTGGAAATGTCTTTAACTGGTTTTGCAGCCTTAGCTCAATCCCCCTTCAGTTCTAGCCTGCTCTTTGGAAATAGCCCCCTAACCCACCTTCCTGTCTACAGTCTCACTCCCTCCAGCCAAAGTTCTGAAGCAGAGCTCTGAGTACAACCACTTTAGCTCTCCATAAAGCCACATCAGGCTCCCCAGTGCCCACGGGATCCAGGCCACACAACTTGCCAGACCTTGTAGCTGACCCAGTCACCCATCTCTCAGACTCCATTACCAGCCTACTTAGGCAGCAGGCACCAGCCACACTGCTCTGCTCTGGAATCCAAACCTTCTCCATGCCTTTGCTCCCTCTGTTCCAGCCTAGAATCTCCTCCAAGCAATCCAATTCATCTTCCTGGCCAAAACCACCTCTTCCGAGAAGCCCTTCCTGTTCCCCACCCCCAAAGTTGTAATTAATCTTGAAGTTCCCACTCTCCAAAACACTCTGTATGCAACTACAATGGATTTGTTGTTTTTCAGTGATGACGTTGACCATCCACTGGACTATGAATAACTTGAGGGCAAAGCTTCACCTACCCCTCCGTTCTTATTTTTGGACTAGGTTGGATGTATTCATACCCACAAGCACACATCCGATCTGGACACTGCCCCCCCCCCCGCCCCCCCCCTCCCCGCCAGGCACAGGGGCAGGTAGATGTGTCCTGAGGTCCTGAAATCAGTATTTCTCCTGCTTCTCATGGGAATGGGTACAGCAGTCTCACTGCATACTCAACAAAGTTCACATACACGTACACTTCACACTCACATACACACCGTGGAGTCCCGTGCAGTGGGAAGAGTTGGTGGTGTAAGTGGGGCTCAGTCCAATCCGGAAGAGGAGCCCGCTGAGATCTCTGCTCATCCTCTGGGCTTCAGAGGAATGCCAGCGTGTAGTGTGGCTCCTTGCTTAGGGCGGCTCTCGGGCCCAGTCCCTGTGGGAGGTGCGTTTTGGTTGGCCAAATGCGAGCGAAGTCCGGGTGGAGGAGCGAGCGAGAACATGCGCCCAGACAGGCAGAGCCTGAGGCGGCCTCTCCCCGCCCTTTCCCACTCCCTTCTCTCGAATTTGCCTCATCTTGCGCGCTCAAAAACAGGATCTTAGGAAAGGATTCGCTCGGCTACAGGGAGCGCACGGGCGAGAACGATTGGAGGGGGGCGCCGGACGTACAGCTACGGCAGAGTGAATGAAGGTGGGGGCCGGCTGTGTGACGGTGGCCAAGTCATGGCCCTCTCTGAGCTTCGCTTTCCTCTTCGCGTGTCCTCAGAGCCGCCTCCAGCTCAGAGACGCCGGTGGGGGCCGCGGCGTGGATTCCATCCGCCCACAGGTGCACGTGTGTCCGTCGGTCCGTCCTTCTCCCAGGCCCGCTGGGCCCTGCCGAGCCAGTGCGCCCCGGACGAGGTGCGGGCAGGCGGGAGACAGCGGCGCGGGGCGCGGGCTGCAGAGCCAGAGGCGCGCACGCCCGTAATTAGCAGAGCGATCAGTCATTAAGAGGCCCTGCTAAGAATTTCTGTTTAATAATGGTCGCAAATTAGTTATAATGGTAAATAGTCATCTCCAAATCCAACAAACTAAAGCCACTGCTGTCCTGGAAGGGCTCCAGGCCGCCCCCAGGCACAGGCCCGGCTAGCGCCCGGGGCGGCCCAGCACCGCGGGGACCCTGGTGCGGAAAGGCGGCGCGGCGGGAGGAGCGGGGAATCGGGCCGGGGGAGGCTGGGGCTTCGGCCCAGCGCCTCCCAGCGGCCTGAAAGAAGAAAGACGGAGTCGGAGCTAGGGAAGCGGGGACAAAGGCCCAGCGCCAGAGCGCCGCGGAGGCCGGGGGGGCGGAGCGGGGACCCGGGGAGCGCACACCCACCGAGCCGAGTCGGCCTCCTCCCAGACCCCTGCCCCAGGGGCCTGCCTCCCACACACGCAGCCCGGCTCTCGCTCACCTCGGGGCCTTGCCTCCGCCCTTCAGACATGTTTAGGTTCCTGGACCGCCCACACTCTGCTCTCTTCACCTCCAGGGGTCCAAGAACTCATCCTTGGCCCCAAGCCTCACCTTTTCCAAGGGGAGAAGAGCAGCCGGTATTTCCTGATCTAGAGCGACCCCAACCCCACTGCCGTCTCCATCCTCCCGCAGAGAGGTTCTCCCCCCACCCCCGGGCCGGGCGGGGCAAGCGCAACCCGAGGAAACACAGACAGGCAGATGTGGCTTTCCCTGTGCCTTCCTTTCTTGCCGGACCATTCTGTAAAGTCTTCAGTGTCTGAAGGGTTACACTCCTGCAGCTTAAGGCCCTTTCTTTTTCCAAAAAGAGTGTGTGTATAAATCGGTGAGAGTCATGGGCTTATTTGTACAAAGTGGAGAGAGATCGCTAGGAGGGCACACGGCCTCTGTTCTGTGCAGAGGGATGCTGGACCAGTGTCTACTGTGCGAGGCGGTGTGTGCATGTGTGGAGGGGGGGCTGTGTGTGTCATGTGAGTGAAGTCGCATGTGGGGGTGTCTGAGAGTGCAGGGGTGGGGGTGGGGGAGGCTGTTGTGGAATGCAGACAGGGTATGTTCTGGCTTGGCCTCTTCTGGGCAGAGGGAGCTGCCTGTGCCCCCCAGTCCCCAGGGAAGTGGCCATTCTGCCCCCACCCCCCACACTTGCAACACTCGGCTCACTTCCCAGGTCCCACCTGCCATCAGCCAGTGTGCTCCCCGGGGCGCTTTCCTGGAAACCAGATTTGTCCCTGTGCTTGCAGCCAGCACCGTCTCCCCAAGCGGGCTTGGCTCTTCCCTTGCTTGAGCCCAGGAAGTAGCTACCCCCCATTTTCACTCACCCTTCCTATTCCTGTCCTTCCCACTTTTGGGTCTCAGCCCTGCTCTCCTTTCTCTTTTCCTTCTCCTTTTGCTTTTATCCCTTCTCTATGATTTCTCTCCCTCTTCTATATTCTCCCTAACCTCCTTGCTCGGCAAAACAAATGCCCCTGAGCATTTTGGGGTGGATTATAAAATGGAGACCCCCCACTTCCTGACTACTCCCAAGATTAGCCATGTTTCCCTGAAGGTGCTTATCTAGTTCTCTGCCTATCTTCTTTGGAACCCCAGCCTCCCTGGTGTGTGTGTGTGTGTGTGTGTGTGCGCTGGGAGTGGGTGAGGTTGGGCTAATGGGTGGCCTCCGAGTGCCTAGAGTCAGGCAATGTGGTTTGGTGGTTGAAGTGCCTCTGGGGCCATTTCTATTCTATCTCTGGGTTGGCTCACGCATGCCGTGTGTCTGAAGGCTTCCTCTGCACATCCTCTGTGTGTTTGTTTTGGTAGATGGGTAGGGGCTGTGTTCTCCGCCTGTATTTATTGCTTATCTGCTCCCTTCCTTGTAGGCGAACTTTTGGCAAGCCCCAGCCGTTATATACAGCAGGCGGCACACTAAATGTTGATTGGTGCTAATGCCGTTTTGCACAGACGTGTGTTTCTTTTTCGTTCGGTGTGCATAGCTCTGTACAGGGTGCAATTGTGAGACGGGGCATGTTTGTGTGTGCATCTGTGCAATCTGGGGAGTATGTCCCCTAGAGAGTGTGCCTGCAGGAGAGAGGGAGGATGGTGTGTTCTTGTGTTTGTGTCTGAGGACCGATGTAGAATCTATAAAGAGGAAATCAGAAAGGGGCCCCATGTTGTGTCAGGAAGGAGGTCTGTGGGTGCTGGGAAACTGCTCTGGGGGCAGGTGGGTGTATAAGGGAAAGGCCTATATTGGGTTTCCGATGAAATGGCCCCGGGGGTGAGGTGTGCGTAACATGTGAGTTGAGGGGTGTATCTGTGTCGATAATTGAGAGTGCGTGCGTGCATGCGTGTGCGTGTGTGGAGTAGCCTCCGTCAGCCTGGCTGTGCCTGCCCGCTCCGGCGGAGCCCAGCCCGACGCTGCAGAGCTCAATCAGCCGCTGCATGAATACACTCGAATGGAAAGTTGTGCTCAGCTGACCGGAGAAATCGGAGCCGGCTAGCACTGCTCCCCTCCTCCCCGGCTCCCTCCTGCCCTTCCTCGGGTCAGAGGGCTGCCCGGCCTACATACTGGGACAGAGGAGGCTCCACTCAGCTGGGGCTGGAAGGGCCCAGGGTGGTGGGGAGTTGGGTGGGCCTGAGCTCCGAGGACCTGGGGGCTGCGCGTCCCAGAGGGCTGGGCATCTCATCCCCAGTGCCTGGGCATGCAGGGGATTGGTGAGGGGCCCAGAAAAGACCCTGAAGCCGCAGCCGGTGCTCCAGGGGACAGCCACACAAAGACCTAGGCAGGGACCTAGATGGCCATGGAGGCACGGAAAGACAGGGAGAGGGAGAAGAGACGGAGTCATCCCCTGCTTGGGGAGGCCAAGTGCACCCAAGGTGCCACAGATCTGAGCCTGGGCTTCGAGCTCCAGGGACCCTAGTGATGGGCTAGGTCCCTAGTGTGCCAGGCTGGTCAGTTCTCCTTTCAAAAGAAGCTGAGAGAGTCCCTCTGCTGTCACAGCCCACAGTAGGGTTTACGTTCCGCCCCAACTTGGCCCACCTAGGCCTGGGCCTGGCCCTCCCATCACCTCACTGGAGCCCTCCCCACATCCAAGGTCACTGGTCCCACCACCTCCCACCTGAGTCCCAGCCTGAACCAGTCAGTCTCCTATGCCTCCAGTCCCACTATTGATCAGCATCCCCACCCCACATCGTGGCAGCTTCCAGGTCATTTCATTTTAATCAGCTGTATGTCTCACTTGAGATAATTAACTGTGTTGGTGCTGGGCAGTCAATTCTGTAGGATTTGAAGAGGGCAAGAAGAGGGCCAGGGTGGGGTCTGGGGGCCAGAGCTCCAGATGGGGGGAGGAGTGCAAGGAAGAAGAGGTGAGTAGGCTGGAAGGGGTAGATTGCCTTTCTAATCTCAGGCAGGCAGCTTCTAGGGGCCAGTGACTTGGGCACAGATATTTCCAGCTTTGCTTCCCATTCTGTGGCTTCAGGTTTCCCATGCAAATCCTGGATTGCCATTGTTTTTCTTTGAGGGAGGCAGGAATGAAGAGACTATCCCCAAATACGCTGCTATTCTTCACGCCCCTTATCCCCTAGAGTAGACAGCCCAGGTACACAGAGGCCTGCATGCACAGAGAAGACTTCAAGCTCTCCTGCTGGGGCACCAGGCTGAAGTGCGCTGCGCATGCACGGGGCAGGGGCGCACAGAGGGGGTGTGTGCCCGTGCTCAAGCAACACCAGAAGGAGGGGAACTGACCCATGGGCTGCCCTGGGGCTGGACAGAGAGGGTGGATGGTTAATGGTGAGGCCTGCTTACCTAGCCTGACAAGGCTCACAAGAATGCCCATACTCTCCCCAAGACACAGCTCACAGCATTCCCAGGCTGTGGGGGGCTGTGCACGTGGCTGAGCTGGCTTTCCTGCCAACATGGGCTTCCACCAGGCCTCACCCTTGGGCTCTGCCCTGGCTGCCCCTGGGATGTTGACTGTCTTGGCCAGAGCTTTGAGGAACCCAGAAAGAGAATGGGCAGGCAGCCCATAAAAGGAGAGATCTGGCTGGAAAGGGGCGGGAGCCAAATCCAATGTAATATCCTCAGTGATCAGGGTAAAGGGCAAATTGGGGAAGCCAAAGAGACCAACTCCCCTCTGCCCTCTGGTCAAAGCATACCCACCAGGACCCCCTGGCCCCCATTCCTTAAAGGCAGAGAACGGTCAGTTAGGGCTGGGTAGCCTGGGAGTCATATCTGTGGGTTGAGTAGAACAAGGGAATCCACCAGAATGAAGACCCACAAAACACATGTCCACGGCACAGAAAGGCCCTGTACACACGGCACCATGGAGTGGTACCTGAACTACTTCTTGCCCAACTAGGTAAATATAAACTGCCCACACTACACACAAATACCTACCATATAGACAATATAAAAGAACACACATACTGGACACACACTGATGCCCTATACACCCACGTATATCAAACATCACACACACACACACACACACATACACATCCCTTTATACGAAGACCTTGAATTGCGTGGTGGAAGCCCAACATTTGGACTTACATACACCCACGCCCCTCACCACAAGCACTCATACCTCTCCAGCAAGGACTCTGGAGGTAAGGTCAAAAAGTGCAGAGCAGAGTTTTGGTATTTGTACAGACCTGAGTAGAAACAGGAGATGAGAGAGAGTGATAGGTGACAGATAGCAAGACAGGCAGGTAGCAAGCTGGTGACACCCGACCAGAACCTAGGCCCCCAAAGCTGAAGGTTGCTATGGAGTCTGATGGCCTGTTTTCTGCAGTGGAGAGAGAGGAATGGGTACTGGATACTCCAAACTTGCTTTCTGTCTCAGGTACGTTGACAGAAGGAGGCATTTTAACTCAGCAAGTTTGTCTTCTGTCCCCATACAAAAAGGCATCTGCTCCCTAGTTGACCAGTCAAACCCCCTCCAGGAGTCACCGGCCGGCAGTGCCAGGCCGTCCTTCCACCGTCCATTCTAGTTAGTCAGTTGGGTAGTGTCCATCCAGAACGTCTACGCTGTCTGAGGCAACCCCTTCTTTGGATTTCAGGCCCAAGTTCTGGGGCAAGTATGAACCAGACATTTTAAAATGCAGGTAGAGGACAGAGCCTGTTATCCCAGGCATCATTCTGTACACCAGAGCAGAGGCTCCATCTGGGTAGAAGCCAGCAGGCCCTTCCCCAAAGTCCTGCCACCTAGGTCAAATGGTTGCCTGAAATGTGGCATCATGAGGAACGCTTCCCAAGGCAGTCAGAATGCAGAGATTCTGACACTGTGTGCCAGGCCTCAGAACTTGGAAGCTCTGGAGGTCATCTACATGCCCTGGATCGAAGGAAGGACGCACACAGAAACCTTCCCCTTCAAGCAAACTTGCCCTGGGCACACAAGGCCCCACTTGCACGCACAGGGCACCTCTGGGCCTGGTGGCCTTTCTCCCTGGCCAGGCCCTGGGTAAACCCCATGGCGAGACTGGGGGTGGGGACAAAAGGAAATCGGAAGTCAAAATTAGTTTGGAACTGGCGCGAAATTCCATGCACGTTTCTCCCTAATCCTCCTCCCTTTGGAAATTAGACTTTCAAGTGAAGGCAAGTTTTCTGAAATTACCTCTTTGACTCTTCGGCTCAGGCTGGCCTGGCCCAGAGTGGCAGAGGCACGGCCAGCCACGCCATCACAGGGAACTGTGGGGGCCTGGGCAGGGCAGGGAGGCCTGGGGCCAGTGGGAACCTGGTTAGCAAAAGGTGGTGAGTTTTTTGATTTTCATTTTCAAGTGTCAGCCAGCTCTGAAAATGTCTTATGGGCTGGAGCGACTCCAGTTGATCCCAAAAGACGGGAAGAAATTTCAAGGAGACAAATCGAGATCCGTAAGGCAAGTCATACAGTCACACAGCCACGAACACCAGTGGCAAGGAGAAGGTCCATCCCGATTGTAGGCCCTACACTCCTTGGACTACCTCCTCCTTTGCTCTCTCTACTCTCCCTACCCTGGCTACACTTGCCCCCAACTCCACCTCACAAAAAGAAGACAAAACCTGTCAGTTCTGCTCTGGATAGGTGGATGGTTGGTTTGGTGACCTTGTGTGTTTACCCTTAAAAAAAAAAAAAAAAAAAACCCACAAATAAGGATAGCAACCAAAAGATGCCAAACACACCCCCAAAGACCCACAAGGGCCGCCGCAGGCTCTAATTCCTGCAGATCTCAGCTGGGCATCTCCTTCTGAGGAAACCGGCAGTACCCCCCATCCCCCTGCACCCTCTGAGCCTTTCGTTCCGGATTTGGCTTCATTCAGTTCTCCTCGGAAAGGCCTGTTCCCATCTTCCCCCCACTTCCACCCCCACCACCTCCAAGAAAAAGCTCCTACCCAGCCTTAAAATTCTGCCCCAGCTCGAGTGGCGTAGTTGGCGTGGAAGTGAAGGCCGGGCGCTGCACCCAGGGCCGCGGGCCCGGGGCGGACAAAAACACCAGTCTCCGGGAATGATAAGAAAATGGAGAATACTGTATTTGCTTTAGAAAGTTTTTACATATAGATAAACACGCAGTTAAGATAACAGTAAAAGCGCCCTACGGGGAGTGAGAGATATCTCCAAAGCAGCTAAGAAATACTTGAAATAGCTTTTGCATAAGAATACTACGGTCTCACTCTCCGCTTCCGCTAGCGACGGGGTCCCTCTTCCTAACCCAGCCCGCCACGCCACGCCTTGACTGCCAAGTCGACGCCAGGAACACCGAGTGGGAGGGGAACCCCAAAAAGGAAAGAGACAGGTGAGCGGGGCGGCAGGAAGGGGGGGGAGAATGAAAAAGGAAGAGGAGAAAAAGCAATATCATATACAGGCAATTTCTACACATATATTACAAACTGGGAAAATGACCGATCATTAAGATATACATAATTCATATAAAATTTTGAAATAAAAATAAAAATCTGTTACAGTCATAACTATTCTTTTTCCACATTTATAACCAGTACCCACACAGGCAGTGACAGAGTGGAGAGAAAAAGGTGCTTACGAAGAAAATGATTGTCTGCTGAACAAAAAACAGAAGATTGCATCTTGTTTGACCAATACTTGGACTTAAAAACAGAGAAAGAAAGAAGAGCGAGAGAGGAAAAAAGAGAGCGAGCAACAAAAGGCGAGAAACATTTGCTATTTCCCTCTCGAGGAGTTGTTTTTTTTTTTAAACAAATTCTGAACGGAGATGGCGGTTTTATTTTTTTTCTCTTTTTTTGTCTGTTTTGCTTTTGTCGTCTTGTCGTCGTGATGGTGGTCGGTTTTTGTATAGTCGACTCTTTTTAAATCGTTTTAAACTAGAGAGAATATTTTCCCAGATACAAATAAATCGTCATGCAGGTGGGGTGCCGGGTCCGTGGGAACCGAAAGGAGAAGCCGTGCTTGTCCTAGAAAGTATACAATTGTCACCTCTTTTATGTTTTCTGCCCGCAACATCAGCGTTTGTAACTGTCTCTTGGCGTCGCGGTCCTTTGGGGTGGCCGTGGTGGTAGATGGTGGTTGGGGTTGTTGATAGTTTGCGTTTAATTTGTTATTTTTCTTGGTTTTTATATATTTTTGGCCGGGGTGGAAGTGTGTGTGTACTTGTGTGTGTGTATGATTGTGTATCCTGATTTCGGTTTGTTCTGGGGATGGACGAGGAAGAAGAGGAAGAGGAGGAGGGCGAGGAGGAGGAGGAGGGGAAGGAGGGGAAGGAGGGGGAGGGGGGAGGAGGGCGGCCTTGGCTATCATACATCACATTCCGAGTCGCTGGAGGTTACCGAGAGGATGGAGGTGCCGGTGTCCGCGCGCTCCGTCAGGCTGGACACGCTGGTGGTGGGGCTGGCCGCCGTGGACGGCGACTCTGCCGAGCCGTGCGTGGGGCAGCCGGGCTCGGCCAGCGAACGCATGCCGCTCGGTCCGATGGCCTGGTGTTGAAGCCTGCGGGAGACAGAAAGCGGCACCAGCCCTGACACAGCGGCTCTGCCACGGGCTCCCTCAAGCCGCCTCCCCGCGCCCGTGCCCGCGGCCGCCGGTGCTCCCCAGCCTTCCCAACCGCGCGCCCTTCGCCACCACCCCCGACTCGGCTCTCTGCGCTCATCCCCTCCCCCCCAGGCCCCCCCCCGCCCCGCCTCCCGCCTCCAAGCACCCGACTGCTCACTGAACGCCGCAGAGCCCCCCCAGCGCGGGTCTTGCTCTCTTCTCTCCTTCCCGGGGCTCTCTGGAGCTTCCCAAGGCTTCCCAGTTCTGAGCCAACCTCCGAGGAGAGGTAGAACCCGAGGCCGGCCGCCTGGGGAGGCCTGGGAGCACAGAGCGGGGCGCCGCGTCCCAAAGGAGCACAAGTCCCCGAGGGACAGGGTGCTTCTTCCTCCCCAGCCCCTTGGGACTCTTTAGCCTGAACCGGCTGCCGGGGAGCGGTGGGGTCTCCGCAGTGGCCCCTGCCCCAGCTCCCCCGAACACACCCAGAGCCGCGGGTTGCTCACCCGCAGCCTCTCCCAAGTAGGACCCGCTGGCTTTGCTCTCGGGATCCCTGTGCTGAGCGCAGGAGCAGGGGCAGAGAGAACCGAGAAGCCGGAAGCAGAAAAAGTGGGGAAGAGGTGCAAGAGAGAAAGGAGAGAAGGCGGCAGGATGTGGGGGCTGTGCAGAGCAATCTCCGGGGCCCCTTTGCCGTACCAGGCAGCCGCTGCCCGAGCCTAGAGTCTCCGAGTTCCTACAAGGAGGCCTTCCCCGGTCCCGGGCACTCCCCCTCTCAGGCGAAAAACTGGCTCACACGTAAAGGTGAGAGGGCCTGGGGCTCAGGCCTGGGCCGCCTAAACGCAAACACACTCACTCACTCCGGGAGCTCAGCCCTGGCCTCCAGCCCCTGGAAGCTGTCAGCAGTTGGGGCCCTGCTCCCTGCGGTACACCAGGCCCACGGCCTCTGCAGGCTAGGTAGGGACACGGGCTCCTTACCAGGGCTTTCACCCCACTTCTTCCCTTCCCCCTTCCCTCCTCTTTCCCTCCAGTTATGTTTCTCCCTACCTTCCCCAGGCCCAAGTGGGGTGACTGGTCAAGTCCGGGCAACTTTGTGACTTTGTGGCCAACGTGCTGGCAGTGGGGCAGCTCCTGGTGGCTTCCCAAGTTAGTGGACCAAAGGGATGCTCCTTGACGGGTGCAGGAGGGCAAGCACCTGTGTGCACGTACACACACACACACACACACACACACACACAGAAGGCCTCTCCTCTCCACGCCTGGCTGTCGGGCTCCCGGGCAGGCAATCTGCAATGCTGAGGGAAAGAGGCCTGCTCCACGGTGGCCACCGACCTTTCTCCTTTTGTGGCAGAGACCCAGGTTCAGTTTCCTTCCCGTGACATTGTGGATTCCTCCCCGGGTTTTTGCAGTGCATAGAAATAAGAACCAGATGGCAAGGACGGCTTTCCTTCCTTCCCTGTTCGTCGGCCCCCTGGGGAGTGTGGAGCTGGGGACGGGCTGAGGAGGTGGCAGGGGTGCGGCGCAGGGCTAGGGCTCCCAGGGCAGGCACCAGGGGCTGTGGGCACTCAGGACCTCACACACACACACACACACACACACACACAACCCACACACACACTCCACCCTGCCGAAAGCCCCTCTCCGACAAAGTAGTCAAGAATCCCACTGCCCCGTCGTCCCTCTTCTGCGCGTCAGGGCAAGCGGAAACTTTCTCCAACTGGCCAGGGGGTCGCGGCTTCTCGCGCGCTCGGCAGCCATCGGCACCCTGTCCCATTCGCCCCCCTTTCAACCCCTCTCTCCCTGCCCGGCCCCAGAGACGGTAGCCAGGCCGCGGGCCCGCCACTGACCTGTTCTTGGCCGCCGCGGCGCGGTCGCGCTGCCTCCGGTTCTTAAACCAGTTGCCTACTTGTGTGGGAGTGAGGCCGGTGGCCTGCGCCAGTTCGCGTTTCTTGCTGGGGTTGGGGTAGGGGTCCTGCAGGTACCACTCCCGCAGCAGGCTCCGAGTCCGCTCCTTGAAGCAATGCGTCTTCTGCTCGCCGTCCCAGATGGTGCGCGGCAGCGGGAACTTCTTGCGCACGCGGTACTTGTCCACCGGGCCGAGCGGGCGGCCGCGCAGCTTCTCGGCCTCCTGGTAGTGCGCCTCGAGCCACATGGCCTGCAGCTTGCCGTGAGACTCCTTGGTGAACTTGTGGTTCTCCAGGATGTGGTAGAGGTCGCGGAAGTTGCCCGTGTGGAAGGCGACCACGGCGCGCGCGCGCAGGATCGACTCGTGCTTGTTGATGGCCTCGCACGCCCCGGGGGCCACGGGCAGCGACCAGAGGAAGCGGCCCAGCCGCTCGATGTCGCCCGTCTCCTCCAGCGTCTCGCAGACGCTGGCCACCTGCTCCGGCGAGAAGTTGAGGGTGGGCAGCTGGAACATGGACAACTCTTCCGGGGGGGCCCTGGAGCCGCCGCCGCTGCCGCCGCCGCCTGCTCCGCCAGCACCGCCGCCTCCCGCACAGTTCCCGCCGCCGCCGCCGCCGCCGCCGCCGCCCGCGCCGCCGCCGCCGCCGCCCGCGCCGTTCCCGCCGCCGCTACTCGCCAGAAGTAGGGAGCGGTGATGAGGATCGGCGAAGTTTGGCAACAAGAAGTGGGAGGAATAGAGGTCTAGGGGGGAGCGGAATACCATGGACTGACCTGAGAGGAGAGGAGAAAATTCAGGGAGAGGAAGAGAGAGGGGAGGAAGAGGAGGAGAGGGGCGATGAGGACCAGGAGGAGGGAGAGGAGAGGGGGGAGGAGGAGAAGGAAAGGAGGGGGGAGCGGGAGGAGGAGGAGGGGGAGGAGGAAGGGCGTAAGGGACACCCACACCCCACACACATCCACACACACACGCACCCGCGCAGCCACATAGAGAGGGAGGAAGGAAAGCGGCCCGGTGCGCGCGCGCAGAGAGAGAACCCGAGACAGAGAGAGGGAGAGAGAGAGAAGAGCGAGAGCCAACCACCGCCGAGTCAAGATTCAGCGATTCCACAGCAATCGCCCTAATGACAACAGCCTCATAATATCTCCCCTAAATCCACAGTGAGTGCAGCATTGAAACATTTTGTTTCGCTTTTCTATTGGTCTGCGGCGTGTCGTTGTGGCGTTGCCACGGCAACCGCTGCCAATCACTGTCAGCCCTGCCAATCAATACCGAGAACGTAAGGACGGTTTTACCACTTAGCCAGAGTAGGGGGGAGGGGGAGAGGAGGGAGAGAGGGAGAAGGGGGAGAAAGAGATTTTTTTTAATCTTTGCAACTCTTAATCTCGCCACTTCCCCCTCTTTATCTCTCTCTCTCTCTCTTTCTCTCTCTCTCTACCCCCTCTCTCTCTCTATATCTCTGAGCTCCCTTCTTCCCTCTTCCCCAAAGAAGTTGATCCAGAAATTCAAAAGGCCATGGACGGAGAGTTGTTGAATGGGATGAGCAATTAAAGGGGGGATTTTGTCGGGAAGTAAGAGGCTCCCCACGCCTGAAGGCCTAAGGCCTTCCCTCAAGGAGAGGCCGAGGGCCGGCCAAACAGGCACAGTTTGCACATGGTGTGCACGTCGGGCCTCCTCTTTCTGCCTATGTGAGCACTAATAGTGGCGAGGAAGAAAGAAGAGATGAGATCATGGGGCCCACCACAAGCTGACCCTGTCTGCTGCTCCCGGGACCCGGGATTTCGGGGAGCATCTGACGCCTGAGAGCGGGAGCCCAGGACTCAGGTTGTCAGAAGCACTCTGGTCTTCCCCAGGCACGACCATCGGCCACATTTACCCCAATTTCATCTGCATTGGATTCCACCCGCTTCTCTTTACTCTGCCCCTGGTCAAGGAGCCTTGATTTCCCCGGTTGACCTGTATAGTAAAATACCAGTACAAATAACAGTACACTTCTTTTTATCTTGAAAAGCAAGCCACCTCTTTGTTTTCCCCCAGACCTCAGCTGTGTCCCCCTGGGAGCTGAGAAGTCTGGAACCCTCTGGAGCCCCCTGACAAGCCCGCTACTCCTACTCCTCCGAGGAGCTCTGGACCTGCCTACTAGCCCCAGAAGGACACTCGAACTTTGGAGGCTTCCCCCAAAGAATCGGATAGGCCTGAACATTGCGTGTTTGTTCATATTCTAAAGAAAAAATAATAAAACAAATTTATCTAAGCAAAGTAACATGACAAACCTAAAAAAGACCCCAAAAGGCCCATAGAATAGAGAGAGCCCTCCCTCCCTCTGGCCACTGCAACCCTCCCCTGACCCAGGGCCGGTATGGGTATTTATTCTAAGGTATGTTGCTTTTAAGAAGATGTAATCAGCATCTTTAGCCGGGCCTCCCTTTGTGAGGCTTCTGTAACTATGGAAGTGTGATTTACGCAGATTTGTCGGGGTCAGAGACGTCTTTCCCCTGAGCACTGTGTATATTTAGACAGGACTCGGTTTGGTGTTAAAAAGTGTATATTTTGAATGGGTTCACACACAGTAGCCAACAATGCCCACATTGTCGGCCCGTGTACAACGCGTATTGAAACGCAGCGTCCAGACTTCAACTAATCTGCCCTCAATAAAGCTGAAATAATTATCCTAAGCTGCCTTTCCAGAAGAAAAATCATTGAGGAATTCAAAACTCTTTAAAAAAAAAAAAAAAAAAGATCTTTTCTACATTCCGATGCAGATCTGGGGGCAAGGCGCGGAGTCCACACCACTTTGGAGATCTCAATGAGGAAGGAGAGAAAGAGATTGAGAGAGAATTTAAATGGGAAACCTAACGTGACTGGGGCTGTGAGTGTCCCACCCCTAAATCCAAGCTCGGGCCCTGCTTAGGCCTTGACTCCCGCAGAGCCAGGCCTCCTGGGCAGAGAAGTGCAAGCTACGACCGAGGCTCTACTCTGGCAGGGAGGCTCTGGGCTGGGCGAGGGGGCCCGCTACCCGCCCTCTCCGCCCCTGGCAGCCGACGGTCGGCGGTCCTAAACCCAATGACTGAGGCAGGGAAATATTCGCTCAAAGGGAAGACCCGCCAAGGCCCACTTCGGGTGATCTCTCCCCTCCAAGTAGCTTGCTCCCAACCGTGAGTCCTTTTCCGTTCAGCTTCGAAGCTCTGGGCGGTCGTTCACAGCGGGCCCAGAAAGAGCCCTAAGGTTGGGACACAAAAACAGACGCTTCATCTTTTCTTCCCGATCCCTTTCTCTCGTAGGGGAAGGATTATAGGCTGAGAGGTGGGAGGGGGAAGGGGCAGGAGGAGGAAGCGGGGGAGGAAGGAATGAAAAAGGGGAGGGAGTGGGTATTGTGCCGCGTGTGGGGGGAGAATTCCTACGGGTGGGTTTCCGAATATTGTGTTCAACTTTTTGAAAGCAGCTCGTGACCCCGAAACTGCATCCCCTGGAGCCGAGGACCCAGGCGCCGGGCGGGCGGGTGAACCCAGCCAGTCCCCTCCCCGTCCCCACAACCCCCGCCTCCGGGTGGGGGCGACCCGGCCTCTCCCCGCCGCTGCCTGGCCAGCCCCGGAGGGAGGCTGGGCAGGTGCCCTCTGCCGAAAGTGCTGAAACCGAAAACCGTCGCCACTCAAGGAGAATTGAGGCAAGTGGGGCCGCGACTCAGCTCTGCGACACCCTGCCCCCAGCCTCGGCCGGGGCTCCTGCCGACGCGCCGCACCCCGCCTGCTGGGCTGGCGGCCGCGACTCGGGAGTGCAAAGCCGGGCGGAGGGCGGCTGCGAGGCGCGCAGCTTTGTGCGCTGGGACAGGGCCGGGCGCCGCGGGGCGGGCGGCCAGCCCGGGGCTGTCAGAGGCTCCCCGCAGAACCGAGCTCCGCGCCGCCCACGGAGCCCACCTCGCTGCCCCGCGACCGCCAGCGCCTCTCCGCTCTGGCCCGAAGCACGACGCCCGCAGCCGGGAGCCCGTAAGTTGAGAGTCCCGAGAGCTTGGTTGGGGGGGGCGGGGAGGAAGGGGAGGCGGGGCGGCCGGTCTTCGGCGAGGATGGCTGGACGAGCTCCCGGCGGAGCTGGGAGCGCAGGCTCCGTGGGGTCCCGGTCTAGGAGTGCTGGTCGTGTGGGGGAGGGGGCTATGAAGCACCAAAGCTTCCCCTCCCAAATTCCCAGGCTCTGGGCGTTGGGGAGGGGCGTAGGAGCAGAAGGACCTCGGGTTCCGGGGCCCAGGCGCCTTTCCCGCCGCTCTGGGGGCTCGAGGCAGTGGGCAGCTGAGGAAAGGGAGCTGAGCCTGGGGGACATCTGGAGGGGTGGCGCCGAAGGGGGCGCCAGCAACCAGGGTCTCTCAGAGCGTGGAGATTGGGATGAATGGGTCAGCCCGCGGGGCCTGTAGGTCTCCCCTGCCCTCTGGCCGTTCAGACTCCCGGATCTGGGACTTGGAGCCCGTACAGGCCGAGGTCACAAAATTGCCACCACCGTCTCTGCTTTAATCCTGGGCCAGGCAACCGGCAGGACTGCGTACAGGTGGTGCGGGGGGAAAGGGCGTTTGGGCTGCCAAGTGTCTTTCTCGTACTAGGACCTACTGGGCATTTATTTACAAAATCAGCCCCAACCCCAGCAGTCTCAACTCCACCAGGAGAGGTGCCTGAGAGACTCACTCTTTGCTTGGCGTTACCGGGAAAGCCAAGAGGTCCGCAAGCCTCCCGGCTGGAGCAACTACACCCACTCGGCCTTGCTCAGCTCCGTGAGGCCGGTTTGTCCTGGGGGGCAACGGCCCTTCCAGCCCCCAGGACTTCGGGAGGCGGGGGCTGGTCCGGTGGCCCGCGGTTTTGGCCTCCCCGCAAGCTCCAAACTGAGGCGCTCGGCGCGGGCAGCGGAGAGGGCGCAGGGGAGTGAAGCACGTAGGCGGGGAGGCCGTGAAGCCCTTCAAGGACCCCGATTACTTTCCTTTGAATGAAAAACAACAACAACAACAACAACTACTCCCTCCCTGCGCCCCCGCCCCCCGCCTTAGCCTCCGGGGACCCGCGCGCTCGGAGCAATTGTCGCCCGGGACAGTAAACACAGCTCAGTTGCCTCAACTTTCTCCGCACATAAAAGTTCCTGGCGTGCGGGGAAATTTGAATATTTGATCAGCCCCTTTGAGTGACCCTCATTAGCTTGGCGCCCTGCTAAGGCCCCGGCATTGCAAGAAAGCTGCTGGGCCCGGCATTTGTATGCCTTGTTAGCGCCGCTTAATGAAGCTGCCCCAACGGCTCAAAGGCGGCCTCCGGGGCCGACGCTGCGCACCTCTCGGCACCCCACTCTGCCTAATGAGCCCCACCGCCCGCAGAAGGCCCCTCCACCCCCCACATCCTCAAACAAGAGAAGTTTGGCTCTGTCTTGAGCCACCGCACCTCCCACTGCCAGGCCCAGGAGAGTGGGCACAAACCATTCCCAGCTGGCTGTGCTGACCCAGCCCCAAGAGAGAGAGGTGGGAGACTTGGGGGTCGTGAGTGATAGGGGCTGGGGAGGAGACTTGTGTCCTCAGGTTCTAGTCCAGGGAGTGCACTACCAACCTCTCCCAAGAGGGCCAATTTCAGATCATTTACCCCAGTTCCTTAAAGATAGCATCTGGACTAGTGTTGGGGTGGCAGAGGGCAGATGTCCAGGGGAGGCTCAGTTTTCCATCCTCCTCCCTACCCAAGTTCCTTTGGGCTCCACTACCCAGGAGACGGGTTACTTCTTTGCAGAGATCCCCTTGGGACAGCCAGAACTGGTGTGCTAGGGCTTGAATCTGAGAAGGGGTGGGCACACTCAACTCCTCAAACTATCATTGCCCTTCCATCCCAAACCCCAAACAGTCAAACTCCATTGGTCCTAGGAAAGGCAACGTGCTCTAGCCTACCTTGTCCCAGTTCCCCTGCCCCAGAAAACCAAGCCTTCTCAGGTCTCTCTTTAATCATGCTTCCAGTCCTTCAGAAACTTAAAGAAAGCATTTAAGCAGGGCCACCCTGTACAGGACCAACTGGCTGCTAGGGCAAGATGAGACTAAAACAGGCTTGAGGAGGAGGAAGAGAGGGAGAACTCTGTAAGGTAGGGGGACCAAAGCCACCATCTACTTCCCATTTTCTCAGTGGGGCAAGTGACATGGTCGGCCAGCAAATCTAAGGAGCCCAGTTAGAAGTTGCTTTTCAGTCCTCTGAAAAAGGAGTAGACTCCCTCTCTGTTCCTTCTCTCCTCCCGTGCCCATTTCCCTGGACAGCTGTCACTCAAGGTCCCTCCTTACACACCCAGCTCTTGGGCTTTTAAGGGGGGTTACTTTTGGGGCTTGGGAAGCAGGCTTCTCTCAGATCCACGTTCTGGGCCTTCTGGAGGTGGCCCCTATCACAAGCCCATAATCCCTCAAGTACACAGCAGGCTGGCCAGGTTGGTAACTTCAGGACCCCATTCCAGGGTGGCCACCTCTAGAAATGAGTGGCACCCAGCCAGCCCTCACCCTCTGCCAAAAGGCCAGCGAGGCCCTGGGATAGGAGAGCCTTCTAAGTCCCCCTGGTCTGCTCCTCTTCCCTTTCTTTCCCCAAGCTCAACTGGTAATGCCCCGCCCCATTTCCCATCCCGGGACCCCCTAATTCAAGCCCAAACTGACGATCTTTAGGGATCATCTCTGCACTGGGCAAGACGGTGCCTGGGCCTTGATCCATCCAAAGGGCAAAGGTAGGAGCAGGCGAGGGAGGAATGAACGATGTTGGAGAGAAAGTGGACCTGAAGCGGGGGGTAAAACTCAGCCCTATGGCCCTAAGGCCAGGCCCACCAACTGCTCAGGGGAGGAGGTGAAGGGAGGGGGCTAGGAGTCCGCAGGCTTCGGTCGGGGCAGCAGGGACCTAAGGCGTCGGCGTGGGGGGCTAGATCCAGAGGAGAGGGGCGGGGAGGCGGGGGTCGGGGGAGCGCGCAGGACGGAGGGAGGGGGGGTACGGCTCTTTAAGAGCCACACGGCTGGCAGGAGAAGCGCGCGGCCCGGTGCTGGTAACGCATTGACCCCGAAGGGGATTTAGCGGGAAGGGAGCGGCCGGGCTCCGGTGGCTTTGTCCGGGGGCGACCAGAGAGGCCGAGGCACAAGAATAAGGAGCGACCGCGTCATGAAAGGCCGCACTGAGGCGGCGCTGCTGAGGCTCTTGACTTCTGAGCAGGGCTTAGAGAGCTGGTCCCGGCTTAAGCCGAACGGCCGGCGCTGGGCCCTGAGCGCCGAGTCCGCGGGCTCGGAGCCCTCGGCCTCGGAGCCGTGGGATGAGGGGGGAAGAGGGGTAGCGGGGGACCTGGCAAAGCTGCTTTTTGCTCTACAGCCGCCTAACTCTAGCGCAGAGCTGCTAGCCTAACTGGCAGCGCCAGGGGAAGGCCAGAGAAAGAATTTTCTTTTTCCAATTTCGGCTTTTGATTTTGTGTGTCCACTTCGAGCAGCTCCGGAGCCGGCTGACCCCAAATGGATTCCCAACAGGTGGCCGGGTAAGTCCATTTAAAAATTCTGCTCCTCCATCAGCTCCTCCCCGGCCTCCTTCCTTTTTCCCTACCAGGTTCCCCCCTGGCCTCCCCGAATTCCCTGTGCTCCTTCCTCAGGTGAAGGCGGGGAAGGTGGTGGTGGTGGTGGTGAGAGGCGCCCTCTCCCTGGGAGTCCTCGGGCTCCCAGTTCCAGCCCAGGACTGCTGGCTGGCGGGCCCCGTGAAGCTCCACCCAGTACCCCTAGGTACCAATCACCCTTAGCTCCGTTGTGAGCCCTGATACCCCAAGGTGTGTGTGTGGCAGAGAGCGGGGGGACGCGGGAGGCTGGGTAGGGGAAGACGCGCCGCAGCATCTCAAGAGCAGAGCCGACAGGAAGGGGGCGGGGGACCCCGTGGCCCGGCGGCCTTTGTGTGGGGGGTTACGGCAGAAACCCAACTATACACCCTCTTTTATGGGAGACCCGGGATCGGGCCCGGGGGAGCCCGCGCCAGCTGTTCAATAGCCCGGAGGAGAGCTTCTTGGCAGCCCGGGTGGGGGAGTTGGAGGGGACGAGTGGAGGGAGGAGGGGCAAGCGGAGAAAGGCAAAGGCAAGAAATCCCGGGCGTCCGAGTGAAAAGTCGGAAAATGTCCTCGGAGCGCGCGGGAAACAGGCGCGCGCGCTCGCGGGCGCACATCCTCTCTCTGTCACCCACGTTCACACACGCACTCACACCCACTCCGCACAGGTTGCCCACGCACGCGGTCCTTGCTAGTGCGGGGTCGCGAGCCGCAGCTCCCAAGCCGGGCCGCGAGCGGAGCCGCCCTCCTACTCCCCCCCACTCCGCGGCTGTCAAGAGCCCTTCCGCCCGGCCACGGGTGCCCGGAGAATGACTGGGGGAGTTGGGAGGGCCCCCAGGGCTGCGGCTCAGGGAAGATCTTACCTGCGGAAAGGTAAGGGAAGCCGGGAGCTGGAAGCAGCTGCGGATAAATATTCATTAGGAAGTGTAAGTGTCTCCTTTTAAACCGCGCGGCGCGCGCTCTCGCTCCTCTCTCTCTTTCCCTCCCTCCCTCTGTCCTCTTCTGAGGCTCTCTCCCCCTCTCGCTCAGCCTCCCCCCCCTTTCCTGCGAAATGCCGGGTGGATCCCCGTCTAGCTAACCTGTTGGGAAGCCTGAGCCCTGGGCAGCGCCTCCACAGCTGTTTGCCTTCGCTCTTGGGGCGCGCGTTCCCCATCCTCCCTCCCTCCTTTCGCCCAGCCCCTCACCCCTCCTAAATTACTACATCATTAGCTTTATTTTCCAGGGGTGGGGGGGGGTTGGTAACGGCGCAGCCCGACGCACCTCCCCAAAGCTGGGCGAAAAGCCGTTGCTATCTGAGTCTGCCCCAACTCCATCCCCGCTCCACATCCCCACCCCACAACCCCACCCAGTCTTCTTTCTTTTTCCCCCTCCTGCCATCTCCACCTCCATCCTAGATCAACCTAACTACCTCATCCCCCTTTCCTTCGCCGCCACCAATCTGGATCCCCGGCTGAGTCGGCAGGTCCAACGCTCGCTGAGATTGGAACTTCAACCTGCATTGGGTGTGGGGGTAGCTCTCTGACTCCCCTTTTCCCACGTAGGTTTTATAGCTTCACCCCGAGTGGGCACCTGGGCATCTTGGGCCTTAGGATCAAAACAAGGGGCACACATTCAGGGCCTCACCCCGCCAGGCCTCAGCCCCCCCCCTCCCCCCGGGGCCTTAGACCTTTGGCCGGGCCTGGGAGGCTGCGTGGAAGGTGGGGGAGAAGTGGCCTCACTTTATGCAATTGGGCAGGAGAGACAGACCCACCGACTGATGGACTGACAATGGCCTTTTACGAACAAACTGACCTGAAGTTAGACGCAAGTCTGCATCTTTCTCCCTCACGCTCATGAGAAAACACATCAACAGGATTCCAGGAAGGCACCAGTCCCCGCACGCTCCATCTGAGAATCGCTTGCAGCCGCAGGCAAGAACGCACACACCCCCATCCCCACCCCTGCCCGCCCCAGGCCAGCGCTTAGCGGGACCCCGAAGGCGAGCGGGCTCGCGAGGCGGCTCCCAGCAGAGGTATATGTCGCTGGAATGATGCAGGACGACCTTGACCACCCTTCTCCCCGCTCCAGCCCTCTAGGCCACTCCAAGGGCTCTAAGAGATGGCGTGGTCCGGGGTGCTTGGGGTGGCGAGGCCCCGCGCTCCCGCAGCAGGCTGAGCTCCCAGCGCCGAGGTGGGGGCGGGAGGAGGGGCCGAGGGGGCGGGCCCAGGCAAGTTCCCAGTTACAAATACGGCTGCTCTCCCGAGGCCTAGGTGGAGAGCTTCGCCCCCAAACACGCGTATCGCTCCCCGCCGAGGCGCCGGGACTTCCACTGTTGGGTCCTGAACCTTCCCCGGGATCCCGGGGCTCCTTCGTCCGTTTGGTGGCCTGAAGGTGGGGTGTGGCCTCGAGCCTCGAGGCAACCTAGCGACCCCGTCTCCACCCCTCCCCCCCTATTTGGCTAGGCCCCGCCAAAATTCGCCGAGACAAGTCCCAGCTGCTGTTTCGACCCTTCCAGAAGGGAGCAAGGCTCAGGATCGATCGTCGGAGGGTCTGCCTGTTCCTGGAATGTGAAGAAGTTGGGCAGATGAAGATGTAAGAGAGGCCTAGAGGGCCCCTGGGCTAGGAAGCCCTATTAACCTCGCATCCCACCCAAAGCCCCGAGTTTGCATTTGCACACCTCCTCCTCCCCAAGCAGATCCAGTGGGTTGCACACGTCAGGCTTAAGCTGAGTCACCTGACGGTACGTGGAACGTACATGCAATTGTACGCGAACACACACGGTAGAATTAGAGGACCACTAAGAACAGAATTTGGGGAAAAAAGAAGTGTCCACAGACAGAATCATTCCAGCGCACGGCCCAGTTGTCCAGATGCTGACAAAAGCCACAGTGCCGTTGCCCAGCCACAGGGGCATACGTAGAGAGAGAGGGCCGGGCGGATGGAGGATGCAGGCTTCGAAGCTTCCTGCTAGAGGGACGTTGCCTCCCTAGGGAAAAACTTTGTTGAGCCGACTGGGTGAAAGGTTTCAGGTCAAGTCCAGGAGACTACAAAGAGCACCTCCTCCACCCCAAAGCTGACCCTTTTCCCTTCCTCCCAGCTGGGCTGGAGACGCACAGAAGAAGGCAATCCGGGAAAGGTTCATTTGGACCGGGATGGTTTATTTGTTATTATTATTGGTTTAGGAGATTGCATTCTGAAGGAGGATGGGGTGGAGAGCATAGGTGCATCACTCAGTGAGCACCTAATACCTAATGTGCACCTAATGCCTGATACAAACCTTGGGCTCTAATCGGGTTCATGAAGTGGGAGGGCCCTGATTTTGCCCCTACCACTCCTCTTACGCTAAATTTAGTCTTTAAAAAGGTGAGCTCAGCTCCACACCTTCCTGCCTTCCCTTCCAGCCCAGTCCCCTTTGTATAAAATAATTCTGCAAAAGAACGCTCTAAAGAACACCAAATTATTTTTATTAAACTACTTTTCTTAGTGCGATATTGGGAAGTTCTGACCCCCTCCTCCCCTGTCCCAGGCAGAAGTCCCTGTCCTGGCCCAGTGCGGGTAGGGATTGAAGTGGAGGGAGTGATTCTCAGAGCAGCTCTCCTAGAAAGCCCAAACAAGCGCACAGATTTGTTTTTGGTTTCAACTCCGTTTGCCTGCCTAGTTCGGGCGAACCTTCCAGACAGTAGGCACCGAGGTCTCACTGCAGGAGAGGCAGGCACAATGGATGCAATGGTGCCCTCCCTTACACTTCACTTCCCTCCCCGACTCTCTCTTTCTCTGAAAGTAGGGGGTGAGTTTGGGAAGATTCTTTTAGACAAAAAAAAAAAAAAAAAAGGAAAAAAGAGGACGTTCTGGGCCAGCAAGTCGGATGACCACCCTGCAAGGGGCAGAGGAAGGACTGTCTCCTGAAGAAGAGATGAACCATCTGGAAAACACAGCAGGAGGACACTTTTAAACAAATGTAGTTGCCCTAGAAATGGAGGGGGCTTAGGAGTATGAGTAGGGAAGAAGTTCTTTCCTTTGGGGGACAAACACTGTGTCCTTTGAATTTTTCCCAAAGATACACTTGATTCCTGGAAATTGTAGTAAGTTTGTTCTTGTAGATGTTCTAACAATAAAGAGTGAAAATCATTAAATCATTTTAGACTCAATCTTCCTTGGAAGGGCAGTTTCTTCCAAGACCTTTTTCTTTCCCCCCCAGGTTTGCTTTTCCTCATTTCCTAGTAAGAGTCCACCTGCTGATACACCTCGGGGAGAGACCATGACAGAAAGAGAGAGAAATGAATAAGAAGGAGACCGTCACTCCCAAACCCAGAGTGACTGCCATTCCCTGTAGCTGAGATTTGTGGCACAAAGAAGCAAACTCCTTTACCTTGGGGGCATTTCTCCCCTCTTTGGGTAGTTTCTTTAGAGCCTTTCTAATAATACATAACAAACAGCATTTTAGAGTTAAAGATGTTTGCTCTTGCTTACCAATTAATTCTACAAGATTCTTCAAACTCAGCTTGTGTGATTTATAAAATTGTGTGTAGGTAAGTAAAGTCATTGCAACATTCATCACTCAAGAAGAAAAGCAGCTCGGTTTCTCAGAGCCCTAAATGCCCCATGTACAGTCGCTGGAGCGAATTTATGTTTCTCTGTGTTTCCTAAAAGCCCTGGTCATCTCTGCTGGAGCCACAGGACTCGGGGCAAAACCGGGGAGGTTTGTGACCTCTTGAGAGGGGAGCACCGTGTTTTTAGTTTTGTTGTTGTTGTTGTTGTAAGCAATTCTTAGTGATGGTGTGAGTTTCTGTCTCTCTTTCTCCCCCCCACCCCCGCCCCGCCTCTGTTTCTCTCTCTCTCTGTCTCTCTCCAAATGAGCCCAGTGGAGTTGCCCGCCTCTTCCTCCGCAGAAACCCTCTGCCTAGATAGAAGCTAACCATTTCCGCTGCCCGGGGCAAAGGACTGAACTTCGCTGTCGGGTCTCAGGCTGGGGCGGGAGCTGGGGGGAGGCGGTGTATGCGGGTTGGGAGGGGACAACCACCACCTTCGACAAGAAAATAAAATAACCAGATCCCGTCCTTTAATCCCGTCCATTAACAGTGTCAATGCGCTGGAGTGGCCGCCACACCTCCAAAGGTGTCTTCACCTCCTGAGCGCCCAGGCTTCCAGGCGCAGCCCAACACTGGGCCCGCGCGCCTGAGAGGAGGTGCTCCGACGGCAAAAATCCCATACATTTTTAACTACAGTGATTACTAAATTAATAGCAGGCACTAAGACAGATGTCAAAACGTCTTGAAAATGTTTATCTGTGAATAATTGAGAAGGTGGTGGGACGCATTATCTGATTGTGTAATGAAATATGTATGAGGAACAGCTGTTTGCGACAGTCCCCTCCCGCCGCCTCCTCAGCCGGGGCCCTTCCCCTGGAAGCAGGAGCCTCGGCGAATTTGGTGGTCCACTTGGGAGCCCACTCAGCCCCGGAGTCACCCCGTTTCCTCACGGAGGACCTCGGCATGGAGTCACCCCCGTCCCCAGCCTCGCACTTTTGGCTTTGGTGGCTACCGCCCGAGCGATCCTCGGGGCCTTTGGGCGGGCCGCGGGGTCGGCAGGCCAGACCCAAGGAGAGCCCGGGCTCGGGCGGCGGTGGAGGCCCGGAGGCCCGGAGGCCGGAGGCCCGGCGCGCGGCGGCGGAGCGGGGCGGCCTGCTCCCAGGCTAGGGCCCGGGGCTCCGCGGCTCAGCGGGGCGGGCCCGGGGTCACCGCGGGGTGACGGGGCTCCCGTGAGGGCTTTGTTCGGCTCTCCTGCCACCCTGCGCACTTCCTTCCAGCCCCCAGCCAGTCGCCCCCCAGCCTCCGCGCCCGCCCTGTTTGTTTTTCCAGCCCCGCGCCCTCCGCCCGGACCCGCAAACAGCCCTCGGGGCTGCGTCCGCCGCCCAAGGCCGTGGCCCAAGGCAGGCCCGAGTCCTGCGGGGGCCAGCACGGCGAGCTCGGGCCCCACAGGAAGCGGAGCGAGGGCGCGCAGGAGCTCCGGGGCAGGGGTCGGGCGGACCGGGGACGTGGCCTAACGGGGCGCACGGCCTCGGCGGAGGCCAAGGCCCAAGTGCCGGGCTCCGAAGCGGCCGGCGGGCCCTGGCCCCCAGCCCCAGCCCGGCAAGAGCGCGGCGGCCGTGTGGGGGCTAGACGAGGACGCCGGAAGGGGCCCCATCAGGCCTGGACCTTGAAGGCGGGTCAGCAACGCCGATAAGCCCGCTGACCCCGTGTGGGCGTGCTGTCCCCGTCGCTGCACGCCGGCTGCTTCGCACGGCGCTGGGACCGTGTCCCGGGCGCGGCACTCCCCGCGGCCCCCGCCAGGTCGGAGGCCTGCCCGAGCCTCCGCCTCTGCGGCCTCCGGGCCCCTAGCCTGCCCGAGCCCGGGGGCCCAGTCCCTAGTCCCTGGCGCCCAGGAGGGATCGCCCCGCAGCCCCCGGCCGCGCTGGCCCTTCCCTGGCCGCCGCCCCTGGCCGCTCCGGGGCCCGGGAGCCGCCGAGCGGGCTACAGATCGGCGAGCCCCGGCGCCCGGACGCCGAGCGTCTACGCGGTTTCCACCGCCGGCTCGTCGAGATGCGCTCCGGCGTTCTTTCTCCAGCGTCCCCCCTTTTACCTAATCCCTTATGCTTTTATTCTAATCCTGCACATTACAGTTAATCTGTAATGATACCGCTTCGGAGGAACCTGTTGCATTCGAGGCACGGTAATTTGTAACCTTGGAAACAGTTTTTTAAATAAAGATTATAACAGTGATGTCAACTGTGTTTATTCTCCGCGCGGGGGGTTGGTTGGGGGCCTGGCAGCCCCTCGGCGGCGGAGAGGACAGAGTTTCGGAGAGAAAGAAGGCAGCGAGGCGCGTGGGGCAGAGCGGGGCGGGCAGGGGTCCGGGAGGCGCAGAAGCAGCCAGAGCCCGCTCCACTTGCTCCGTCCGGTCCTGCGCCTGGTGTCTTTTGAGTTTTTCCTTTTTGGAAATCTTGTGCTCTTAAACCGCGAGGCTTGGCGATGGGGCAACGGTTTGCAAAACGGAGGAAAACTTGGTGACCTTGAGCCACTGCGCATTGCGAATTCGCATGCGGCCGGGCCCTGCGCCCCTGGGAGGCTGTCGCGGCCGAGAGCGGAGAGAGGGCGGCTCGCAGGACCCTTCGGCTGCAAGAAGCCTGAGCCGCTTCTGTGCCGAGCACTCCGCGCTCCGGAGCTTCCTCCTCTGCTAAACACACCGCCGGCGGCGGCCGCTGCGGCAACCACCACCAAAAACTGTTCGCACACCGAAAGCAAAAGCAAACATAATTGCTTTTATTTATCTATTGCTTTTATATCAATAAAATATTTTTAGTTACTTTGTTCCAAATAGCATCCACTCTGATTATTACCTGCCATATCTGTTGATCTGCTCCTGTGTGTTCAGCACAGCAATATTAACAATTAAGAAAAAAAGCACATCTTCTGTATTGTATCTGTCAAGATACGTTACAATTTCCATTAACAAAAAAACATTATTCTTGTTGAAGAAGCTATGAAGCATATCTTTCATGAAAACTTTATTAGTAATCATAGTTGTCAGAAAGAATTAGATATGCATAGATCGTAGATGCAAAGGAAATATTAGATGCACAGAATAAAATATAGAGTGGGATTGAGGCATAACTATTTTTCTTTTTAAAATAAATTTTTACTGAGGTGAAAAAAACCCCAAGCTATTAAGCTTACTTAAAAGATGGCTTTGTTGGTTTAATTATACTGTAGTTATTTTATAAATATGTTTCAAAGGAAGCTTGCCATATTGCATGTCAATGAGGACTGTAAAGAAAAGCTCACAAAAGCTAATGCATACCAAATACCAAATTTTAGTCATTAGCATTCCTATTTATTACAAACTAAAGGAACCTATTAACCGACAAGAATTTCTATTTAGCTAGCATTACAATGTTTGGCCATTAAAATAAAAAGGGCAAAGTATATACGTATTTTTTCCCCTTGGAACTATACGTTCTTTTTGCCTAGAAGCTGGTGGAGAGATTGAGAGATGTTTCTGATTGGGGACACAGGATTCTACCGTGGGACTAGGCCAGAGGGCCCAGAACCACTATTTTTAGTTATCGAGCTTAATGTTACTCATTTGAAAGCAAGAACAGAGCTGGGCTGGGGCAAATGCAGCTTGCTGAGGGCTGCGTGTTAACCACAGTCTGCGAGGGGCCCTTTGTCTTTAATTTGTGTCAGGAGCATATGCAAATTATTAATTGTTTTTCCTCTGGGGGTGGGAGTGGAGGGCAACCGTAATACTGCTTTTGTTTGGATATTAAAATTTCTTTAAATGCTCCCTTGACGGGGTACATCCCCCATGGCAGATTCCCCTGGAAGGAAATCCCACCACGACAGTGAATACAAGCATCTTAATTCTAAAAATACGCACAGACATAGATTCGTGTCATTTCAAAAACTTTCTCCTTTGAGCAAAAGCGGCAATTCTGCTCTCACACCAGATGGAAGTGAATGTGTAAATATATTTTTCTGGATGCCGATTTGAGAGGGAAAGAACTTTTGAACAATTCTTACATTTAGAAACTTTAAAGATCTTTTTCTTCTTAAAATCGAGACAGATTTTTTCCCCCTGAGTAGGGAAACAAGTAAATATTACAGGAACTGAAACGAAACATTTAGCATGATAAGAAAGGTTATTTTGAATTATGCTAGGTGAGGTTTTTGTGTGTGTGTGTTTTTTTAAGGGCCCAACAGGAAAAAAAATAATAGTTACACCAGATTGTTAGACTCCGCGCACTTACCAAGGGACTGTCCACCCAGCTTTTCCCGTCCCCACTTTCAACTCAGACGCGATGCATTCTGCCTGCTTCGGGGGATTTTTTGCTCTAAGAAGACAGAAAAATTTTAAGAAAGGTGCTTCCCTGAAAGGCCTATATGAAAACAACAGGTGTTAGAAGGCACGAAAGGCATCTTTGAATTCCTGATTGAAAAAAGAAAGTCTTTCCATCAAAAGTTATTAACGTTTGCAAACCCCACGCAAAATCTTCGTTTTCAACAGTAAAATTCGCTGTACTCTTTTGGGGGAAGCAGTGGGTATTCTCTCCCCAGTGATTACTTGGCACAGATAAAGGAAGGATAGTGCAATGATTCCTACTTTTCCTTCAGGGAAATAACGAAAATTAGTGTACTAAGCAGCTTGGGTGCCCCAGTGCTGACAGTTCTAGAAAAGAAAATGTGAACTCTCCCCATTTCTAGCCCAATATATGTGGATGAGGAGTCTACCCCCAAGTTTCTAAAGCGTATTTGACACAGAGGTGGGGAAAACTGTTTTAAAAGTGTATCAAAAAGGGTGACACCTGCCAGCAGAGACCAGATTTACACAATTACCATCTTCTTTGACTGAACGCAAATTACCCATTCTTGATTTTGCCTCCACTGCTGAGAGGGCCCATATTATCTAGACAGGACACCCTCTTACCTCTCCCTCATCCACATCTTTCCCCTTCACTGAATGCTGAATACTACTAATAGCCAAGGAGGAGAAGGCTGCTTCTCATATATTTAAACCAAGGTGGTTTAAATCTCAAGTGCGTGAAAGATAACCCTGCTTTCAGTTGCTATAAATCCCCTTTCAAGGAGCATATTAGGGAAGACCATCTCTGAGATAAGTAAGATAGAGGCCCTTTTCTCAGGGAGCTGATACTTGTTGGGGGAGAGGAACATCCACAGGTCAATAGCATGGAACAATGCTGTTCTGTGGGTGTCCTGGCTGGGAGCACACTGGAGGGAAGCATGGGAGAAATCTCGGAAGGCTTCCTGGAAGTGGTGGGGCTTGAGCTGAGCCTTGGGAGTTGAGTATGATTCGAGATGGTGAGGAGAATGACATAGAAGCAAATTTGGTATCCAGTTAAGATACAGTGACAGGTCTGACATAACATACATTTAAAAGTGCTTCCTTAAATGAATGAAATTATTTAGAAGGCTGATAATAAATTCCTCTAAACATTTCTTTTTAGGATGGCCTGCCTGCTGTGTTAACTTGAACCTCTCTTATTTTTCTCCCCCGTTAATGTTGTATCTCTTCCCCAGTTAGGCTGAAGTTAAGATGATGTCTAGGGCTGATAAAATGATGCCTGTTGATACCAGGGAGTGAGGGTTCTTACTCAGAGGACATATCTCCACAGGCAAATGTTCCCTCTACTGAAGTCTTGTTCACAGTCTCGCAAGAATGAGAGGGTTATTGAAATTCTAAGAGGTCTCCTATTTTTAACAAACCTTTCTCTTATGGTACCAATTTAATGTTTTGTTCCAAGCAACCTGGAATGCAAAATGGTGAAAGGGGGCTCGTTAGGTTTTTATACACAGAGCAGAGTCCACTGAAAATGGCCTGTGGCTTAGAAACAAGGAAACCTGATGGTGCTACTAATTAGCGGGTGGATAAAGTAGCTCACCCAACCTAGCTTTGCCTTTTCCCGTCTAAGAGACAGAGAAAATATTGGCTGCCCTCGTCTATAGGACTTTTGGTTTTGTTCTTTAAAGACACAACAACAGGAAGGTAGGTTTTCACATAGCTCTGGCTTCCAGCAATGGCAGGATTTGGGTGATATTAATCAATGATGAACAGTTTTGTTTTTTTTTCTCTCCTGGAAACAGATGCTTATTAGTTGGAGCTTGAAGATACAGATTTTAAACTACCATGACCAGAAAAATGAACAATCCTGGCAAAGGGGGAAATCGACATCCATATTATCTTTTGTTCAGAATGTGTTTTTATGCTTTATTAGGTCTTTGGGCCTGGGACATGCGATCCCCATTGGGGCACAGCAGAGAGGGTCTTTAGAAAGTGCCTCAGCTGAGAAAACAGTGCCAGGCTCCCACCCCAAACGAAACATACCACGTCTCCATCCCCCTGCACTTGGCCCTCACCTCCACTTCTGCTCCAGAAATCTGCCTTTCTTCTGCTGCTTCTTTTCTTTTCCTTTTTTTTTTTTCCTGAATAAGCCACTGTTTCTTCCTAAACTAAGCAGGGAAGTCAACAAGGTGAGGGCAATTCAGTCTTCATAAACAGATGCCTTTTGAGTTCCCAAGACCTAAGAGAAGGCCCTTCCATGGAAGGCACCTAATTGAAAAGGAGGAAACACTAAGGATTCTGGAACATTCTGCAATGTGTGCAGCTGAAGAGGAGCCAGCCTCCCACCCCTCCTCCATGTGCCATCTCTCCAAATTCATCAGAGGGAAGCTTGCTCTCCCAAGAGCCCATTTTTGTCCGGGCTGTAAAATGAATTCAGCTCCACCATACACATGCTAAACATATGGCAGAAGAGCGTGAAGAGGGAAGTGTGTCCACTGGCACACTGAGGGACAGAGACTGGGATGCATGTTCAATAAAGGGCTGCTTGTATGGGATCGCTCCAGTGAAAGCTGAACTGACCTCAGCTGGTGTGGGTGATGCGCTTGTGCGTGCGTGTGGTATATTTACGAGGCCAACAAATTCCAGCTACTCTGTAAGACTCTTGGTCTAAAGGAGGAAAAAAGTATTGGATGACCCTGTGTGTATATATCGAGGAGGAGGAGTCCCCAGAGATTAAAAATGGAATAGGGGCTGGAATTTTATTTTAATTAGTCTCACATTTCCCTGGAGAGTTTCCTGAGCAGGAGATCTTCTTTCCCCTTTGCCTCTCTGCAGTCAGCTATGGAGACTCACCGAGCTGAGGAGGAAGAGGGGACCACCTCGACCCCAGCTGAATTCTGAAGAAAACTTGGCCTTAGCTTCCAGAAATCCTAAATCACACGTAGGCAAAGTTTTGTCCCCGTCACCAAGAATAAACCAGAAGCTGAATCCATTACTCGCATTTTCAAACTAACCAGAGGACACACTGAAAATCCCTTTCTTGAGTAAGAGATGGCCAGTCTGGCTCAAGGGTGGTACATTGGGTCTTCTCTTGACGTGGCAGGTGAGGACTGCACCCTCAAGTCCTGGTGCCCAGATCACGTCTTCAACCGCTCCCGGGTCACATGCAAGGGAGGGTAGACCAGGAGCAGGGGAGGGGTCCACAGAATCAGCGAGAGCAGCAAGAGGAGGGGACGGGAAAAACCCAGCCAGCGGGCCTAGGAGACAAGCAAGTCTCTCTGCACACAAAAGGAAGGCACCCACCTGGGACAGAAGGGGTTATTGGGTCCTTCCCCGAGCCACGGTGCTGATGTCCTCACGAGGTCTCCAACCCTCAGTAGCAATCTCTAGCATGTGTCAGTATGGGTGGAAAAGCTTCTTCTATCAAGTTTAACAACTTTCTGGTGTAACTTCTGAGAGGGCTGATTGCTTATTCATGTGGAAGCAAGACGCCCAGTTCATTTTGCCTGTTTTTGCTACTCTTTGTTGGGTTTGGGAGGCTGTTATGGGAGCTGCAAATGGCTTCTCAAGTGACATTTGCTGACATTCAGGGAAGTACATTTATCAGTATTCGCCAGCTCACCTCTACCCATGCAATCCATTTTGTTTTGTTCTTCATAGCAACCTCTTTTCCGACACCCGTGCCCTGAAAATGATAAATGGCAACGTGGCATATTTCTCAAGCTGCACTCAAATGTCACTGTGAAAAATCTTTAATGGACTAAGTGTAGCTCTTCACGTTACAACTTGTCAGGTACTGAGAAATTCTAGAGTTTCTCCTTAATCCACGAGTCTTTGGAACCACACACCTGCAAGCAGAGACTAATTATAAGCTATACCAGTCAGACCTGGGCAAGCAGAAACCAAGGAGAAAACATCTGATATCAGCGAATTCTTTTTTATTCTGATTCTTATTCCATTTTTTGCTACTTCCTTTCCTACTCAGAGAGTATGCCAGGTATGAGCAATTCGTTACTCTAATTAAGTGGGGGACAGTGCCCCCACACCAGTCCCCAGACCCCGCCCCCTGCAGGTTTGTAATCCAGTTGTACACTCAGCCTTCTCCATAATAGCTTTTACGCTTCTCCTCCAGGACTTAAAATCACCAGGACTTCTCCCCACCTCCCCCTCCATGCCCCCCAAAACAAAACAACAACAACAAAAAACAAAAACCAAAAGAAAAGAAAACAAAACAAAACAAAACCCCACCTGATTCTGAATCATAAATCCTGGCTCCTAAGTGTTGGCTGTAATGGGGTGGTTCAGAGGTGTCTGAGACATCTGGCTGGAAGAGTCCTTTCTCCTTCCTCCTTAGCCATCCCTTTCCAGAGTATATGGTCATCCTTCAGATCACCGCCTAAAAAGCCTGCCATTTTCCTTCCCTGTGCGCATACCTGTCCGCCCACCATGCCGCTCTCGGGGGGATCAGCCTGTAGGCACTCACTCATCCCTGAGTATGGCTCACTCACTCGGGTTCTACCTTTTCCTAGTCCCTGGAGTGTACTCCAAAGAGAAATCAGCCCTTGCCCACCATAGTCAACGGAGAATTTGTTGATTTGCATGTGTTTGAGATGTGTTCCAACGAGGACATCGTCAACAGTTCACATTGATCTTACAATCAATGTTTGAAGGTCAAAGGAATTGAGAAAGGGTAACTGAAGCCAAGGAGAAGGACTGGTACGACCCAAAACTCTGCCAGCCAAGTTCATCTTTGGCCAGATGCTAAAGACTGTGATGTTTTGGGTTTACTCCTGTTCCTTAAAGCCCCACCCAAGCTCTAACCTTGATACCTGCTTCTAGATTCCTCGGTTTGGGCATCTCCTGGGCTCTCCTGTTTTTTTCCCCCTGATATCATCCTTGGCTTCTCTTCTCCTTTAGGCTTGGCCTCCTGTCTCTTGGGTTGAGTAACTGTCTTATCTGTCTCCTAGACCTCAGGGACCCTTCCAACAAGTATAAGTCTTTGACCACATAGAGGCTCAACAATCTAATTGTCTAACAATCTAAAATCTGTAAAAGCCTCCATTTCTATATTTGTGTGAATTGACTTCACTCATATGTTGCACAAAGAATCACTGGGCACCTCTGTAGGACCCAGCCCTGTGAGGAACTCAAGGAGTGTCCTGGTAAGTGGGAGAAGCAAGAGAAACCCAGTCCAGGTAGCATCACTAAAATGATGGGGGACATTCAGTTAAGGATACAACTGTACCTCAGAGCCAAATGGCAGGAGTACTTGCTTCAGAAAGGTCTGAGACTAGAAGAGAAGTGGCCATTCTCACCCTCACTCACTCTTGCCTCTGCTTAGTTCATGCCTCTCTGCTGATTGACATTCTCTCCCTCTTTGTGTGCATAGTGAACCAAAGCCCCTTCAGTTCTAGAAGTTATAGATTTTCACATAACGTGACCAGCAGACCCCCCAACTCAGTTTTCTATTGACCAACTCCAAACTCCCTAGAGAGAGAGAGTTTGTGTGTTCTATTGGGTTGGAAGTTGACCAAGAGGACTGAGTCCTTATGTGGGTGGGGACTTGTTCTCAGAAGAGAATGTACTGGGTTAGATAGTCTATAACAAATTAGGAACTAAGAGCTCACACTGGGGTATGGAATCTTTAGCTTAAATCTTTTATGGGGTGGAGGTTGTAGTTCTTATTAGTTGCTACTACCTGTAAGTGAATGAGTTTGTCATGTTCTTTCCTGAGGTCTCAGGGAAGTTTGGAAATAACTAGGAAGACGCTGAGTGCTCAAGGGATGGTAGGGAGGATGCTGTGAGTTGTTGAAAAGATTGCACTATCTTTCCAAGGGCTCCGTTGAAACGTGTAGACAAGCAGGGGCAAGGGATGTGGGAAGCTGTGTCATGAGAGCCATTTGAACTTGAGGTTAGAAGAACATAAGCTCCTCGAGTGACTAAATCCACATGGCTTGGTACTTTTAGTTGCTTAGATAGTTCATAGAAGAATTTAACAGGATTAAGGACACAGGCACCCTCTCTCATGGCCCTGGGAGATTCCCTTGTTTGTCTGTTTGAAAACCTATGGACGCTGTTTGCCTTTCTCTTCTTCTCATTTCCTAGAAGGTCAACAGGCCACGCCTGGGGGATCAAGGGAGTGGAGAGTACTTCATTCAGATCTAGGCAACAGGTCTCCCAGGTCCACAATCAGAAGTTTTGAAGACCAGGATTTTTTTTTTTTTTTTTTTGGCTTCACAGGAGCCAATAATTTAATCTAAGGACTCACCTTTGTGGCATCTTCTTCTTAGAAATTGCCTTTTGCATAAATCCGAACTCAACTTCATTCTCCCCGCTCATGAGCTGAGCTGAGGTTATTGGTCAGGGAATCAAACACCCAGACAGGGGGGGATCTGGTTCTGTCTCGGACAATGTTAGGGTCTTTGAAAGAGACAGAAACAATTCCTCATGGGGTTTGGGCCCTGTCATCTACTGAGCCGGGGACAGGTGAGCCAGGTTGTCCCTGGCTTAAGGGGAAGGCTGCCATCCCCCTTAGGGCCAGGCCACAAGATATAATGTTTCAAGCCCCATTTGTTGCCCTTCTCATAAAGCAAGAAGTAGGAAGGAGTTCCTCCCCTGGTTTCCATTGTTCCTCAGAGCGACAGAAGCTCTGGTGGAGTAAAATAGAATCAAGAGACTTTGTTTTTTGTTCTAGCTCATCTGTTCCATCATTCATTCAGCAAATATTCACTGGGTGCTTATCACACTGAGCTAAACTCAGAGGCTGTGCAGTAGTGAAGCAGACACAGTCTATACCATGACCAGAAACATGGGCTCTTCCCATGCCTCAGTTTCCTCATCTGTAAAATGACATGTTGGACGCAATCAGCTGTTCTCAAAGTTCAGCCTGCCTCCAAATCACCTGGAGAGCTTGTTAAAACACAGTTTGCTTGGCCTTACCCCCAGAATTCCCGATTCAGTAAGCTTGAGAATTTGTCTTTCCAGCACATTCCCAGATGATGCCGATGCTTCTGGTCCAGGGACACACTTGGAGGACCCCTGGATTAGATGAGCTCTCAGTCCCCTTCTGCTGTGACAGTCTGTGATGTGGATTGGTTGGTAGTCACCGGAGTAGCCCAAGCAGAAAAGGATTGTGGAAATCCAGCCTGGAAATGGAAAAGTCCCGTAAGTTTCCTGAGCTTAGGGGTAAAGGGATCAGAGATAAACCTGAACAGAGCCACTAAAGCCTTTGCCTCATTATTTTTTTAAAACAATGATTAAAAAGTAATTCCCTAACATGAAAGTTCAATCAGATGCTGGAGAAATTATTTCAACTTTCCATAGGGGAAAAAAAGGCTCCACTAAAAAGCTACAAGGGTATTGATGTCTATTAAATATTTGCTTTTCTCTCTAGCCCACACTAGACTGAGTAATTTGTATTTGGCAGAAACCAGCTGCAATTACATTAGTCAATCCAAAAGCCCAACTTGCTCATACAAAATGCAAACAAATTAGTTAAAATGGCCTAATTAGTAGACTGTAAAAATACAAACTGAGGCTGGCAGCCTGATGTGTGTTAGTCAAGAACGCTGTCTTCCCGCTCAGGGAGGCCTGGAGCTAAGCAGACCATCGGACTCAGCTGATTAAGGGTCTTCTCTCGGGACCCCGATAGCCAGTGACCCAGCCGAACCCTGGTGGTTCTGCCGTAGGTAACCACATCCTGTCCTGGCCCAATGCATGGCCTCGTCTTTGGCCAAGTGGGTACAATGGAAAGAATGTGGGATTTGAATGTAGGCGAACCTGAGCTTGAATCTCTCATCCAGCTACTGCTTTAGACAAGTTGCTTGACTTCCCCGAGCCTCTTGTTTCCTGTTTAAAATGGAAGTAATGTAGCCTGTACGAAAAAGTGGTTGTGAGAATTAGCAATTAACGTAAGTATGTGCCTGGCACTTAGTAGTTCTGTTATTAGTTAATGTAGGTCTGGGTTTCCTCTGCCTTCACATACCAGAAGGACCCTACAGGCCAGCCTTCTGACTCAGATGTGAGGCTCTGGTAGGCAGTTTTGTAGATATTGGATGAGGTAATGACCCTCAGTGTCGACCAAGGTAAAGGATTATACTCAGAGTATTGTGATGTGACTCAAACAACTCATCTGTGCTGCGTCCCAAGGGGCCACAACCTGCAGCCTGATACGTGCCTGGGTCACAGAATCAGAGAACTGGAAAGGACTGTAGATAATCATCCAGTTTGGGGGTTCAAACCCTCACTGTGCATCAGAATCTCTTGGGGAGCTTATAAAAAAATGCTGCAGTCAAGACCCTACTCCCAGAGATTCTAATTCAACCAGCCTGGGAGGGACCTAGGCATCAGTGTATTTTAATGCCTCCCCTGGTGATTCTAAATGAAGTCAAGGTTAAGAATCATTCCTCTAATCCAAACCCTTTATTCTGTGGAGGAAAACAAAAACAAGCAGGCATGCAATAAAAATCTTAAAAAATGCACCAGGGAACAAAAGAGTGACAACCTAGAGACACAGAGAGGTGTGAATTATCTAAGGTCACACGGAATTAAGTTTTCCTAAGTTCATTTCTTACGCAAATTGTTGGATCAGATCATTGGCTCTGATGGGAAGGAATGTTTGTAGGCAGCCTATAGAGAATCAGGGGCTTTCTACCAGACTTTCTTCCTAAAGGAAGCTAGACTTTGGTGACAACCAACACCTTGTATTTTTATAATCTCTTCCCACCAAAGCACATTCCCTGCTCAGTTTTGGTCACATCATCAGCCAGATTAAGACTGAAGTCCCAGGGAAGTTACACAGCCAATCAGTGACAGACACAGACTGAGATGCCCAGGGTTGGGTGTTGGACAAATCGAGAGTCCCTGCCAACTCTGGCCACCAGACTTTGTGAATCATGTCAGGTGGTCCTCATCCACTAGTGGATTCTATCCAGAGGCAGACAGCAGAGTTACACACTTATTTAGAGAGGACCAGGGATAGAAGCTTTCCTGCGTGAGTGGAGAGATGTGTGGTTCCCTTCTTGTGTGACACTTACCTCCAAAAGAGAATCTAAACCCTCAGGGGATGTGCTTCATTTATTTTGTCTCCTGCATTTGGTAAGTGCTTTTCTGAATCCTGCCTCCGTACTGCTGGGCCTCTGCTGGCTCCAGCACAGTGGGACACTTGGGCTCAAAGGAGGTTGGAACCCAAGGAGAATCTAAGGGCTCCCCCAACCCTGAGGGAAGGGGGCAGGAAGGGATGGTTCTGCTCCTGTCCCATTCTCCAACTCCAGGCTCCATCCTTGTCACGCCAGTCCCCAGAACCAAAACCTCAGGGACCATGGAAATACACTATCATGTTTGACAGTGTGGCATCCAATAATAATTTCATCACTACTTACATTTGGATCTCTCTAAGTACCCTTAGATACAATTCACTTTCACAATTCGGATTGTGGCAAGGCAGGGGGTTGAGGTTAGATGCCTGGATTTGCCTATCTTCCTAAGTCAGATGCTGAGCTCATTAATTCTTAGTCTTTATTTCCTTATCTCTAACACATCATTTAAGGTTAAATATTTCCTTCTAAGAACAACTTTACCTGATTTCCACAATTTTTGAAATGTACTATTTGATCTTACAGTATTTGCTAATTTTCCTTAGTGAGTGTTTGTTAGAAGAAAAATTAGTTTGTCTGAAATTCCTTGAAATGTATTTTTTTTTCTAAGTATAGACTTTGAGGTTGCTAAGTATTTTTTTTCAATACATTGAAGGTGTTTTTTTCCCACTGTCTTCTCGGCTTCCATTGTTGATATTGGGAAGCCAGTTGTTACTCCAATGAGCATTCCTTTGAAAATAATGTGTTTTTCTCTCTGGCTGCTCTTAAGATTTTCTCTTTGTCTTTTGTGTTCTGTAATTGCAGTATGATATGCATGGGTGCAGAATGATATGACATGCGTGACCACTGTATTGATCTGTATTGATAAATATCAGTAGTAGGTTCAGATTGATAAACAAACCAGACACAGACTTGGATAATTCAGATGATGTCGGCTTATCTAAAAAATACAGGTAGAAGTCAGTGCAGTGAGAACACAAAGCAGACAGAGACAGAGATGTGAGCTTCTGGACCCCACTTTTCATGAGAGTATCTCCTTATAGATGGCAATTTCTAAGTGAGTGAGTGTCGTATCAGACTCTCTGCAAAAAATATCTTCCCTTTCCAAGCTCAATCTCATGTACAATCTTGGTGTTATATAATATAGAGTATGACCACAAAGTTCAGTACAGTATAATATAGTATGCTGGTGTATGACTGTTATCCTTACTAATCACTCCCAGCTTGGTCTTAAACCTGACATGAAACTAGGACAAAGGTCAGGGACCAAAGTATCTCTGCAAGTCATACTAGGTGTTGGGCCTTTATTGCCATATAATTTTATCTTTTATTTATCCTTCTTGGCATTTGGGGAGCTCAGAATCTATGGAAAATTCTTATTTTTTCGAATATTACCTCTGCCCTACTCTCCTCCCCTCTATAATTTTCTTGAGATGTGTGTAAAACATATTCATTCAATCCTACCTCACTCTTACATTTCTTTCACCTTATCTTTATCTTTCTGAGCTGCATTCTGAATAATTTTTTTCCAGATCTATATTCCAGTTGTCTATTTGGTCTATATCCTAGGTGTCTAGTAGCATATTTAGTGTGTCTAAACTTCTATTGACGCCATCGATTGAGTTTTTAATTTCAACAATTTGACTGATTGATTGATTAATGGATAAAAATTCTGCTGGAATTCTTTTCCAATCTGTTTGGGCATTTTTATAGCCTCTTATTTCTAGTCATACTACTAATCCTTTCCTTTATTTCTTTAAATGTATTAAACATAGTACTTTATATTTGATCATTTCAACATCTGATGTCTCTGTGGGTTCAGTTTTGCTGTTTGCCGACTCTTACTAATGGTACTTTGTTTCCTTGAATGCTTTGAGATTTTTGACTGTGAGTTTGTAGCTTTAAAATTTTATCATGGGAATTCTTCGAGGTCTGGCTTCAAGTTCATCCAGAGAGGTAGCATCTGATTTCCTAGGTACCTGGGACCACGACTGATTTAGATTCACTTCCTCAAAATTTTAACTTGAGGCTTCCTGGACCACCCAGGGAGTATAAATTTGATGTGCAAACCCATGGAAAGCTGGCCATGGTTATAAATTCTCAGAATAATGCTCCCCTCTATTTACGATCAAAATTAGTTATATGTAATTTTCTTTGTAGTTCCTGTGGTAGAAATAAAGTTTAGGTTGTTTTTCATTTATCTTTACACATGGAGCAATAATTCGGGAATCTCAGTTTTATGCACAGGGGATCTTGACCAAATCCCCCACCATAGATAAGCAGTAGGCTTTTTCTTCTTCCCCTCTTGCTCTGTGAGGCTGTGAAAACTGAAACCAAATTTTATATGATTTGGCAAATGCCCTCAAGGTCAAAGCCAACACCAGTGCTTATTTCTTATTTCTCTGAATTTTCACTTTGGGACTGAATATTCCTTAGTTTCTTTCCAACTCATTAATACATTTTAATATGTTCTTTTTATTTTATCCAGAATTTATAGTTGTTTTCATTGGGAAAGTTGATCAGAGTATTTAGTCCACTGTCTTGTAAGAAATGGACATGGCCACCGACTATCTTTCTGATTTGGGGCAAACAATTGATTTCTCTAGACCTCAGTCTCCTCCTCTATAAAATCATGTATTTCCTAGGACCATTTAAGAATCAATTGAGATATTGTACAAGAAAGATCTTTTAAACCATAAAGTAAAGCAGTACACTAATATTAGAGCCCTTTGCAAATCTGTATCTGATAAGAAGGATTTCTTTTTCCTTTTCTTTTTTTTAAGATTTCATCTATTTATTTGACAGAGAGAGACACAGCAAGAGAGGGAACACAAGCAGGGGGAGTGGGAGAGGGAGAAGCAGGCTTCCGGCTGAGCAGAGAGCCCGATGCGGGGCTTGATCCCAGGACCCTGGGATCATGACCTGAGCCGAAGGTAGACGCTTAACGACTCAGCCACCCAGGTGCTCCAAGAAGGATTTCTTTTTCATTAAGACGAGTGAAGAAAGCCAGCACAGGCTATTTATAAGACAGGTCAGTATTCATGTATTCATTCAACAAGGATTTGCCAAGCACCTTCTATATGACACTTTCCTAGCCAGAGGTTTACCTGATTCAATTATTTCTGGAGGGGTTGAACCCCAAACAACATTGTGGTTTATTTAAGAGTTAAAACAAAACGCAGAAAACTTGTGCTGTTTACTTATATCTTTTTTTTTTCTTCTAAACGACAGACACAAAACTGACATGCCTTTTGTGGTACATCCCGGTTTCCTTTGCTGACCAAAACGCATTTGCTTCTTTAAGAGTCCTGATACCTACTGGGAATTTTTCTCAAGGACTGTTTTTTGTATTTGTTTTGTTTTGTTTTTTTAAAGATCTTATTTAATTATTTGAGAGAGAGAAAGCATGTGTGCACATGAGAGAGAGAGAGAAAGGAGGGGAGTGGGAGAGGGAGAAGCAGGTTCCCCACTGAGCAGGGAGCCCAATGCAGGGCTCAATCCCAGGACCCCGAGATCATGACCTGAGCCGAAGGCAGATGCTTAACTGACTGAGCCCCTCAGGCGCCCCTCAAGGACTGTTTTTGACTCAAGTTATTTGTGTACAGCCAGGGCCAGCCCTGGGAGGGGCAAGGCTGTGTGAGTCTAGACTAGGAGTTAGAAAACCAGGGTTCTAATTCCCCTTTTTGCTACTTGACTGAACCTGGGAAAATCACACCCCTCAGTTCTCAAGACCACAGTCCCATTCCTACAAAAAAAGGAATACTCATCACAGCAGCGTTGTGAGGGTCAAGTGAAGGAATGTCTATGAAAATACCCTGGGCCTTCTGAAACTTTCTACAGTTTTGGGGAAAGGAATCATGATTGCCCAGCATTAGAAATGATTTATTGTCATACCTCTTCCCCTCCCCACCACCCAACTAATAGTATCTCAGGCCAGAAAGAATTTACAGGGAACATTCTCTCAGAAGCCAGAATCTGAGAATGCTCAAAACTGTGTATGATAGGGGACACATCCCTGTTTGGCTGCAGGCCCCTGGCTCCAGGAAAGAGTCACATTCCCACTGCCCTTGACCGCGGCAGCACCTGTGTGCTTGCCTCTCCCCAGCTGCCCGCCTCACTGGGGGCTTCGGCCCCCCGGAAAAGGACTGCAGCCCTCCCACGACCCGGCCGGACCAGACCTGCCTCCTCTGGGCTGGACATGCAGAGTGCCAGAGCCGGCTGGTCTGCAAAGGGCTGTGGTATCAGGGGGTCAGTGTCAGGACGTGCTGACTGCAGAGGACACGGTGACAGGCTGAGCTGGGGCAGTAATTAGACAGTGAGAGCTTCCTCCAGCAAGCTATAATCAATAGGTCCGCTTACCAAGGGAAAAAAAAAAAAAAGATTAAAGTAAAGCAGATGGCAGAAGATAATAGCATCTCCCACTTAACTCGAGTTTTCTCTGGTCAAAGCCTTTTCACCACCATTTTCTTATCTGGTCCACAGTACCTCCATTCTCAGATCCTCTGGTGGGTGTAGCTGCTGGTTTTATAGGCAAGAAAGCCGAGGTAGAGAGAGAGGAGCTGACCAGTCTTGCTGTGAGAACTGAGACATTGCCATTCTCCTGTGCTAGCCTTCCCATCATCAGTGTCTCAGAGAGAATGCAAACGTATTGACTAATTCAACACATTTTATTGAGCACCTGCTATATACCACGCACTGTTTCAGGCATGATGGATACAGTCGCTACTGAGACAAAGTCCTCTCCTCATGGAGGTTCCTTTTTAGTAGAAGACAATACACCAATAAATGAACAAGATAATTGCTACGAAGACCATAAAGTAGAACAATAGAAGGGAACCAGCAAGGCTAACTGAGCCTGGAAAGAGCTCTCTGGGCAGGGGACCTCTGAGGTAGGACCTGAATATCAAGAAGTTACTTGAATGTCAAGAAGAGGAAGAATAATGAAGAAAGAGGGAAGAACAAATGAATCATTAACTTCATTAACTTCATTAATTGTGAATTAATAGTGCAATGGGTCTCGTGGTCCATCCATATTGAAAAAGGAAGCTGAGAGAGGAAGTTCTATGAAGCCCAGGGATGCTGCCCTGGAAAGTTAGAGCCTCCCTCTGAAGCTATCTTCTCAGGCTACCAGCTTTCTTTGCTCCTCACCTCAGATTGCTCATCTGTGAAATGGACATTTGCTCCTCACCAATTTAGACACCTTCGCCTGGAGGCCACAGTGAAGAGTTACAAAGCATTAGACCCGTGCTATCCAACCCCACCAGCAAGGGCTTGCAAATTCTTTAGACACATAGTGAATTTTAAATATTTCCTCTTTTAAATAATGTTACCAAGACAGCTAAAAGGTAAGCCACTCTAGGGGTGCCCAGCTGGCTCCGGGTGGCTCAGTCGGTGGAGCATGTGACTCTTGATCTTGGGGTTGTGAGTTTGAGCCCCATGTTGGGTGTAGAGATTACTTAAAAATCTTAAAAAAAAAAAAAAAAAAAGGTGAGCCAGTCTTTTCTCCGCACTTGGATTAAATTCAATTTGGTCTAGTTGGACATGATGACATTGACTTCCTAAGGCTTTCAATAACACCACTATCTCGCAACTTGACATGGTCTCTCCACTGTACAGAGCCCTTTGATAGCTCTTAGTAGACATCTACTAGATTATAAGCCCCTTGAAAGCAAGGACCTTTTCTTACTCATCTTTGTCCACATAGTAAGGGTACAATAATCGTTTGTGAGATTGACATGTGGATGACATAGTTTTTGTCCCCGTCACAATCCTTTTCCCCATCCCCCATCTTCATGTATCAGGTGAGGAAACTGAGGCACAGAGAGTTTGAGAGACTTGCAGTCTCTACACAGACTCACTTGACTTGATTGGAAATTTTTCTTGGTACCTCTAACCCCAGGAGCAGCAGAAGCATCAATGAAGTTTTCAGAGACAGACACAAAAGTAGTAGAGATTTCTCTTTGCTTGAAAAGTCTGAGTCAGGAATGTCAAATCTTACGATCTAAGTGGAATTGCTTAAAGAGATCTTACAGACCCAGAACTCACAGGTTCTTCGTGTAGGAAGGGACTGATAAGATTATTTAGCCTTGGTCTGCGGATAGATAACCAGGCCAGAGTTACCTGAACTTGTCAAGGTCATCTAGACGGCTAAATACTTATATTTAGTGCAGCCTCACCTCCCTTTACAAAAGGACCCCAGGGGTAGGGCCTTGAGGTTTCATGTCATTTGCATTTGGATTGCCTCAGATGTCAATCAGTTCTAGCCACCTGCCAAGAAAGTTGCAAGCCTAAGACTTTCTTTAAGGAGGGAGAAAGACGTGATAAAACCAGTTTAGCTGTTTTAATGAGACTGGAGAAAATGTAGTCAGTAGAGTCAGATAGAAACACAATACATTTGGACATCATTCATTTTACCAAAACAAGGACTCCTTCTGAGGCTTCTAAGATAGTTCAGGCTGCTGAACAGATACAGCCGAAGAGAGCCCAATCTTAAGAGCTCCTTAAAATCGGGCGCCTGGGTGGCTCAGTCGTTGAGCATCTGCTTTCGGCTTGGGTCATGATCCCAGGGTCCTGGGATTGAGTCCCACATCGGGCTCCCTGCTCGGCGGGAAGCCTGCTTCTCCCTCTCCCACTCCCCCTGCTTGTGTTCCTGCTCTCGCTGTCTCTCTCTCTGTCAAATAAATAAAATAAAAATCTTTAAAAAAAAAAAAAAAAAGAGCTCCCTGAAATCACTTCTCCTTTTTTTTTTTTTTTTAAAGATTTTATTATTTTTTTAGCTAATCTCCATACCCAACGTGGGGCTCAAACTCACAACTCAGAGATCAAGAGTCACATGCTCCCCCAATTGAACCAGCCAGGTGCCCCTGAAATCACTTCTCCTATACATTGGTTCTCACTCTTGGTTGCACACTGGAATCATCTGGAAAATTTTAAAAAGCACTACTGGCTATGTCCTATTCCCAAAGATTTGATTCAGTTTTTCCATGATGTGGCCTGGACACTGAGATATTTTAAATCTCGGCAGATGATTCTGTGCTACAGTTAAGATTGAGAACAATGATCTATAAGGGGCCATCCCAGGTGAGCAAAGGAGGAGGATGCTAATATAAGAAAGAAGAGAATGTGTCCTTTCCTCAATACCTTGCAATCTCTGTGCTGGGACAGTTGTTTCCTCTAAGGGGACCAGCCATCCACTTTGTTGTCCTAGTTTTGGCACTGAAAGTCCACGCCCCCCCGCCCCCCAGAAACCCTTCAGTACCAGCCAAACCGGGAAGGCAGATAAGTCTATTACCTCAACCCCAATGCAGGTTGTCTCTGTTCTGCATAATGGAAGTAGGGGAAGTTGGGGGGTGGCAAGCAGTAAAGGGAGCGGAGAATCAAGTTGATGAGGGCCGGGATCTGCAATCCCTCCAATGTACAATTTCATGATCCCCTAATTTCGTGGAAGTCCACCAATTCAAAAATACTTGATATGAAGAACTTTTTCTTTACAAAACTGAAAAGGGGGCCGAGTTTCATTCCAGGGTTGAAAGAGTAGGGGACACAGGCAAGCTTCTGAACTTGAAGTGGCCTTGATAAGTCCCCAAGAATCTGCACACATTTTGTGAGAGGGCTTGGGACTCGGAATCGGTGTGATTGGATGACTTTTGTACCCAGACCTTGGAGCAAGGTGGCTTCCAGGTGACATCTGAGTCCAACTGGCATTTATCATATACATTAACCCCTTCACCCGACAGCTTTCATGCGCCAGACACTGTTCCTGGGCTCATGCCCAAGGTGGATGAAGGTGGTGGGTGTGGACACCGGTAAGGGGTTCTTTGGTGTGGGACTGGGTGGGGGGTGGCTAGACAGGCCCAGCTTGGGTATCCGAAGAAGGGAAAACAGCTTAGCTAGCTTCACAGAGAGTGGGACCCTGTTTTATTGATCATATTATAAATGACAAATCATGCCAGCTTGATAGTGGCCATTGGCCAGGGATGTGACATAATTAAAGGTACAGAAATCACTTACAAAAAGACCTCACAGGCCCCAATTGTCCCCGAAGCAGACGAGACAAGCGGTTGGAAACGGACAATTTCATTTTCTTTTTGTGCGGGCCTCCATTCCACCTCACCCTTGCCATCCCCTGAGGGACTGCATTTGAAAAGTTTCCGATTGGCCTTTGGTGCTCTGGTTTTTCAGAGGGAAGGAAAACACCTATTAAAAATGTTCGTTCCGGGCGGATGGTTGCTTCCAGCAGCCTCCGGTGCTGGAGTAATGAATCTAGAATCCTCAGTCCTTGCCCAAATCTCAATGGCTAGTAATTAAATTTCCACTAACAGTTTGTTTTATCACCTCAGTTAGCTTGTTGACATATAATAGGTGCTGCTGAGAGGTACAGCTAGTTAATGATTTGCTTTTACATATTGATATTAGTACCCAGAGTGGGGACATCTCCTCTTCAGAATATGATTACTATTTTGAAATCTTAAGCACAGGAGGGAAATCCATTTCTATAAATTAAACAAGAAGTTCTGAGAACTTTTATCTTCTGTTCCCATCCAGACACTAATGCATCTCATTTACTTTGTGCCGTTCCCCTGAGTTATCTGTGTCATGCAGGCAACTCTTACATGTCGCATTAACTATCTATTGAAAAAAGCTCGAAGTGTGCTGGTAACAGCGCCTTGAGCCAGGATGCAAGGTAGGGAGCAGAACGGGGAAAATTCATCACTGTTCCATTGCAAGTTGCTTGGATATTTCCCTTCGAAGAGGAAAAGAGCCCACGTCAGCTGAAGATGGAGCTATAGCAAAACTGAGACGGCATTCACGATGGCCTCCAAGCCCACGCCAGTGGTCCTTTTTCTTTTCCCCATCCTCAAACTACGAGACATCAGTTATCTCTGCAAACTAGTGGTGGGGCTTCTATGCCAGCCACTCACTCCTGAAGCAAATAAATTATTTGGGATTCATTTCTGATGTGAACGAAAGCCCAGTCCAGTTCTCTGGGGGTGGGTTCGGGAAGGCATGCGCACACCCCGGCCTCTGTCTCTGATGCCCAGGACGAGGTCTTCCTGTTACTAATGCCGGCGTGGGGAAGGAGGGCAGTCCAGAGCCGGCTTCATCTCCAGAGTGGCTGCCCCTTAACGTGTGTGGCTTTACACGGACTGACAAACATGTTCCCTGCATACCACAGAGTGACAGCTACAGGGTAAGGGGGGGACAGATGTCCTGGTCTGAAAATTCCTCTTGTGTATTGAGGATGCCAGCCACCTGGAGCGGTGATAGGCACTGGTGTGTACAGGATCTGAAACGGAGTTGATGTGATGTCATTTTGGCTCTCTTATAACCTGGTTATCGCTCGCCAAGACTTCACGTCTGATGAGTCCGTCTGGAGGGGACAGCGGGCTTTATCAGCCTCCCTTCCCAACACTCCCGTCAACTTCAGAAATTCGGTGAAGGAATTTAAGATGAGGTGTCACTTCTTCCTATCAAATTCTTGTGTGAGCCGCCCCCGAGTCCTCCCTTGGAAAACATGAATCAAGGAGGGAAATGAAGTTTCAGCTGGTTTCGACCTGGTGATGCGTTCTGCACTCCCATCTTCCTAGGTTAGCGTCTCCTGGCTGGCTCTGGGCTGTCTCCTGTGAGTTCTCTTTGTCAGCAGCGCTCGTGGGGGGCAGGACATCGGTGCGACAGCAAGCACCACGAGTGTGCAGCTCGCAGGAAGGGTCAGGGCCGCTGGAGACAGGCAAGGCTGCTCCTATTGATATCCCTGTCTGAATGTGGGGAAATCATCCAGTAAACTGCTGACAACGTAAATCCTCCCTAGCCTCCCCCTCTTTACTTCCTCCGGTAATTTTGCCACTGTAGCTCCAGGGTCCCTGGCAAAGCCCAGACCACACAGGGTGTTTTAGGGCCCCGATCCTGCCAAGTTTCCTGGCAAAGCAGGGAGGCTGGCTCCTGTGGCAGTTTCACGCTCTCAAACCCACCCCTCACCCTCCGGCTGCAATGGTTTCTCCTGCCGTGGATCTGTGCCCTTCTCCCATCCTGAAGAGAAAAGATGTGTGACAGAAGCGTTGATCAAGCCCCGCCTTGAGCATAGAGTTTATTTATAAAAAAGGGATGTGGGCGTCATAGAAGCACTCGATGCCCACAGGGTGGGGAGTGGGGGATGAGTTTGAGAAGGCACTTGCCAAGGGAGGAACCAACCAATGGCAATGATATATCTTGGGTACCATATTGTTTCTGATGGCCAACGCTGCTCTACTGACTGAGCCAGCCAGGTGCTCCAGTAATGCCCCATCCCTTTTACCAAGAACAAGACGATAAACTGATTTATAGTGGCACATCAGGAACTCAGTACATGGCCCTCAATCCTAGCTAATCTGATTTTGAAAGAAGAACCAGTAAAGACCAGTGTTTAATCCAGGAGAGATGAGTCTCTAGTGGTGGAATTGCAGCCCCCAGAAGATCTGACATTTTGGAACCCTGGTGAAATATTTATCAGGGTCTGTTGGCTCACACTCTCTGAACATTGGGAACGTGGGTATTATAACATTAGGCTTGCTTCTTACTCTTGTCAGAGCTACAGGATGTGATGTTTGAGGACATGCAGATGGTGCCACGCAAGCAGTAAACTGTGTAACATAATGTCATTATTTTCTCTAAGAGGATGTAGTTTCCCTTAGTGAGTAAAGTCTAGACCTTCAACGATGTAGTCCAAGAAGCAGAATCTGCCCGCTGACCTTGAAACAGGAATTCTGGCCCACTAAATTCCATGTCGGCTCCAAGGAACGCTTCTGCCCTTTGAGACTCTGTCCTCAGCAGGCACAATAGGTCCACTGTTGCTTCCTGTATCAGACAGAGCTGGGTTGGGGGAAACATAAGCCACTTTATAGGTTTTAAGCAGGAAGGTGTTTCACACAGGATTAAATATGAAGCCGTTTAGAAGGGCTGTAGGAGCCGGTTCTCGCTGGCTCCAGGAACGACTCCTAGAACATCACCGCAGAACTGACCCTCCAGGGAGCTGCTTCTTCTGCCACTTCCTGAGAGGCGGGAATCTGGAGACCAGCACTGGAATCAGTCCAAGAGCACATCGTCGAGGTGTGAGCCAGGAATCAGGGAGAACCCTCTGACACAGCAGCCTCTCACCTCCCCCTGGGACACTGGGGGTCTGTGCCGAAAAGCCCAATATTTCACCGACCGTGCTAGCCAGGAGCAAAGGAAGGCAGATGCTCCCCTCCCCGCCGCACCTTCCAAATCTCGTGAGAGTGTATATAATCGGCAGAACGTGATGGACACCCAGAGCCCCAGCTGCAAAGATATCTACAGTGTTTGGTTTTTCAGCCTCTCGTTTGTCAAGACAGAAACAGAGATGAGGGCGCCTGGGTGGCTCAGTTGGTTGGGCGACTGCCTTCGGCTCAGGTCATGATCCTGGAGTCCGGGGATCGAGTCCCGCATCGGGCTCCCTGCTCGGCAGGGAGTCTGCTTCTCCCTCTGACCCTCCTCCCTCTCGTGCTCTCTGTCTCTCATTCTCTCTGTCTCAAATAAATAAATAAAATCTTTAAAAAAAAAAAAAAGAAAGAAACAGAGATGAATGCTGAGGGCGATTCACCATAAAGCTCCATGCTCTACGCCTTAGCAGAGCTGAGACAGGCAGGAGTTCTCCAAGACTTCAGTAACTTTTTTGAAAGAGGACAAAAGGGCAACAAACATAAAAAGTGTAAGGAATTCAAACAGCTCACATAGCTTTCCTGTTCTGACTCCTGCTAGTGTCTTGAGGAACATTCACTCTTGCCCCAAAGATTAGCACCTCTTCACAGACGTCTTCTTGGACCGTCCCAGGTGACAGGCTCTACTCCTTTTGCCTGCACTGCTTTCTTTCAGTTCACAGTAATAAAGATAGGGAATCCCTGCCCCTCCCCCTAGGGTCTGTCCTTTGTACCCATTTTCCCATCTAGTGGCTATGCTTCTTCCTCTGGTATTGGCAACCGGAAATGACTCATCCTTCAGATGAAACCCACCTATCAACCAAAGTGAATAGGATAGTATAGCTAGGGTAGCAGGGGGATATTGGCTAGAATGCTTTGGGTTGCAAGTAGAAAAAATAAGCCAATCAAACCAGCTGGATTTATCATTTTACATAAAGCCCAGAGAAGGTAGACTTTATATACAGTCTGATTAGGGAATCAACTCTGTCTCTCTGCATTTCTCTTGGCTTTACCTTCCTCTGTGTGTTGGCATAGGGTGACTTCCCTCATGGCCACAAGATGGCTGCAGAAGCACTAAGGACAATATATTATTCATTCACTCTAGGGAAGAGGGAAGGTACTCTCCCCAAATCACCACTCAACGGTCCTGAGTTTCTCTCAGATTGAATCACCTGCAAACTGGTCATCAGGTCCTGGCCTACACCTGCTGTTCTCTGACCCTCTTATGTTGTGGACGAAACCAATTCTACCCAGTTGATTTGCCTGTTACCCTCTGGGGAGGGATGGAATTGAGCTGCGATACAACCCACTTGCAGAGACCGTGGCTGGCTTTCGTCTTGCAGCCCTGGGAGCCAAACTGCACACTGACCCCATGTTGAGCCTAAGATATGAACAACTGGAGGCATGTGCATGTGCATCAGGGGCAGGACTGCCCATTTGGTGATTTTGGGTGAGGCTCGTGCTGGGGGCTGGGCAAAATCAAAAGTTGAGCTCATGGGGCTCCTGAACAGCCTGTGTCCTGGCCACCATCTCCCCGGCTGAAACACACGTGCCTTCAGAACACAAGGAAACAGGTTTCTACCAGTGTGCTGTACCCCAACATCAAACTTGAGATCCCTTCCCTTTCCACCTGGGGAACACCTGCAGGAAACAGCACAGAAAAGATCTACATTTGGGGCGAGGTAGACCAAGTTTCAATGTTGTCTGTGCCACCTACTGTCCTGAGCCTCAGCTTCCTTATCTACAAATGGGCATCATGATACCTCCTAGTTCGTAGGATTGTAGTGAGAACTGAACAAATAATGTCAGCAGATAACCTGGAACAATGTCTGGCATATTGGTGTTTCTTAACCATCTCTTCCCCCCGACTCCCAAGGAATCAAAATGAGCACCAACCTGGTAGATAGTGTTGTCTCATGGTTACAGGACACCAGCTAACCTCCTTAGAAGTCCAGGACACCTGCTGTTATTTAGAAGAATGTGGACATTGAGCGACTGGTCAATATTGAAAGCCTATGATGTCCATGCCTAGTGCTATTTAAGGTGCTGGGGAGTGGGCAGAAGAATGGGAAATTGGTGGTCTTTGCTTTTGAGGAACTCAACTTGGTCAGCTCAATAAGATTTATGCCAATGAGGATCCAGGAAATCGTGTCTTTGGGTCTCTTTGGCCTCCTATGATCTTCTGGATCAATGTCAAGGTTGAAATTGTACTGTCCTTGTAACTGCTGAAGATAGTCGTAGTCATGTGACAGTGTGCCCTCTGAAATGCTTCCTTCACTCTGGACAAAACTGTAAAGGTGCCAGGTTTGGCCACAGGGATTCTGAGCTCAGCTGTCTTCACCTGACCTCCCAGAGACCTCTCTCATTTCTTTCCCTCCAGCCTCGTTTCAGGAACATTATTTGAACAGCAAATTTGCGGGCTAATACTTGCTATGCACTAAGCAGTGTTCTAAGACCTTTATATATATTGGCTCAGTCGATGCTCACAGCAACATTATGAGATAGGTACTGCTACTATGACAGTTTTATGGACATTCAAATAGAGACAGAGAATTTTCCCAGGCTCACACAGGGAGTAAGTGGAGGAGCCTGTGTGTGAGCTCAGAGCCTGAGACCTTCTATCCACTCCTGTCCCTCTATGAGATATGGTGGGAAATCTGCTAGGGTTTCAAAGGAAAAATTTTTTCCATGACAAAAGAGCAGCCCAAGGAAAAAACTCTTTTGCCCCCTTCTCTCTTTCCTTGCATGTTCTTGAGCTAAGGAGCAGTGGCAGCCATCCTGTAACCATGAGACCACAAGCTTGAGGACAAAAGCCAAAAAGTTCAAGACGGTGGAATAAGAATGCAAACAGCCTGGTCTCCTGATGATGGTACTGAGTTACTAAACCAACCCTCAGACCACCAATCTCCAAACTTCTTTTAAATAAACAATTAAGATCCTTACCAGTAAACTATAGTTGGTCAGATCTTTTGTTACTTGAATCCAAAAGCTTCCAAATTGATATGGAGGTTTTCCACATTGCAGCTTGAAAAGCCTCTCCACAAGGGTAGCCGTAAACCCTGCAGCTTGACAATAAAAAATTCTAACCCTCTTTGGCCATTAGGTTACTGATACCAGTTAAGGTCCATTATTTTAGCAAACTTGGCAACAAGAATCCTATCTTCAGGAGGAAGAGTTGGAAAAATATCTTGTGGTCATGATCAGTGATACGAATGTAACTTTCCCAAGTAAACTTGAACCCAGTTTCTGCAATGGCCCAGTAGGCACTCACCATGGAGGGGGTGATGGTGGGGCAGGGTGCAGAGCAGAATCAAAGAGCCCCACCAGAGCACTCTTCTTGGGGACCACCGTCAGCATTTTCTCTGAGGTTCTGAGTCATTATCCAAGAGAGCAAGGCCAGAGAGAGTTCTGAAGAGCCCTTGTAAGCTGGCAATTCTTTGAACGTCATGACTCTCAGCTGAAGACCCATCTCCCACCTTGGGTTGAAATCAGGAATATCTACCTGCTTTACACCCACACTGAGGACAATTACGAATTCAGCACAATTCAGTCAAATCCAACCAAACCCACACTATTCAAGATGGCACAGTGTAATACGGCACAATGAACCCAATGACCAAAGCTAGAGCAGATGTGTGTGCATACACACCTGTGTGTGTGTGTGTGTGTGTGCGCGTGCAGGCAATGAACCTTACCTTAGCTGCACGCTCCTTCCTTCCTGGGTGATTTTTTTTTACCATCGGAAGACTGCCACCTTCCTCATCAACAGCTCTCTCCTCCAGGGTACTAGGAAGAAGTTGCAGTCAACAGGGGAAAGGTGCGTCCTCTCCCAATGGGCCCTGCCAGGGTCTGAGGTCCAGGGGCTTCTCAGCTTGAACGTCACCAGGCTTTTGTCTCCCTTTTATAAGCTGATCACTCATATTTCTATATAGACATTTTAAAAACACTTGACTTTTTACAACGCAACACATCATTCAACCCCTTTTTTCCCATTAAGACATTATTCTGTAACGTCTCTTTGCTATTTTTAGGACCATTGATTTCTTTTTGAATCATTCTGCCTGCGTTATTCGTGATGTCCTCAGACAATACTTTTGGTCTGACTCTTCTATCGACACCTAGCAGAGGCATCCTGCCGATCAGTTAGCAGACACAGCAGGAGGGATGGGGCTGGGGAAGGAACCTCAGCTCCCTGGCCCCTCCTCTTCTTCCCCTGCAGAAATAATCATGGTAACAATAATGACACCACCGCCCTGCATTTATGCGGAACATTGTACTTTTCAAAGAGCGTGCACCTTTCAATGAATGACACATAATATCTTTCAAAGGATGAGAACAGAACAGTAAGCCAGAGGAACAATTTTTGATTGGGGTAGGCAAGGGTGGGTAGCAGTACTTGTACCCTGGGCTTTTTCCTTACCAGTTTCACATCTCTCTTGAGGAAGGGAAATCTATTCTGTTGATCACCTCATTTATTCCCAGGTCTGGTCCTGTGATTATACCACTCTGTACTCCTTGGCCCAAGGTGGGGACAGTTGCCTGCCAGCCCTCAATACATCTGAAAGCATAGAATTTTCTAAAAGCTCTATACTCTAAAGCATCTCACTCTCCTCACTCGCTAGGTAGTTTGGATTGCCATCAGACGCAGGGTGTTGACACAAAACTTGCTCTAGGGACCCGGGGAGAGGGCTTCCATTGGAAGGTACCTGTGGCACAGTGGAAAGAGAGCGGACTTGGTGTCAGGCAGCCTGAGTTCAAATCTTGGCTCTGCCGCTTACCAGCTGTGTGACACTGGTAAGGGGAAATGGCAATACCCAGCTCTGCTCACAATTAAAGTTAAATGACTTGAATGTATGAAGAAGCACTTGGACTATTGGAAAGTGACATATAAACACAAGGTGGCCATGTGGGGTGGAGGAGGGAGCCTGGGATTTGCACCCAGGCACTCCTGCTTCTGAATCCTGGCATTGCAAATTCCTAACAGCTCAATCCTGGGCAAGTTACTTAGCCTTTATGAGTCTACGTTCCGCATCTGTAAAATGGGGCTAGCAGAATAGAGATGAGCAATGTGAGATGCACGGCACAATGACCCGCGGTCCTTCCCTTCTCTGACTCTCAGTGAGTGAGAGCTGCTTGCACTCCCACTGTTACCCAGCTCTCAAACCTTGGTCCAGATTCCCTCATCACTAGAAGAGAAGGGAAGAGCACAAAGACATGTCCATAGGTAATAAGGAAAGATTTGTCCCATCAACTCGTGCTGGGTACCGCAGACAAGATAACGCAGGTGCATTAAGCTGTCTGTGAGCCCTCTGGCCTTGGGAAACTGTTTAGGGCAGTGACAACAGCAAGTTCAAGCAATAATGATAAAACATAAAAGGGCAGATCTGCAAGTGGAAATGAGAGCCTTGCTTCAGGGGGATAGAAGTTTTCACCTTTGCTCCCCCGGGCTCTCCACCTGCATCAACATAGTACGGGTTTGTTTGGGTGTTGACCTTTTTTTGCCTGTTCAGAGTTTGGTGGGTCCCACTTGAAAGTTAGTTTTAGCAGGCTGGTTGAATCTTGAAGCAAAAAGTGACATTTGCTGTGATGTCTCAATTGCTCTGAGTCTAATATAGCACACACACTCGCGGTTCTGCATAGGATTGTGTGATGTAATATACACTTTCCCGAGTGTATGCGGGGCTCAAGTGCCGGTGGGAAAAGTTGGTTGTGGTTTCAGATAGGCAGACTAAAAGACAAGACAATGTGGAAAGTCTTGGAGCAGAAGGGCTGCTTTGCTACTGACCGCAAAACTAGTGGAATCTGGGGCGCCTGGGTGGCTCAGTTGGTTGGGCGACTGCCTTCGGCTCAGGTCATGATCCTGGAGTCCCGGGATCGAGTCCCGCGTCGGGCTCCCTGCTCGGCGGGCAGTCTGCTTCTCCCTCTGACCCTCCCCCCTCTCATGTGCTCTCTCTCATTCTCTCTCTCTCAAATAAATAAATAAAATCTTTAAAAAAAAAAAAACTAGTGGAATCTGAAGATGTTTACTTTCAATTAGGAATATAGGCGTTGCTTGGATCAAGTGCCCACGAAGACCCATTTCAATTTGGTAATGTTACAATTGAGTAAATAGTTGACAGTAATTAGTATTTATGCTACCCAAAGGACATTTAAGAGAATATCTATAGCAATTTTCCTCATCATAGTCCCAAACTGGAAGCAACTTAGATATGCGTCGACATATGTTGAGTGAAAAAAGCCAGATATAAAAGAGCACATACTATAGATATTATTTAACTTATATGAAGATCAAGAACAGGCGAAATGAATCTTTGGTGACAGAGGTTACTTTCGATGGTGGCACAGGAGAAGTGCTGACCGGGAGGGTACACGAGGAAGCTTGTGTGGTGCTGATTTAGAAATATCTAATTATTGCCTCTCTGAAAAGTGATTTGGAAATGGAATAAATTTAAAAGACCCAAACAGTTCCTCTAAATTTGTGGTTTCACGTTTCAAAAAAAGATTTTACCTGTGGCCACATGAACATAAACTCTGAAAGAAGCCCAACATTCGTGCTCATTTCAGTTCAGTTATTAGCCTCTAAAATTCTGTAGTATGTAACAGTCATTAACAGCTAGTTGAGTTCTCTTTTTTTTTTTTTAAGATTTTATTTATTTGAGAGAGAGTGTTCATATGCACGAGCACTGGGTGGGGCGGGGGAGCAGCAGAGGGAGAGGGAGAAACAGGCTCCCTGCTGAGGAGAGAGGCTAACGTGGAGCTTGATCCCAGGACCCTGGGACCATGACCTGAGCTGAAGGCAGACGCTTAACCAACTAAGCCATCCAGGCGCCCCGTTAGTTGAGTTCTTTTCAACTACTTATGTAAGTTTATATTAAAATGAACTGTTTGCTGGCGAGCCACCATTTTGTGATTTGGTTAACCCTGAGTCAACCAAAATATTAGTGGTGCAGATTCACTAGGTGAGGTCCAACCAAAGCCTTCTCTGAGCTCAGGTGTCTGGGAGACTCAGAGACCTGGGGCCGGACCACAGGAGCATGTGAGGCCTTGGTTCTTGACTCCGGCTGACCTTCATCTGCTCTTTGGACTTGAGGCCTTTGAACTAAAACGTGCCCTTGCAAGAGTTCCTGGCTTCCTTGTTTGGACTGGTGAGGAATGAGAAACACCATTCTTATGGTATTTCAGGATCTTGTCTTCCTGTCCAGTGCCTTAAGGAGGAAGTTCAGAAAGAGGCAAGGGTTCACGCCAGTCCCAACATTTTTAGGCCATCCGGCCACCCCTTTGCCTGGAGCACGTCTCCCCTGAGAGTTTCCCTCTGCCAACCTGAGCCCCCTTCACATTGTTTTTCTAATACATGTCAGAACCTTTTTTTTATTTCTTGGGGGGGAAAAAAAAAACAACCTCCAGAAGGATTGTTCTATTCTGACTGGAAATTGTATCATTTGTTTTAGCACAGATAATTATCACAATAATAAAAACCTGGTGACTATAACTGATAACACTGTATTGTAGAATTAAAATTTGCTATGAGAGTAGAACTGAACTGTTCTCACCAAAAAAGGGTAAATATGTGAGGTGATGGATGCGTTAATTAATTCAGTGGGGATCTTTTTGCAATGCATACATATATCAAATCATCACATTGTATGCTTTAAATATCTTACGTTTTATTTGTCAAGTATATCTAGTAAAGATGAAAAAATAAAAAAGTAAAAAATTAAATGAAAACCTTGGGCATTTGGGGGTCCCTACTATTTTCAAAACCCTGCAAAAAGTTACAGCAGGCATTTCCCCCACTTTAAAAACATGCAAAACAGGGGCTCAGAGAGGTTAACAGACTCACCCAAGTTTCGGCAGCGGGATTGTAGAGGAACTGGAGCTGGAATCTGGCTGTTCTCATCGTGAGCCCATTTGCACCTTCTCCTTGGTCCCCCTCTGTCATTGCCCACTTTCGAGGTGGAGACTTGCTTTGGGAGTGAGAAAGCCCCGAGTGACTGGGGAGGTCGTACTAAGAATTTGCTCCGCTTCCTATTAAGGGCCCGGTGTGGACTCTGGGGCCTGCTCTGTATCCCAGGGCCCGGCACAGAGCTTGAAACACAGGGCTTCTCGGGAAACAGGTACTGAAGTTAGTTAGCCACTGGGGCTGCAAGCTTAGTACTCCTGAGCTTCTAGCAAGGGGTGAAACCATAGAGCAGGGAGGACGGATTAGAGACTCCGGAGTCCGCTTGGCATTCTCTAATAATAACAATTGCTATTGTTATTATTCATTGACAGCTTACTGTGTGTCAGCAACTTGAAAAATTTTACATGGGTTATCTCAGTAATACAATGATTTTGTGAAATGGGTAATTTTTTATCACCGTTCTACAGGTATAGAAACCAGGGCTCAGAGAAGTGGCTCGCCCGAGGTTACTCAGGCTGTAGGTGGGGGTCAGGAGTCAAACTCAGGCAGTCCAAGTCCAGAGACCAGGCTCTTAGCATCTGAGCGGGTCCCCCCACAGAGAACCTGTCCCAAGGCCAAGGGGATTTTCAGACGGCCTAAGGCTTCCAGTTACCTATTCCCCAGACTGATACCCCAGCTCCCTCAACATAGTCACCTCCTTAGCATTTAGATGTTCCTTCCATTCCCTGCCCCTTCCACTCCTCACTTGCTTATTTGATTTTCTCATGCTTCCTATTTCCCATGTTTTATTTATTTATTTATTTAAAGATTTTATTTATTTATTGGAGAGAGAGAGCATGAGTGGGAGGGGCAAAGGGAGAGGGAAAGAGAATCTCAAGCAGAATTCCGTGCTGAATGTGGAGCCTGACGTGGGGCTCCATCCCAGGACCCTGATATCATGACCTGAGCCGAAACCAAGAGTCAGATGCTCAACCGACTGCACCACCCACGTGTCCCTATTTCCCACACTTTAAAAGGTGGTCTCCTTGTACTTTCCCTCTTCTCCTCCTCTCTGTCCCTAGCTTTTTCTCTCACCTCTCCTCCTTTTCTTCTTGCCTATGCCTCCCCCCACCAGCTCTCTCTTTCTCCTGCAGCCATGTTGGCACAGCCGTAAGTTATAGGCGAAAATCATCAGGAGGTGAGTTGAGGTGGCCCCGGAACCATCCGTCCCTTCTCCCACGCGGGATGAGTCAACCAGCCCAAGAGGTCACCTGTTCCTATTTACTGGGCACACAATGATGAGGAGAAGCAGACATTCACCGAACACCCATACTGCAAACGTAAAATACAATTGGACTAGAACAACTGAGAAACGCTGGCCCCCGAGCTAGCCTGGGAACAGTCCCAGCTAGTGAAATCTGCCCGAGGACTTACTGCAGTGACTGACATGGCTGCAGACGGCAACACTGTGTATCGCGTATTCACAACGATCCTCTGAGGTGGGTGCTGTTATTGGTCCCATTTTGCACATGTGGAAACTGCACCATCAAGAAGTTAAATGATTTACTCAAGGTCACAAAGCTAGTAAGGAGCAGGGTCAGAATTCAAACCCTGACTCTGGGTCCCAGATCCTGTACCCTCAAGCCCTGTGGTATGTTGCTGAGAAGTCATGGCAGGCTTTCTTGAGGAGGTGACAGTGAGTGAGAGCTAAGGATAAGGAGAGCTGTGTTTGGGCTGCTGTAACAAGTACTGTAGACTGGGTGGTTCATAAACCACATTTATTTCTCACAGTTCTGGAGGCTGGGAAGTCCAAGATCAAGATACTGGCAGATTTGGTTTCTGTTGAGAGCCAGCTTTCTGGTTTGTAGATGCTTGTCCTCCCTCTCTGTTGGCTGAAGGGGCAAGGGACCTCACTGGGAGCTCTTTTATAAGAGCACTAATTTCATTCATGAAGGTCCCATTCTCATGACCCAATCACATCACAAAGGCCTTACCACCAAGTTGGCAATTAGGTTTCAACAAGAAAAGTTCGGTGAGATACAAGCTGGATTACCAAATAGGCACAAAATGTTGCTTTTCCTTCACGCCCATGTCAAATGGCAGGCATCCTAATCGATTACAGCACCGCTTTTCTCAGATAGGGACTCAACCTCAGATTCCTCAAGAAAGTACCCCAAGAAGCCGCCCACCCCACCAATTAATAAGAATTGGCCCCAGAGCTGAAATATATTCACCACCCTAGGTCTTGCTAATCCCAAACCAGCAGATGACCCAAAACCACTTTGATTTAGCTTTGAAGTGCTTTCTCTGTGACCGTGACGTGAGGTAACCACACTGACTGGGCACTTACTGTGCACAAGACTTTTGTTTTCCCCACACGGAAGTGACTTGAACTCCCTGGATCCGGTCTCCACTTTCTGGGAACAGAACGCCGGGAAAGGACAGAGGACCTGGCAGTTGTGTGGGCTTTGAGAAGAGTTGTTTGGAGGATGAAAATCACCTGTGGACCTTGCACCAAGCGCAGGACCTGAGTGTGATTCATAGCCCGTAGAGTGTTTCACCGTCGAACCAACTCAAGTTCCATCCCAGGGCCTCTGAGTCCCCATTGACTCACAGCCAAATCGAAATTATGCCCGGAATGGCAGCCATGGCTGGTCCTAAACATCAGCTTCGCAGCAGAGAATTCAAAACATCTGCTCAAGTGCTGACCTCCACATGACATCCCTCCTCGTATTCCCGCCCTGCCCAGCTGTTTGTCGGCAGAGCCCAGCTCCCTGTGAAGAGCCAGAGCAGAGGCCGCTGTGTGATGGGGCGTGTGATGGGGTGGGGTGGGGGGGCGCTGGGACCCGGAACAGGGCCATTGGAATCCCTTACACCTTAGATGAATTTTATTTCAGTCTGGCCATTGTTTCAAGCACTCACATTACGTATTGTCTTAAAAAAAAATGTATACATTTAATGTGGTTATAGTTGTGTGAATAGATCAGTATGATACAAGTGATCTTTAGTAACCGATAATTACTGCGTGTTAGCCATCTGCTATTCCTGAGGGTTTCTCCAAACCCTTTCATAAAAGCAAAATGATACTCTGCAGCCAAATTATATAACATTAACAGAATATTTTATATGCGAGAGGCTGTATTTCTTTACTTTTCATTCAACTAAAAATGTACACAGTCAGTAACAAGCCATTTCAGCTGCATATTTATCCAAAACATTTCATAGGCAAAAAAAGTCAAGTGAGAAAAATAACAGTTCAGCCACATGAGGGCTAGAAAAACACATTAGAAAAGGGATCCTCATTACAATAATAAACGAGAGCCCAATTAAGGCTGCCACATGCAGGGCGGGTCCATACTTGGCAGGGAAAGCCGGTGCTTAGGAGGTTTTGCCCTTGACTTTGAGAGTGGCCCCAGCACCCTAACCAGCATTCCCAGGCTGGGGCCACAGCTGCCACGAAGCCAACGTCAGCAACGCCTGCCACTTTTCAGCCTCACATTCTGCAAAGTGCTTCTGCGGTGTAAGCAGATCCTGCTTTCCAGGCACGTCTGGACCCCCACCCTTATCACGCTCTCATCCTCCCTCTTCTGGAGCTTGCCATGGGCAGGGCAGAGGGATGCGGAGCTCCGTGTCCCACAACATGTCCGTGGGAAGACGCATCTCAACACCCATGACCCTGGGCTCCAACCCCCCTGATGGGGAGGCACAGTGCATTAGTGTTGGTGGCATGTGCCAGGTAAGTGTGACGTGTGGAGCCCTGGGTGGGAGGGAGGGAAGAGGCTCCTGGGCTGCACCGGGCTCCTGCAGAGGGCCGCAAGCTCAGTGTAGTGCTCACGCCTACTCACCTTGTCTAAGCCTCAATTTCTTCGTATGCAAAATGGGAACATAATACTCACCTTTGGGGTCGTTTAAATGAGATTATATGCGCCAAATGTGAAGCACAGCGTCTGGTCCATCAGAGTCACTTAATAAACGTTCACTGTTATTATTATTATTAAAGATTTTATTATTTATTTATTTATTTATTTATTTATTTATTTATTTATTTATTTATTTGGGACAGAGAGACAGAGCACAAGCAGGGAAGGGGCAGAGGGAGAAGCAGACTCCTTACTGAGTAGGGAGCCCAACGGGGGGCTCGATCCCAGGACCCCGGGACCATGACCCAAGCAGAAGGTAGATGCTTAATCGACTGAGCCACCCAGGCGCCCCACGCTATTATTAGTTTTAAGCTCTGATCTAGTTGAGTAAATAAAGTATAACCACATGAAATAGTAGGGAATAGTCATGCAACAACATGGCAGTGAGCGCAAAACACTGAAGTACGAACTAAACGTGAGGTGTTGAAAGGTTGGCAGAGGGAGGAGGTGAGCAGAGGGCAGTTGGGGCAGAACGGTGAAGGCTGCCTGGAAGAGGCGGATTTCACAGGAGAGCGTCTCTATTTCAGATGCTAGAGGATGCCAGTCACTGCAGTCCCTGGCAAGGGTGGGGAGGCCTCCGGGGGCAGGTTTCTTCCTCAGGCTTCGTGCTTACCCCCAGGGCTTCAGCTATCAGGTCCACAGTGGGGTCTATTTATGGTAACTTGGGCCCAATAGAATAGGCTTTCTTCCAGGATGGATCATTGAGGAAGTCAGGGAATTCACAGAGGCACTTCATGTCCTGTGTCAGCTGTTTACTTCTAATTAATCTTCTCAGAATTGCTCTATCCCTGCTTGCAGGAGCTTCCAATGTTTACCTCCTGACTTCTTAAAGGGCCCGGGGCCTTTTTCATGCAAACATTCAAGAACCTGCCAGATAATAGAAATAAATATCCATTTTTTAAATTAATTTTTATTAAACACAGGAACGAATGCCTTTCTTGGCCTGTTTGGGGATCAAACCCGCAACGCTGGTGTTGTTAGCATCACATTCTACCCAACTGAGCTAGCCAGCCACATAACAGAAAATTTATTTGTAACCCTGTTACATGGCTATGGCCCCTGTCCCATATGATGGACATCCAGAGGGAGAGGGGAACTGGCGAGGGGCCATGAAGAGGAGAAGACGGGTTGAGAGGAGAGAACTGGAAGACCAATGGCAAGACAAGGAAGGCAGTGGGCAGCATTTGGGCCTGAGCCTTGATTATGGAGGTAATTCTGTTGCTGCCCCTGCTTCGTGGGGCAGGATGCTCACCCAGCTGCCCCCCACCTCCCACCTTTTTTCCTGGATATCCAGCTCCCCAGAGCTGTTGGATCTACATACCCACACCTGTCTGCCCCTTCATTCAGCCTGTCTGGGCTTGGTGATGACTCACCAACTTAGGGCTGAGATTCAGGGGCAACTCTGCTGAGCTATCAGGTCCTTCAGGGATCCATTTTGTTTGTAAGGCAAGTGAAACACAAGAGGGCCTTATTCTCTGCCGTTTGACATGTGGCTGAAAAGTTCAGTTTGAATTCAGTGTTACAATCCAGTCTTATCATAAATATAGCAATATTTGAAGAAGCCCTGTGTTTTAGAATGAATAATTTGCATTAGTTTATCAGGCTCAGGAAGTTGGCATATTAGATTTTCTTTAAGTGGGATACCTATATGTTGTATACACTGTGAATAGTCAATTAAAATGAGTGAGAGACGAAGGTTTACACCACAGATTTTGTAACAAACGCTGGAGCAATGCTAGATCCAAGCAGATGGCCTTGGTATTTATTGAGCATTTACTACATACCTGCCCAATGCAGGAAGTCATAGGGAATACAGAAGAAAACTTGTTCCACCTCTACAGGCTTCTGTTTCCTCATCTATAAAATGAAGTATTGGAAGAAATGACATCTAACATGACTTCTAGCCCTAGATGTTCTATGATTAGTGGTGTGACCTATGCCCTAAGGGGCCGCAGAATCTTGCTGGAAAAAAAAGCACAGCACACACCTTCCAGTGAAATAATAATATTGAAGTGACTAGAGGTCAGGGAGGGAGAGGCTATTGGGGTTGGAGAAAACCTGTAAGTCTTTTCTCCAGTCTGTGGGACATGCATCACCTTCTAAGATGGAGACAAATCTCCAGGGCACGAGGGGAGGGTTGAGTCAAGTTGGAGGGGACAAGCCTAGTGATGGTAGGGGGGCCAAGAAGTCCCCTGCCTAACAGGGTTGTTGGAAGATTAAATGAGATAATATGGAAAGATCCAGAACAGTGCCCGGTGCACAGTAAGCACTGATTATATGTCCCAACACAACCGCTAGTGAGGGACGGACACATGGGATTACCTTCTGTTCAAACTGCGTGGGTGTGCCCTGGATGAGGAAGGAACCCCAGAGGAGCAGCTGGAGAGGACTGTGGAGGGAGCCAGTGGGGTGGCTGACCTGAAGGATGAGCATCCCTCAGAGATGGAGAAGGTACAGACCCGGCATGAAGATCCTCTCCATTGAGTTGTTTATGCACAAAAATTGCTTGCCAGCCCACATAAATAGCAGAGATCTTGGAGAGCTCTTGAGACAAAATTTGAGTTAAATTGACCTCTTGGCATGATCAGGAAGAATTTCACTTTTGTAGGGAAAGGAGTTCTGCACATTTTTTGGCTTCATTATTTTTAACCAGGGGACAAAGTTGTTTATAGAACTGTCTGTGCCCTTCGTGCTGTTCCCAAGAGGTGAGTGGGTCCAGCAAACACTGAGTTTCTAAAGATGTCTCTAAACCAAAATGCCAAGAGGATTTGTTGTTAAAGCACTGGCCTGGCCTTCTGTGATCGGCTTTCATGACGTTCTGTGACTCTGAGTAGATTCGGAGCCAAGAATAGTCACACTGGTCTCTCCCTTCCTTGAGTTCCAATTAACATTATTATTAACTGTCACTGTCATTTATGGAGGCTTTACTATGTTCCAGGTACATATATAGCAATTAAATCAGATTATAAACTACATCTTATGAGATAAGTGGAAACTGAGGTCCAGAGAGGCTAAGTAACTTGCCCACAGTCACATAGCAGGCAATAGCAGAACTAGGACACAAATCCAAGTCTGTCTGATTCTGATTCTCAGTAACTATACTCTCCTGCCTCCTAGATGCTGAAGCAATCAGGGATCAGGAATACAAAGGGCATGTGAGGCAGATGGGGGAGAAAAAAAAGTGGAAGGGTTTCAATGCTGTCTTGGAAAAGATGAAGGAAGAAAAGAGGAACAAAGAGAACTGTAGAACAGTACTCCCTCGGCTTGAGGGTGGGAGGTACATGGGTCAGAGGAGCTGGTGCCTCCTGCTTTGGCAAGACGTGTACCATGGACAGAGCCCACATCCCACAATCCTGAGTAATTAGGAGCCACATGGGGTTGAGAAATGCCTAAACAGGGCACCCCCAGCCTCTGCAATCTCAACCATCTGGACTCACTGGGGTCTTGGGGGAGGGAGGGGAATCCCTATCCCCATCCCGGGGGGTCATGGCCCCAGAGATGGGGGCAGCTGCCCAAGACTGGGGCGTCATAGAATGGAAAAGCATTGGACATTTGGAAGGAGGAGAGCTACAGAAAATAAAACCCCTCCTAGGAGTGCATTCTCTGCAACAAAGCAAAGCAAATTTACAAGCATATTATGGAAACTGCGGGAGAGGGAAATCATAGAAAGTTTCTAGTGAACAAGGAAATTGGAAATGGAAATTGGAATCTCCCGGTACAGTGCTGATTATTATTAATTTGAACTGTGTAAAATGTTATTGATGGTGTCTGTTAGTATCTTCTTTCTGCTTTACCTTAGTGATTACCCAAATATTCAAAAGGGCTCCTTCTCGGCCTCCTTGCCCCAATCCTGTTTTTCCTACAACATCTTAAATTTCTTAAACCCCAATCCTGCTACACTGGAAATCCTCCTCATGCCTGGAGAGAGCCTACTGCATACGTGATGTGTTCCTGGTGGGCTGAAACTGGGCTTTCCCATCTCTGGAATCACTACCAGGCTAAGCCTGGAATGGGCAAACAGTAAGTGCTCAATAAATACCCACTGTGTGATGAACGCTTCTCGGTTTTGCCTCTCCTGGTTGTGTGGCAATTCTGAAACTCACATTGAAAGGCAGCAGGAGAAGGCAGTTGGGTCCCAGTTTCTGCCAAGATGGGGCTCTGAGCAAAGGCCTGTCCCAGGGTGTGTGAGTGGGAGTGGAGGGTCGCCTAGAGGCTGGGGGAGAGCCTTCCAGGATTTGCCTGACATCTCTGCATTTTCCCTGAGTTGGAGGTGGATGGAGGTAAGGGCGGGGGAAGCCCATCATGGCCAGGACAATGAAAATAAAGAGCAAGCTTGCATGTCCTGGACGCAGCTGACCCCCTGAGAGACACAAAGATTGCTCAGGGCTGGCCTGGAAACAATTCACTTGATGTGGACCCCAAACTTGGAGGAAAATTGAAGAGCAGAACAATTTCCCATTCACGAAGAAAATGAGGAGACCGGGTATCTTTTCAATGAGTCAGCTGTAGGCGAAGGGATTTATTTATAATATTATTATTTGGTAGAAAAGAACTTACTATGGCCGAATGTAAAAAGTATTTTTTTGATAAGTTAAAGAGATTAAGAAAAATCGGGCCGATTTTGACAGAGGATGGTGTGTAAACGAGAGGTGTTATCAGTGAGAATCTGGCACCAGCTCCATTTTGTTATGGTGAAAAATATCAGTATTATTTACTAAGAAGATTAGGGTTGAATTGGAAGAGAGGCTGGTTGTTGTGTGCAGATGGAGATAAGATAAGGATTTTACCTTCTCTGCACAGCCAAACACAGCATACCCAGCGCTGTTATCTCGGGCCTGGCAAGCAGGGGGATATTAAGATGTACGTTGTAATTACCAGTGGAAGGAGCACATTTCATAGCGACTATTTTAAACCCTAATAAAACGCCGGCCTTTAATTATACAGCTTTGAAATATTTTTCTCAGTTAATTGCAACGGGGGAAAATAAAATCAACCTCATATTTGAAACTGATTCTCACAGGGAAAGCCCTCGGCCTGGTGCTCCACCTGCCTCTCAGCGCCGTGCTGCCAGGCGAGGGGCTGCCTGAGTGCCGAGTTACCAGGTTCCATCGACCCCCTCCCTCCATGGCCACCCCCCACCCCCGCAGCCTCATATGGGGAAGCAGAATAAGGAAGGGTGAGGGCTTTCCATGTAGAATGAGTCTCCCCCCACCCCGAAGCTGCATGCTCATTCTTTCTGGGGATGAAGCCTGATTTTTAGAAGCTGGAGGCTGGTGGGTGCAAGAGAGAAGAGGGGAGGGCTCCCGCAGGCCAGGAAGGGCTTCTCCTCCACCCACAGAGGTAGTCCCCGAGGGCTCCAGCCCCTGGAGCTCAATGCTGTGTGGCTGCCCCACAGGGTGCAAGTGAGGCTGGATTCTTCTGGGTCCTGCTTTCAGGTTCAGAGATCAGAGTCTAGCGTCTTTAAGTCCTCCATCCCTTGTGCCCTACATGAATGATAATAACAACAGTAGTGACGGTCGTTGTTGGAATAGGTCCTGCATGCCGGGCACGGCCCAACGCACCTGTTAGCCCATGTATGCTTCCCAGCAGGAGGCAGACACCTCTACTACTTACTTTTGCCTTAGAGTTTAGAGTACTGCTCCCGAGGTCCAGAGAGGTAAAGTAACTTGCCCCGATGGCACCCAGTGTTGCCATCCAGGTCCGTCTGAACCCAGGACCCTGCTCTTCATCATCAAGGACAAACTCACCTCTCCATCTGTCCTCTCCTGCTCCTTGGGTCACCAACTCCCACCCATGACAGGCGTCCGTGACCTGGCCTCCCTGCTCCCATCACCTTCCGAGCCCTGCACCTGCGCCCTTGCTCAGAACCGGCAAAGACACCTCATTGTCTGAAGGATGATAGTCCAACATCACACCTGTCCCCAGGCCCCTCCACGGTCTGGTCTCCATTACCTTTCCTCACTCATCATCCCCTTCTTCCTCACAGGGACCTTCCAGTCCCGGAGGGTTGACCTACTGCTTACTGGCTGCTGAAAGGAACATGCACTTCTCCCCACCTGGAACTGCTCGAAGCTTCTCCCCACTTAGCTGCTCTTCAAAGCGCAGTTCAAACTGCTCTGCTTCTGAGCCAGACCCCTCCCAGCCACCATGCAAGCCTCTCTGTGCTCCTTCATGCCCATGGCTGACCCTCTTGCAGCACTTCTTTGCGTCATTTAGAACGGAAGCTCCCAAGGACAGGCCTCGGCTCTGCTTTGCTCCCCAGGCACACACACCCCATCATCTGAAGCTCTAATACTATCTGCTGAGTAATAATTGTCAGTTACCCTTTCGTATGTATGTCCGTTTTGTCCAGTGGATTGTAAACTTCCTGATGGCAGGAACAGTCTATGAATTCTTTTTGCAATCCCAGCCCAGACTTGCCGGGGTGCGTTGTTGGGAAAGGGGCTAGTTGTGTATCTGGATCCCCTGAGGTGGAAAAACCTGTGAGCAAGGGGGCAAGAGATAGCACAACATTAACTCATTAGTGTCCCCTTCCATCTCATGACCCTAATCTCCTCCGATGTGAAATGGGACCAGTAACACTGATTAACACCTACCCTGTAGAGTGTGGGGCATCTGCATCCAATGACGATCCAGAGTGAGAAAGACTTGGTCAGCAAGTACACACACACCTGGCGTGTCGGTAAATAACGACCACGTTCTCCCAGGGGCTGCCAGACCCTTTAAAGTCCATTTTGTTGGCTGGTACCAAAAAGATCACTCACCTTTCACTGCTGGCCTCTGGGCCCTGGCCACATACCATGCTGTGGGGAGGTAAGAGGGTGCTCCCCTGTGGGTGCAAGGTTGATCTGGCTGTGACATCTGTCAGCCCACTGATCACCAGGGTTGACTTGGCTGCTCTGGCTGGCTGGGCAGGTGTCTCCTTCTGCCCTCACCCTTCCATGTGCATCCCCCCCCGAAACTGTGCACTGGGTCGAAGAGGAAGATGTTCTTCGGTCAAGGGTATACAAGTAGCCGTGCTCCCCAGCTGGAATCTCCAAACAAGCTTTCGAAGTCCATTTCTAGGAGAACGTAGGGTAGTCAAGCTTCCAAGACTCCAGACACATCCAAATGAGGCGCCACATGCATGTGACAGTCTGATTGTCTAAAAAAAAAAAGAGAGAAAGAAAGAAAGAAAGAAAGAAAGAAAGAAAGAAAGAAAGAAAGAAGAAAGAAAGAAAGAAGAAAGAAAGAAAGAAAGAAAAAGAAAGAAAGAAAGAAAAAGAAAGAAAGGAAGAAAGAAAGAAAAAGAAAGAGAAAGAAAGAAAGAAAGAAAGAGAAAGAAAGAAAGAAAGAAAGAAAGAAAGAAAGAAAGAAAGAAAGAAAGAAAGAAAGAAAGAAAGAAAGAAAGAAAGAAAGAAAGA